>NW_020799100.1:3487388-3567194 GCF_003259725.1 Athene cunicularia
GGAAAAAAAAAAAAGGGGGGGGGGGCATATGAAAGTTGGAACCTCATAATTTCATTAGCGGGGCCCTTGAATCACAAAGCAACAAATCTTGCTCTTGGATTGTACAAACATAAGCTACACTCTGAAACAGCCTGTTCACTTGCTGTATAATTGTTCTCTGCTACCCAAGGGGGGAAAAAACAATTAGGATGACTTGAGGGTATATCAACAGTTAAAACAGAGTAGGGAGAGCCTGATTTGTGTTTCTAAATCCTGCTATTAAAAGATTTATTTTAGCCATCTACTAGTGGGCTTGAAGGTTCCAGTGACAGAGCAGTAATCAGCTTTGCTTGTATCATCCTAACTCAGGCACAAAAGTCATGCATCAGGGAATCTTTCAAAGCAAATTTTAAATGAACTATCGCTGTTAATGACTACCCCAGCTCAGTCCTGTAGTCTTTTAGTCCTGTGAGGAATACTTACTCAGAGAAGTTTTCCCATCACCTTCCATTAAGTCAATGAGTAAAAGCTATTTACTTGAGTAAAATTTGGTTCTATCAAGTCATTCCATCTGAATTATTAATTAAATTCCAGTGCACTATAGAAGATAACCATAGCACATGAGACATTTTGCTTCCTAATTATCTGGTGGTGTCACTTGTTATATAACTTCATGTCATGTGTTTGGAGCATGTTTAGCCCTCATTTCAGGTGACTTTCATTTCTCTTAGACTAGTATTTTAACTGCTGCTACTGTAAAAGGAATACTGAGATTTCTGAGCTCTTAATGGCAAGTGAAATTGTGCATAGATGCTGGATCTTTCAAGCTCTACCTTTTATGTTAAAGCAGACAGAAAGCCTGGATACCTTTGCTGAAAGCAAGAAGCAGCGCCTGGAGGACCCTTCAGCTTCATGCCTGCTCCCACCTTGTATCTCTCCGATACCAAATCACAGATTAACCACCACTAAAGAGTAAGTTCTTTTTTTTTTTTTTCACATAATTCCTTTGCTGTAGAACTGGATGGGCTTTACAGCCCATAAGCATAAGCGACCCGGCACTGCTATTCCCATCCATCAGGAGGAGGATCCACATGGGTTTGGATGAGATTCCTTCATCCTTCTGATGAACTACAGGAATTCTGAGTGCCACCACAATCCCTGTGTACTCTTCTACCCCCATACTGCATCCTTTCAATGTTCTTTCTTGCCCCATCATCCTTAACCTTTGTGGCCAGAGAATCCTACTAAAAGTGGGTTTTATTTGATTTCCTGGAATTTATTTTCTAAAATTGTTTTCATAAGAGACAATTCTCAGTTTTATTGAACAAAATAGTGACTTCACTTCAACAGCTCTTATTTTTTAACTGTGTATACAGAAATATCAGGGTGACCATCCTAAACATTTCAAACATACGTGCTTTGTATTTCAGCAGACATATAATCAAATAGTTTGTGCCTTTCAGAGTGTCTTTGAGAGATGGCTATAATACTTGAGCAAACAGGCGCCACGTAAATAATGATTCTGATTAGTATAATCACAAGATTAACATTCTATAAATAACCAAAGAGTCCAACTCCCTTCTGTCATCAATTTTGTGCTTTTACAGTTTTGAGATGAGGCACTTCTTTCTGCTTTGCACTAGAACAAGCAAAGAATCAAACCCACAATGTGCTTCTGGAAACAATTTGATTGTAGTAGTATTTAAATTTAGATAAATTTTGATTGAAAAATCATTTAGGAAATAGCACACAAATTTTCAAATCCATAAAGGATGTTGAGCATCATTTTATTTGTACTGGTGTAATTAGAGAGTAACCTCAGTCCTTCAACTAACCCCTCATTCTACCACTGAGAAAATCAGTTGGAATCTGGAAAAGGCAGATGAGTTGAAAGTTACAATGTGATCTGTAACATGTTACACATTTGATAAACATCATGATGGGTGTTGCCTGATTGTCACTGCTAGAAATACAATGAGCAGAGATATATTGCAGAGGGACTCAAGGATTATCCACCCCCAACACCTCCACAATCCATTAAAAAAATCTTTCTATTCTTGTCACCAGTAAGCCCTAAGGATCCACCCCCAACCTGATGTTTCTTAATTTGAGCTTGTTTTCCAGGTCATTAATTTGATTCCTCAGAGCTTTCAAATCTTTAGTATTCTCTGTTAAAATATAATTGTGTCCATCAATAGTTATTTCCATATGCTAGCTCTTCCTCTCATCTGACTCAAGTTTTGAAACAACATTTTCTGACTGCTTTTCCACTGCAGTGATTGAGACCTGGGTCACACTGCATTTGTTATTAGTGTCTTCTGAGTTCTCGTGAAACAAATGCAATGTCGTTTGATAATTCAGGTCTTCAACTCCCAGAGACATGCAACTAAATATAGATCTGGCTGAAGTGTGTGACAACAAATTCTGGAGAGCCCCGGATTGTTTTTAAGCAGTCAGGAGTGGTTCTGTTCTCTGGAGGGTTAAGTGGAGTTTTTGAGAGGAGGCAGAAGAAAGGGAAAGCTGAAAGTACACGGTTCAAGGGCATGGGGGAAAATAACACTTCAGTGGTAAAAGGTTAAAAGGCAAGCTTTGCCATTTGCTCCTTTAGTCCTAAAGGTTCTGTGTTTTCTGTCAGAGCTCCTAAGTCTCTGTGTAAGGACTTTGAGAAATGAGGATGATTCAGCTACAGGTGTGATGTTCATCATTAAGGTGTTACATCCCATGGCGGATGTTTTCACTCGTGAGAAACCTTAGCTCTCCTGTTAGAACTTGATCGCTGTACCAATAAACCAGGTTCCCCAAGGCAGACTTCCGAGACTTTCCATTGAGCTTTTTTATAAATGCAAGAGCATTTTGACAAGAAGACTATGATCTCTGGGCCAAAAATTGGAGGCATTCAGGAGTCTGGAGGAATCAGTGACAGATAGGCCACACCTGTGCTTTTGCAGTTCTCACTGCCTACCTATGCTTTAGGCATTTGAATACATTTCTCTCATAATCTTTCCCTAAATATATGGGCTCAATAAAGCAAGCAAAGATGCATAATTGTTTTTTAAAGGGTTACATGTCTAATATGGACAGTTATATGCCCGATTTCCACAAGTTTCTATGACTACATGTACAATCTGAGTGTAGAAATTTCAAATGTTCAGTTGTGAATTTAAAAGCCATTTGCACAACCAAAAAGACAATTTGTATTATGTAGTCATTACATAAACAACTAGTTATCTCTCTGTTTTCTCCTTCCCTCACATGCTCTGGGGATGATGTCTTTTCCTAAATCTGATGTGACACTTCAAATGTAATTATTCAAACTATTGCCACTGTATTTTCCTTATTTCTGATATTTCATAGCAACTGAAGGAATAGATAATACTCTGGTTTGGCCAAGGAATTCAGAGTAATACCTTGAAACACTGCTGTGAGGCTGGATTTTTGTCAGATCAGCTGCCCACTTTGCAGCAGAGGATTATTTATGTATTTACTTGCTTGCCAGAGCAATTTTAATTTAAGCATTAATTGTATGTGCTACTGAATACCATTTATGTCTGAATACCTGGTTGGTAGACCCAGTTCCAGACAAAGCGCTATTCGCCAACATTTGGCAGTTTGTAACAACACAGAGTTATTTGCTGATGCAGACTGTGAGTCTGAATTTGAAACTAGACTCATACCAGTGAAACATGCCTGCCATCTAACAGGCATGCTAGAAGATTGTCTGAGGCAAGCATTTCAGCCTGTTTTTCAAGATTTCCTGTTCCCTTTTGTTTGACCTTTAGTTAAGGATGCACCTGTACTTGGAAATGTTTATTAGCGCTCCCTTGGGTAGTCACAACAGTGTTCATTGGGGTTCGTTCACGGCAAAGGCAGCCTTCTACACCTATGACAATGACTTCAGCTTCATTCAGTTGCTGCCATATGGTCCAAGCTAATGCAGGAGTGACCTTTCCCTGCTAACCCCCTGCAGAAAATCAGATACACCGTCAATGTGCAGCATTTCATTGTGGACAGGGAGAGTAGAGGCAAAGGAAAGCCAAGTGATTGGTATAGACAATGGCTTTGTCTCACTAATAGGCCAGAGATACCACAGCATACCACAAGGAGTGGATAAAGAAAGGGCAAAGAAAGACAGCTTGAAATGTGAAAGTAGATGGAAGTTCTCTCCTTCACACACTGACCTCTTGTTGCCAGCTTGCTTGCTTTCTGCCCTAAAAGAAACCAGGCTGAAAAAAAAGCAGATGGGGAGCCTTCTCGTTCCTTGGTAATTGGCCTTTTCAGACACGAAGATTAAACCCCGCAGCCACAAGACCATCAGTTCTGCTTGTATTTTTTCCTTGTGCTTTTATTGTGTTTCTCCCTAGATTTTAAATATAGTTTAACTAACAATCATGACAGCAAATTAAACCATTGAGTCTCGGTAATTATTGTAATAAATTCATTCAAAATTAGTGATTGCTGCAATCAAAGACCAGTTTCTTAGCCCATTAACAGCCCAAAGCAAAGTGACAATCTGGTTAACTGCTGGTAACAACCTATTTCATGGAGGTTATTGTTAACATAAATGCTTTGGCTTAAATCTGAGGGAGGTAACATTGCTAAATAAATTATCAGCTTAATTCATATGAAAACTCATAGGATTAAGTGGGCAGTAGGAAAAAATTAAAATAAAATTAAAAAAAAAAAACAGACAGAATTATAACTATATTGGTGGGTTTCTTTTTAATTTGATTTATGTAGACAAAAAAAAATATCCTCAAGTGCATTTTCCTTTGTGGTTGTCTTCCCACCCACAGAATGACTTGTGTGCCAGAGCTGAGTAGCTGCACCTATATCTTGGTTTGCCCCATTTAATGTTTAAGCCCAAAGATGAAGTGAACTGGTGACGTTTTAGCCATGGTACTTGCAGATGCCTTAATTTTTTCTTACACTGCTACTGTCTTAATCCTTCCCACTCCATCTAGCAGCTGAGGAATGTTCCTTCAACTGATTTATATGTGCCTTAAATTTCACCATGCAGTGGTAGACTGTGCAAGCAGAGTCCTGCAGTAGTGTGGAAATAGCCACAGATCTTCTGAGGAACCCCACTAGTCATGCACAGTCAGATCTAAAAGGGGACTTAACCAATAGCTCACAATCATTTTTTCTTCAGACACTTTTGAGACAGATCTGCCAGACTCAGTTGCTTTTCCCTTTGTAAAGTTGTACCATGGAGAAAGAAGAGCTCCAAACACCTCCATGCAGAGAGGCATGGAGAACCACATCACTCTGGGCTCCCACCTAAATATGCATGTTCAGGGTTGCCTGTGTAAGACACAGATTTGGGAGGCAGAGGGTTTGGGTTCTGCTCCTGGCTATTTCATTAACTGCGTCTGCTTACCCTCCTTTGGAAAACTTTCCTCTGGAAAAAGCTCAGAATATTATTGTGCTCTAGCTATGGTAACTTGTCTGAGTTTCAAAATGCTCTTTGGGGGTAAGAAAGCTAACAGATGAGGCTTTGAGTGAGAACTTCTTGGAGGATGTGTTGCAGGACCACATCTGCATAAAATCAGTCTCCTTGAAGAACTACCAGTCTCTTCCAACCTGGTTGCTTTCCTTTGATCTTCTTCAGGCCCATGTGTTTTCTGAGCAGGACAGATCCATACCAGTCCTGCCATAAGGCAATATGAATGCTGAACTCATTTTATGTCTTCAGCCTGAAGATCTTTAATATCAGAGTTTTAAATAAGATATTTTACCTCTGCAATCTAATTAAAAGAGATTTGAGTAGAAGAGCTATAACACCTGAAGCGTGGGGAGTTTGGTTCCTAGGCTAAAATGTTTTTGTATCACCAAAGGCCCTAAGTAGGGGAATGACCAAAGCAGGTGTAGATATTGATACTGGTGGTGAAACTGCAAAGAGGCCAGACTGGAATGAGAGAGAGCTCCAGAATGAGGAGTAAGGAAACATATGTTTCTTTCTCCTCTTTCCCTTGTTACTTTAAGGCAAAGTAGATCTATAATTCCTGACACTGACTGAAAGTGACTGGGAACAAAACATAAATTCTTGTTGACTTAATTTGTTATTGAAATTTTAGTCAATAACCATGCAAAGCAAATGATCATGTAGTGCAATATTAGATGTCTAACAAAAGATTAAAATTCAGGTTATCTTCATTGACTGAGTTAGGACAGTACCTAAAATAAAAATCTATGAGTAGATTAACATGTTAAACCATCAGTGGGGCGTTGGGTTTTGTTTTTTCTTTTTTAATGGATTTGAAGGGAGAAAGTTTAGCAGGTTTTTTTGGTTTTACTGTGTATCGCAGCTGCCATTTCTAGCCAGCTAAAAATTTCTGTACATAAAACAGACAATAGATTATCATATTACTTGAGCTTTCATGTCAAAACCACATTCATTTTCTGAATCACGTTCAATTCATCAACCAATATTTGCTCAAGGGCTTTTGCCAGCTACAATGTATCATTTTAATATAGTGTTGAACATTGGTTTTATTCTAGAGGTCAAATAATTATTATCTTGTTATTGTTATGGTTATCATTTTTGTAGTTATAATTTTTTTTGTTGTTCACATGCCATGTGCTGTTACGTTTTTTTTGCAAAGGTTGCTTACGTGGGCCCTAATCCACCTCTTAAAAAGACGCTTAGTATTAAACACATAAATAGTCATCCTTGATGTCAAAGGAACTAACTCCATGCATAAAACTTTCCAGCACTTTGCTGAGTCAGAGCCTCTATGACCTCTCAAATGAAGGCTGACTCAAATTAGCATTTAAATTGGGTGCAATTTGTACTAATGCACTGGAAGTTGTCCTCCAGAGCAGGAGGTTTCTGCAGCCATTGAAAAGGCAGAGATAGCTCTTCTGTTTTCACTCCATGTCTCCTTTTGACTTAGCTCCTAGGACATGGAGGGTAGAGCTGGCTTCTCAGTAAATAAAATCTAGAGCTCTGTGCTATGGAGGATTAACCAAGGTTCTTGAAGTACAGCTGACATTTATCTATGTCCCAGGAGCAGCGGTAGCTCAGTGAAGAAGGTGACAAAGAAAAGAGAAGAGAAGCTGTTCCCTCCTCCATTATCCCCACTCTTGGACGAGCCTGTTCACCGACGGCACAGCAGTGACAACAGCTCCTTCAGCCAAGAGACCAACATCACAAACACCTCTCAGACCAGCAGCTCTTCCTCCTCTGTTTCTAAACACAGAAAGAATGAAAATAAATCCTCTTCCAACCCCAAAGGAATATGTGTAAGTAACCGACCTCAGTTGCTGGAATTGAACATGATAAAATAAAATTAGCTTTGTTCTGTTTGATTTTTTTTTTTTTTTCCAGTATCTATTTTTAAATGTTTATGTAGTCTCACTCAAGAGCAGCGAGAAGTGGATCTTTGCAGAAGTGGATCTTTGGGCATAAGCAGCTCTTGCAAGTTCCATTTTTAGGTCAGCATCAGATATCTACTTGGTGTTGTATATTGCTCCTTGAAACACCTGGTCCCAGAACCTCAGAGGAGAACCTTTGCAGCCACCAACTAGCTGCAATTATCCCCTTAACTCTGTAGTTAAAACACGAGCATTTTGAAAATAAAACTTCAAGAATTTTGGTATCCATCACCTAAATAATTGCCCCAAATTCTCAGCCAGAATTAAGCACTGTAGTTATACTGAATATTGTGGCCTAAACTAAATAGACAATAGAAATCTAAAAAGCTACCTGTCCATAGCACACTCAACATGGAAATACCTTCTCTCAGGTTGACAGGCTTCCAGCAGTAAGATTTATTTGCACCTATTCTCCCTGAATCATGTAGCTAAGCTTTTAGATACCACGTAAATAGGCTTTTTTCAAAAAAAAACCTTATCATTCTTTTAGGGCCATCTCCCCATCAAAGTTTTTCACAAAGACAATTCTCTCTTGCTTGCTTTTCACCAGATTTGGATCTTTTTTTTACTGAAAATACATGAAAAGGTACCAAGACTAGAAGCTGCATAGCAAATTCACCAAAAATAAGTACAATTTCACATCAGTTTGTCATCCTCTTTTAGGTCAAACAGGGAAACTTCAGGGTTTTGGCCCATTTTAGAAAACAGTCCTCCCTCTGGAGTTTCAAACATCATTTAGTATCAAACTGTATCTTAGTATCACTGTCAAAATTAAAAGACAGGAAAATTCTGCCACAGAAAAGGACATGCACAGCCCCATTTTTCACAGTTCGCTGCTTTGTGAGAGGTTGTTACCCTGCACTGTAATAGTAAAACTCATAAGTTGCATTGGATCGTAGGTGACAAATCACTTCACCTTTTTCATTCATCCCTGTTGCTTTCTGATATCATTGTGTCACTTCAAGCTGCGAGAGTAATACACACGCCTTCAACTGAAATCAATGCCAAAATGAACTGCATATGTCAGCAAATAAACAATGCTATGTAAACAGCAGGGCCACTTCCTCTCACTCCCAGCATCTCTAGTCAGATTTATCCTTGGTTTATCTGCTATCCTGATACATGAAATATTTTTCTTCTAAAATATGTTAGATTTCTTTCCCTAGTTCATTGGACCATCTGTAATTTAGTTTATCTGGTTGTGGACCTAGCTTGCAAACAGCGATTGCCTGATTTAAATATTTCTGTTATACTTCTGGTTTTAAACAGTACAGAGTCACAACTCCTGGCTTCTGCTTTCCATTCTTCTCTGTGTTCTGTGTAGCAAGGTTGAGGAAACCATTCCTTGCTGGAATCCAAGCAGACTTTTCAGACACCTTAACAGTTAGCTAACAATAGTATAAAAAAAAAAAAAAAAAAAAAAAATGTATGAAGTTGAATTTACATCCAGCCCTTCAGCATTAGACTTCCCCACCCTTGCTTCAACCAGTGTCTCTAATCAGTAACACTGTGATATCCGGGCTGAATTCACCTAAGGATGTAAGTTAATGAGTTCAGGTGAGGGGTCAGCGGTAGAGTCATATTGCCTAATTAATCTAATAGGCTTATGTTATAAAGGATGGAAGGGTGGTTTTGTGAGGTAACCTGGATGTAGTTGGGTATATATGAGTGTTACTTTGTGCCTTAGCCTTTTGTTTATTTGGGGTTTTTTTTGGGGGGTGGGTGTGAGCACTTATATTGTTGGAACTGTTGGAATTGTTTGAACTATGAGGAGTTAATAACAGTCTTTTTTTTTTTCTAGGAGGAAGAATCTCACAACACACCAACAGCCAACACTCTTCTTGACACCAGCCATCTAGAATCAGACATCTGGTCTGCAATGCCAACACTTTCCAATGGGAATTCTGAGCCCAGAAGACCCAAAATAACATTCGATGATGTGTAAGTATTATCGGATCTCTGTACTAGCTGTATGTTAGGTAGTCGGGATATTCATGCAAGCAGAGCTCCCAGTGAAAGAGAGTATCTTTGATTATAACGCTAGCATTGGGCACTCATGTGGATAGTGCTGCACAAAGGCACACACAGTTTTAATCTTTACAAATTAACTGTTGTCACTGATTAATGAAGACTGTTGATAAATGTTTTCAGATCGTGAATGTTGGTTCATGCTAATTCTTCTTCGTTTTTTTTTATTTTAGCTCCTCTAATGGAAACTTCTTACACTTAATTAGTTTAAAATATTTTTTTCTTTTCCTCTGTTCAGCACACATTAATGGGTCCTTTGGGTGGCCGGTTTCCACAGCTAGTTATTTTACATTCTGGTCACCCATCATATCTTTGCATACAGCAGATTCAGATTAATATCAGGTTAAGATTTAAAGAGATAAGTGAGTGTATATGTCAAAATTGTTCTTGGAAGCAGTCAGCAATTTTCTCAAACAATGTTTGTCCAACTGTATGAAAACAAAGACTTGAAATAATTGATTTTGTCTCTTTAGGCTTCATAATGCGGATTATTACATGCAAGAGGCTAAGAAGCTAAAGCATAAAGCAGATGCATTGGTAGGTTATCACAGGAGGTTTTTGTCTCTTTCCACTATGGACATGGGTGTTACAAAAATGTACATTCTAAATGTCATCTAAAGGCTCAGAAACCAAGAGGAACTCTGCTGTTGACTAAAGCATGCTTCAAATTGTACTCCATAAACACACTGTCCACAAGAAGTCAAACCCTGAGCACCATTCCTAGCCTTTAACAATTCGTTCCCAAAAATAGAAGCTCCTTACAATAGCTGATATCCCTTCCGAGGAGGAGCAATAGTCATGCTGTTTATGAAAGATGTAAGATAATTTCATGAAAGATGATGTGTATTTGAAATTTGTTTTCCTATTCACTTTGAGCCTAAACCAAAAGTGTTGAAATATTCCATAACAGCAAGTTAAGAAAGGCAAATCACCCTCCACCCCATTATCATGTGGTAAAACTGTTTGATATTTCCAATCCAATTGTTTAAAATTTGCAACAATTGATTTTTAAATAGTACATTAATTTTTATTGCATGATTTTAGGCTGGTAAATAAAGACTCAACATGCTTCTTCCCAAAAAATCTTGTAATGAGGTATTCAATGCTGGGAAAGCTTTTTTTTCTCATTTACCCCAGATGAAATTCCAGTAAAGTTGGCCTAATTTTGTGAAGTGTTTTGACTTTGATGAAACTACTTAATCTGACAGATTATATTCTGTCATAGTTTGTTCAATCCAAACTATTGCTAGCGCTGAAGTCCCTTTAATAGCCATTGCTTTGAGGGCAGGGACTTTGCTCCTGTACACTACACAGAGTGCAGAACAGTAGCTCATTTAGGCAGGCTTAGTGGAACTTGACTCCTCTATTTACACTGAGATGTCTCAAATGGAGTGTAGCCATTCACTTTGCCCAAAATCACAACTGAAAAAGAACTGGGTGATTATCCACCTTCACTTTATTATTTGTGAGGTTTTTGCATGTCACTCCACATCAGAGATTTTGTACTTGGAAATAAGCAGCATTTGCCAAAAAAAAAAACCAAACCAACAAAACCCAAAAGCAACAAAAAAACCAACCCTGTTCTGTGTTTTTAAAAAATAAAACTAACAAATTGTTTTTAAAAAATGTCTCTCCCTCTGCTGTTGGTGAGCTGAAAGAGAGTTGACATGTCAAGTTGCCTGCTCCAGCTCTCCAGGCTCCCTTTTGACTTGGGGCATAGTGTTACCAAGTGTGTTTTCTGTGGGAGGTGGGTTCAGGTTTTTGGCAACCTGCCATGCCTGTCAGTAGGTTAGCAGCCATCCCTGCCGACCTGCCCGTTTACAGGAGGTGGCCTGCACTGATTCCTACAGCCCGACTCAGCAGAGCATGTTCAGCCAGAGCCCTGACATCTGCACACAGGAAAGTCTGGCAGAAGCAAACTGACACCACCTCCCACAGCTGATTGACCTTTAAAGAAAATACACATGGTTCTGGCACAGGGATGCCTGCTCCACGCTAGCAAATATTTACAGGCTCAGGCTTCTGATGATCTCGACATGCTATGTCAATCCACTTCCCTCCACAGCCTGATTCACTCAGAAAGTGTTGACCTGTCTCCCGTCCTCTTACCTTTGACTATGCCTCGCGGAATCGGGGGTGTTTCTCAAGCAGAACTAAAAGGAGCAGGCACAGCACATCATGCTGCTGCCTGCAGGCAGGCCTTGCCTGTCACATGCAGTTTGACACCCCGAGTGCTCTTACGGGAATGCGAGGCCATCCGCTACAACACAACTTGTTGGCAGACATAAATATCCATGAACAAAGTATCTGCTTTTTCTTTCTGGTATTTAGGTCTCAACTTTTTTTTTTCCACCCAATACAGCTGCACACAAATTATCTCCATGTAACACTCTTGCTGTGCAATCCCATAGTGTTTGTTGTCCTATGGAAATAATTGCTTCTGGTTACTTGGTGCTGACATGACAAAGCACATGCAGCACTGAAAGATGTGTTGCAGTGGCTAGAAAGATAATGCATGTGACCTCAGAATGTGTCAGCAAATGGTAATGAGATTTGTGGCAGTGCTGTTCCTGAGCTTGTATGGAAAATAGATTTCTGGTGAAGGGCAGGGCATTCTGCATCCTATGGGAGTGACCCCATGAAAACTTATCCCTGTCCGGGATGGCAGTAAGGAATCAACTAATTTGGATGGGCTGCTGCAGTGGCAACTGACTGTACCATATGGAAGAGATCTTGGAAATCTCGCTCTGTTCTCGGCTGAGCTGTGATGAGCTGGAGTAATTCCACCTACTCCACTAGTCAGAATGGAGCAAAGGGCAGGACTGGATCCCATTTCTGGCTCAAACTGTATGTCTGTACCAAATATGCTTGCAGCCAGATTCCTTTTATTTTATACCACAAAAAGATGTCTTTGGAAGACTTGAAGCAAGAAGTTTGAAGAATATGCTGAGAAGTGGCCATTGGAATAGAGAGAAAACATTTAGAAATATTTACTTTTTTGTGATCACTCAGGTAATATCTATCAATTACACAAAGGCTTTGTACATAATCAATGCAGAAGAGCAGAACTTGAAATTAAAGGTATGCAGAGGGAACTAAAGATTGCTTAGAAGTAACCACAAAGGCAAATATACTGTTACCTTGGACCAATACAAATTGTTCTGCTTAATATGTTGCTAGGATGGGCTTCTCTTTTGCGAATGGAAAACATGTGCAGATGCATCAAAAATATTTTGATAGAGATACACAAAGAAATTTTTTAATTATTTCAAGTATATTGGATCTCTTATATCAAATGCCACATTAGTAGAATTCTTACATCCAGCTATCAAAAATTGAAAATGTTAAATACTATTATAAAATACTTACTATAAAAATGTCATATATAATATTCATTACACATAAAAAAAGAAATCAGTATGTCTAAGTCAGTTTAATCACAACCATTATGAGGGCTAAAACCTTTTGCAATAAAATCCTAGTAAAATAAAATATTTAGCAGTGCTATATTTTCTCCTGGGCTTTTCTTCTGCTCTTTCAGTCATCCCACAAGTGATGAGATTTTTTTTTTGGTCAACAGTTAACGCAGAATGTGACATCTGACAAATGGCATGGAGTTGTTACTTAACCCTTGTGTAGTGACATTTAAACTTAGTTCGTATGTCGAGGAGCAATATGGATTTGTTCAAACATGCTTAGTGTCCCTCATTGCCTGTGTAAATCTGTGCATGTCAATGGCCATACATTGACTTTCCTCTGTGGAGCATATGACCATACACTACCTGAAAAGATTTGGTAAAAACATAGACCCTGCCTTAGTTACTGTATGAATTCATTCTGAACTACCAGCGTCACTTTGCTTTCATCCTAATTTTAGTGTTGCTTCGTATTATGATCTGTCTACCTAGAAATTAAAGCTGAAGGATTTTCTTGACGATGTCATTCCTATTTCAGCTGGAGAAGTTCGGCAAAGCAGTGAATTATGCTGATGCTGCCCTCTCCTTCATCGAGTGCGGGAACGCTATGGAGCGAGATCCATTAGAAGCTAAATCTCCATACACCATGTACTCAGAGACTGTGGAACTCATCAGGTTAATGTCCTTTCTGTGATCATTTTCATAATCTCATTTCAGTCATAATTAGAACCTGCTATGTTTTAAAAAATACCATTTCAAAGTATTAATGATTTGTCCAAGGCATCTTCATCTCAGAAGTCATCATAATTAGTTCTTGCCATTTTATTAATGTCATGGAAAATTTATAATTGATGGACACTGCTTTTATAAATTATCCCCTTTAGAGGTTATAATGTGAGTGTTATAATTTGCAATATTCATAAAATTAAAATTGAAATGTAGTGGGTGGAAGTAAAGTATAGTAATTTCACTGTTTGGCAATGACACTTGTCTTTTAAAAGGTGTAGTTTTATAATTCAAAACATTAAAGCGAGTCTATCAGGATTTCTATTACAAACTCTGGTTTTAGAGGTTTATAACTTGGCTGTTAAAAAAAGAAGGAAGCTGAAATTTGGCACATAAGATCATAGGCAGTGAGGAAGCTTTCCGCATGTATTGTATTAAAAAACTGTATTTTTTTAATGTTAAATGAATGTGAACCATCTGAATTATTTTTAATACAGTTTTGTAGACTCGTAGGCTAGAATATGGATGAGAGCACCATTACTTACTAATAAAATTTCTGAAATATTATTTTAAAATCTGCCTCTGTTCCCTATAGCTGTTTCATAGTGTTGGCTCTGTAGAAATAATGGTCTCCTGAGTAACTAAGGGCTTGTTTGCTTTACTTGCACAAATTATCAAAGTGAAATCAAGCAGGATTAAATTTACCTGTAAGTAGAACAACAGGATTTTTCCTCTTCACTGTGATGCACCTTTGCTTTCCCTGGTGTATACCGGGAATATCACCGTTAATGTCACTGTAATTACTGGCAGTTTACACAAGAGAAAGAAAAGGAGGCAAATCAGGCCCTAAATGTTTGGGGTTTAATATGACAAAGGTGTTCTTTTAACGTGCAGGATTTTAACATGCCAGATTAGCTGTTAGGGACTGCCAAAAATAATGCATGTTTTACATTTTGAACAAGTAGGTATTTACATAATAAAATGTATCAAATCTTAAGAAGCTCTTACTCTTAAGTAAATAACATGCCTGTTAAATATTTAAAAACATGTTTTTACATTCTGCACTTAATAAAGAGGAGAAGAAAATCTAAAGAGATTACTCAACAAGAAAATGATGTTCATTCAACACTTAGGATCCAAGTTAAACCCTTGAGAGCAGAGGACTTAAGAAAAGGAGCTGCCTGCTACTGCTCTGCTGTGCTGAAACTCTTCCTGCACTCTGACAGTGGACAGTTCAGTACTTTGTGTCCTGAAATAGAAAACTATAGCTGTATGGCAGGATAAATTGTATTTAAAGAAAAATTCTTTAAAGTGAGTGCTGCTTCATAGGAGCCCGCATGTATTTTTATTTTCTAAGAAAACCACACGACAGAGTTGAAAATGTTGTTTCTCAGTCCAGCAGTCTGTGTGTTCAGAAGCAGATGGACCAAAAATCTTTGTTCATTCGAGAGCCACAACATGTGCACCACCTAGCTCGGAGAATGGCAGCTCTAGGGGTAGTTCACAAATGGGTGATACCTGCAGCTCCCCTCCACCCTGCAGTGCTGGTGCAGGATGGAGTCAGCGGAGTGTATGGCTGCACCTCGGAGTAGCTGGTACTCATTAGCCCTACCGCCTTGCCCTTCCCAGCAGCTCCTGTATCAGCACAGTCCTGCTCCAAGCTACATGATAGATAGACCTTGGCATGGAAGCAGCACCTGAACTGCTTTTGGCTGTGGAAGAATCTGTAGGACTTCGTTATAGTATGTTTTTAAATAGCTAAAGTGAAGTGACATTAATTCCACCACCTACCGTCAAAGGTAGAGCTTAATTTACCAACTCTTGCAGGCAGCCAGTGAAAGACTAATTTGCCCATTTAATTGGTGTCAGTGGTCAGACACAGAGAAAAGGTGATTGCCCAGGTGAGCAACAGGCTGGTACAGGTTCAGTAAACTCCATGGACAAATACACAGTTCTTGTGGGCTACAGTAGGTGCTGAATGTACAAACCAAGTACACAGCATGCACACACACTTTCTCAATGTGGCTCCTAATGTTAACATGGATTTTTACTTTGAGATAAGAAACAGAAGGAGATTCTTCTCATTTTTACTCCTCCCTTTATCAGAGGCACCATTTTCCCCTTTTGCATTAGCTCTGTCTGCCCTGAGTATCTACATAGATACCTATTTGTGAAAACAAGTGGAGCATCAAAGACACTGGGAATATGAGAGATCTGACTGTCAAAGGGTCTTAAGTTAATGGCAATGCTAAAATCCCTAACATAACACTGAAAATCCCAAAGAGACATATATCTTGGTGTTTGATTAGATTCATTCAGTATGACTGGAACCACAGTACCAAGGAGCAGGTGAGATAGGATGTGGAAGAAGCACATCAGGTGGTGAGCTACAGCTGCAAGCCAGGCCCTGATGATGGGGGTGGTGGGAGGAAGGCAGAGCGAGAGCAGCACTGCCTGCCTGCACTCCATTACCTCCTTGTAAATGAGAACTCATCAAGACTGCCTGGATACCTTAAAACTTTCTTACGCAACGCTGAACCCTATTACTTATTCTAACACAAGTACCTGTGAAATTGCATTAGGGCTCAGAACAATGATTTTATGCGATGAATTGATTTTCAAGAGACTAAATGCATGGAATTGAGTGTGCTCAGTTAAAGGAGAAAATAAAAAAAGAGAGGAGGTAGGAATACTCAATCTTTGATCATCCAAATGCTGGACAGCAGCAATTAAATAGAGAGGGAAGACCAAGTACACAAGTCATAAATTAATGGACCCAGGAATTTAAAAAGCTGTGAACATGACCTTTCCTGTATTTAAAACCGTTTTCTGTATAAAATATATTAAAAGCTTTGAAAAAACACTTATGAGAAGGACTCTGAAGGTATTATTCAAACCCGAAGTATTATAAGTAAAGCCTTGTTATATATTACTCTACTCTTCAGTACAGTACTCTTCAGGCCCCTGCAGAGCCAAGATCTCATGTTTCTGTCTAACACTCATCACATATGTTTGCAGGACTCAGCCTAGATGGCTGGATATAATATCATTAAATACGCCCAAGAACAGTTCACCTTGTTGGCCCAGAAAATGGGTTGGTGATTTACTTCAGCCCTCCAGATTTTAAGTGGTGCATTCAACAGAATTCTACATTGATCTCATTGTTACAGAACAATGTGACCATTAACTATTGCAGTTGGAGAAGAATATCTGTGTGTGGCTGTTATTTTTCAGACTGTCAATAGTAATCCTGGGAACATCTTAACTCTTGGTTTCTTCTCACTTTTCTGACAAGGTATGCAATGAGACTCAAGAATTTCACAGGCTCTTCTGCCACAGAAGGGGACAAGAAATTAGCAGTTTTATGGTAAGTCCCATTGCGACAATGAGAGAAGCAGCTAAAATCTTAAGGAGGACTTTAAAAGTACTGAATTACTTAAGCAGCTTACAGAAGATCATTATTCTTGTTTTCCATTAAACTATTAAAGGATAACTAATGGATTTCTTCAGCAGCTGACTAAACATTTATTCTTCTAATTTATACTCTTATCAAGATGAGATTTTAATGCTTTTGACCACTTTTTTTTCTTTCTCCATTTGCTTATGTTTCAAAATCTAACCTTAGAACAGAAACTGCAAAATATAGGTCAGCATTTTTTTTTTTTTTACAGTTTATAGGTTTCATTAAGCAATGGAATTAACATAATCCTTTCCTAATTACCACAGCTACCGATGCTTATCACTTCTCTACTTGAGAATGTTTAAACTAAAGAAGGACCATGCTATGAAGTACTCCAGATCTCTGATGGAATATTTTAAGGTAATCTTTATTCTGTTTAATTTATTGACATGAAATGAAATTCATACCAGCACTGAGAGCTCTCACAAGTATAACTGCGTGACTTAAAAGTCCCACATTTAACCTCTCCCCTGGGAAATGCAGGCAGGATGGCTGCCAGGGAGTGGGGACAGAAGTGATTTGGGGGATTTTTGGATTAGTCACTTGATTCAAAGGACCATACTCAGTAATTCTACTGAAAGAACATTATTCTCAACACTGTGTAACGTTTATGCAAGTTTCTGTAAAGGAAACCAATTCTTTCAAGATTTTGTGCAAGTGGTTATGAACTGATTCATAATGAACAGTAATAAAGCAATTATTTAGGCTTTAGTTAGTTAAATTTAGATTTTAAATTCAGTGAGATTTGCTGAAGCTTATTGCAGATTCAGGGTTTTCTCCTTTTATATCTGTGGAACTTCAGATTCCCTTATCTACATCTGAAAGTTTGCCTTTACCTTGATTCAAGTGAGGATCAACTAATTGTCATGACTCGGTGATGTTTTCCTTTCCCTTGTCAAATGCTGTTTACCCACTGTAAGAATGACATGTCCTCACTGTTCCTAAATTAAGAGAGAAGCTGAATCTTTCTTCAGCTCTGCCAGGGGTTTGATATATGTATATATTTTACTGGTTAATGCTGTTTGAAGCATACATTAATTCTTGTACTTTATTACTACATATTATTCTATAATTATGTAATTATACTGGTTTGTCAGCCCATTGGTCTTTTTTTGTTGGTTTTTTCAGCCTCCATAAATTTGTTCCAGGCTTTGACATATTAGTGCTACGAACCAGTGAAACTTTTAACACTGCTGTTTTAGTATTTTCATGTAAATAGCGATAAAATGGTCCTTCTGCTGTAAAACTCCAGTAATATCATATGAGCAACCACCACTTAGTCCTGACTTCCCTGGTGTCCTCTGAGTGTGTGTGTATCTCTGTAACTTCAATAATGTTACTCTGCTCAAATTGAGGCTTTCTTGAAGTCATTAGGAATGCCTCTGTTGTACTCACAGAGTTTTCAGTCAGGGATTTGCACAACAAATTAAATTTGAACTAGACACATTTACAGTCTCAGCATTTTCATAAAATGTATTCCATCCACTTCAGACTTTATCCAGGATGAATGTAGATTGTCTCTTTAAAAAAAAAAAAAAAAAAAAAAAAATGATTTCTTAAAAAAAAAAAAAATAAAAGGGGGCAGGGGTGGTTCTCTTTTCCCCTGCAGCCACTTTACTTTCTCTAGCTGTGCAAATAGGTACAATGAAGAACATATTACTACTCCCAGCATAAGACCATTTTACTGCATCTGCACAGAGAAAATGTTTTTTAATGTAAATGAAAATAGGAGAAAAAAATTTAAAATGTCATAAAATAGACAAATCAGGAATGCTGGTTTTAGGCATCCAGTTGAAGCTGAGTATTGCAGCTAATGTTACTGTGTGTATGCTATGGGCACTGTAACTGATTTGCTAGAGTAGTGTTTGAGTGTATACACATTATATATTCAGGATATTTTGTAGTAAAGTCTAAGGAAGAGAAAAGAATAGGAGCTATGCACAATGTTCTCTGTGTTCACTAGCAAGAATCTGTAATACAAATGAAATAAATTAACTCTTTGAACAGAGTTGTTATTCAAATTTTTGCACAATTTTAACTGTGAAAAGCAGCCCACTGTTTACAGCAGAGCTGGAGAGGAATTTTTTGGCGGAATTGTTTTTCATATTTTTCCTCACAAATGCCACTTTGTCCAAATTGAAACCGTTTGTGGACAGAACTGGTTCTGATTAATTTCCAATTAAAAGTTTCAAATTTGTATCTTTGACATTTCAAAACAGAAAATAACCATTTAATCGTAAAAGTAGTTTTGCAATTTATAGACAACTTGGAGTAAAATAGAACTAAAATGATACATTTTTAAAATTGAAATCAAACTTTTTAAGATTAGCTAAAGTGTCACCCTTTAATGCATTCCACTTAAAAGTTTAAGGAAGATTATCATGTTTTTGAAAATATGTTATCAATAGTTATTGGCAAAAATATTTCAAATATTTTCATTGTCAAATAACTACCTCCAATCGAGTTCTAGTCTTAATCTTGACAGATCTAGTATTTGTCTCCAGATACTCTCAGCAACAATCCCCAGACTGTAGAGACTAATATCAAAGTTGCTTCCTCATCCCTGAAGACTTTCCAGAGGAAAGTCCTTACATATGAGTGAGTGGCAAAAATATACAATACGTAAGTTCTGTACTGCAAAACACTCCATTTCTTGCTCACATCTTTAATGAAACACAGAGGCATGCTATATAAGAACATACAGGCAAGGGCCGTGTCATGGTTTGGGCAGTGTTTTCTGCTTTGGTCAATCCTGTTTGTCAAGTTTAGTTCTGATTTAGAAGTCAAGGGTAGGATTTTGCTTCTCGAGTCAGCTGCATGACCTTGGGCATCTCTGTGCCTCACATGCAAAATAGTGATTACAGTAATCAGATGAATCTTATAATAATGACAGTAATACTTTGCAGACAACTTGTAAAATTTGATTGAATTTTCACTATGAGTGCCGACTTCTTTGCAAGGGAGTTCAGAGTGATTGTTTTCAGAAAGCACACATAGAGAGCTTCAGCCCTGATACTACTACTTCTTTTGGGAACTAAGTAAGATACCACCCAGTCTGGACACGGCTGGAAAAATCTGGGCTTTATTGTTGCTGGAGATCTTTTTGTGCAGGCTTGTACAAGGTGCTACACAGACGTGAAAGGCAGAATGAGTACGCAGGTAAGGAAGGTCAATTTGTGCAAATAAAATACATTAAAAAAACAAGGACATTCAATCAGATCCTTACTAGAAGTTTTATTTCTACTATTATCTGCATCCCAAGCCACCTTCCCTAGCAACTTGGGAGGGATTAATTTCATTAAAGCATCAACCGAAATTCTATTTGTTTCTTATTAAAAGATTGAAGGTCCCCCTAAAGATAAGAAGTTATTTGCACTATGAAGAACTTACTTTGTAGAATAAGTTTCAGTGGTAATTAAACCACTGTGACTTTCAAGCTACTGATTGGGACCTACCAATCATGCACCAACCATTTAATTATGGGACTGATGTGCAGAGTTGTTCTGCTACATTCACTGTAGTTCTTGCAATGAAAACAGGGAGTGTTGAGCCTTGTGTCATCAGTATTCATGTACTTGCATCACCTTTATTTACATTTTGGTTTTGTACTTACAGAACTCTTCGAAAGCTTCACAGGCCCCCTCACCTTGGGGCGGCAATGGAAAGTGAGTATTTTCTGCTGAGTACTTCTGTCTGGGAACAAGAGGTTCCAAGAGGGGGGAGAAATGTTTTGGTGCCTCTAAAGGCAAAGGACAGTCCATGACTCAGTGGTTTGGGAGCTACAGGTATGTTTCAAAAATGTAGCAGGTAGAAAATATAGTTCTGGGCCACAGAATTACAGCTACCTTGGGCTTGTGGGGGCGAGGGGCTCCCACTGAGTTAAATCAGGTACCCATGTGAGCCACCCAGTTTTGGTGGGAAGGAAGAGCTGAAACACACCTTCATCTTTGTACAAAGCCCCCTTAAATCTAAAATCAGCCATGGTGGGTCTGTGCTGAATTCTTTGACAGCTTGCTTCTCAAGCCAAATGAAGGCCATAAAAATATCTGTTAATTAGCTAGCAAGTACCGTGTCATCTCAAGAAGCCAAAGTAAAGTTAACCTTCATTGCAATGATTTTTCAATGATTCCTTCAGTAATGAAAGACCAATGAATATTTCATTGATATATGGTAAGTGCTGTTTAATAAAACTGAAGGCGTAATAGTGGTGAAAATGTGAAGGCACTTAGTCAACCAATTATCAGTGGCTTTCTACTAATGTTAAAACACCCTCGCCTCAGATATGAAGTTAAGGTAATGCAATCATGATCTGCTGTTCAATGAAGGTGCATTGCTACTGCAAGCTTGCCTTTATCTTGCAATGTCTACTGCCACTTGACACACATTTCTCCTGCTTCTTACTCCTGGCCACGCATACAGATACAGGTAAAACAAAGGAGAATGACTTTACCTTTCTTTCCTACTTTATTTGAGTAGGCTGAATTCTAGGTGAAAATGATTATTGTCAATGGTATCTTTCTGGTGGTTCATATAGAAGAAAATACAATTAGACACTCCAAGGAAACAAAGTAATAAAACTGTAGAAGGAGTTGAAGTTTAGCACACAAAGAATCAAAGTTTTCAAACAGACTTTGTTCTGAATCAATGAAAAACCAAAAATTCCAACATTTTGCTTAAGGAAAATATTGTCTTAGATAATTCAAAAGTGTGTGTGTGTATATATATATATACACACATACACAAATACACCAGATATACCCAATTATTTTGAATATGTGTGTATATAGAGACATTTAAGTATAGATTATAACACAAACTAAATGATGAAATACAAAATCACTTTAAATAAAAACCAAAAAGATATTTTAGCATTGGAAAAGTGACTACTAAATTAAATTATGTGCCAATTTTTCAAGGCATTTAAATGTCAGTGAAACCTTGTATTGCAATAAAAATACAGTAAGGTTTACATAAAGTTTTAGTGCCAAAATAGACCACTGGAGCATTACACCCCTTTTATTCCTTAAGAAGTGGCTTATACCTAAAAATTTCATTGAGCGGAAGTTATCCTTTTATTCCTGTCCTGTAATAAGACCCCTATGAAGTGTGTGCTCTGCAGTTGATGACATCTCTCTTGCTATATAAAAGAGCTGATTAGGTACCCAGGATTTAGAATCAGTAGGTTTTGACTGGAAGAGAAAATTCTTGTCCAGCCCCAAGGTAGGCAGCAGGAAACCAGCATCTGGGTCAGCATCACTTATAACACCCAGCTGATTGGTCTCTTCCCACTAACTTTGGAGATAAGGAAGTAAAGCTCTGAAAGTGCACATCTCCGTCTTGTTCAGAGAGGAAGCACTTAATGTGTAAGAATAACTGAATATGACAAGGCCTTCTTACAGTGGCGTTGTTATGACACCTGGTACCCAACACACAAATATCACAGTCCACACTAGAGTCTACTGTCCCCTTTGTCTGGAGTCTCAGAAGAAGAGCTCTCCAGGTGGCTCAGAATTGCCTTATACCTCAGGTGTCTCTTGGTGGCCCTAGAATTTGCCACAGGCCTGGTCCTGCTACTGGCAGCATGTGCTCTGCCTTCCCCAGGGCTACTCATTCTACAGTTTCCTCTTATTCCCCTGAAAATTTTACCAGATGGGAAAAGAAGTCACACACACCACAGAGAAGAGACCAAACACCATCAGGGTATGGCACCACTGGAGACAGATCAGCAGCCTGGCTCAGAACAGGGAGACATCAGGGTGTTCTTAAATCTCTTTTTAAACAAAGCAAAACTCAACCATTGCCATGAGGTGTAGTCTGCTCAGGATCTCAAACCATCAAAAAATCTCAGCTTGGCTTACTGGAATTTCTGGCTACTTTTATTTGAAAGGGTTGTGAACCTCTACAAAGTTGGCCTGAGTTCCAGGCTGGCAATGAAACAAATTTTCCCTAGTTTCATTACAGAAATGTTTCCCACCTCTAGCGACAGAAAGCACAAAATAGAGAGATTTAATAGACTCACCACAGTAATAATGGCTGTGCACAACAGGGTAAATCCAATGAACAATGTGCTTTATTTGGCAGAAGTGCGTCAGCTTGTTGTAAGTGGCTCTAACAAAATACTCCTGGTCTCCTCAGATACTTATGATTTTAACTGCTCCCAGACCTAATCTAGTATAGTTCAGCTCTTCTGTGCATTAAAGACACTGTGGCATGTCAAGTAACCAGGATGTTTTGAAACTTAATAATAAAATGTTTGTGCCGTAGGATATGCTTAAACTATAACACATAAGCTGTGTAAAAAGCTACTAGCTGCTGAATTAACATGGTGTCTAGCTCTGGAAAAAGAACGTATCACAGGGTGCTGCTGGAAAATCTGCAGCAAAAGCTGTTGCCATAAATGCCTTCCAGCCCAAGGCTGTGTGGTGGTGGCAGCCTGTCCTACAGCACCTGCAAGGTGTCAGCACAGCAGGTCTGTGCCCACGCTTCGTGTTCAGGACCATTGGCGGTAGCTTGTAAAGCCAAGAGGAGCCTTTCTGTCCTGGGGTTTGGATCAGGCCCATAATGAGTCTGAGTGAGCTTGATGCTGTTGCACAGCATGAAGTATCCGTGGCCGCCTGTCAAGAAGGGAGTTGCAACATCCCCGTCCAGAAAGTTCTGGTGTCTTTGCTTCATGCAGAGAGGGCCAGGAGCATCTCAGCCCTGATTTTCAAATGTATTCCACAACAGATTGAATGCATTTTTTTATGTAAGTGGTTCCAAACAGGGGCAAGAGAGGAGATTTTTTGAGCTCTTAATCTTCTTTACTGAAACAGTTTCATCACAGAAACATGGTTGGGATGACTCGCACAACTGAGTGCTGCCATGGATGGTTACAAACTCTTCAGAAGAGGTAGGCAAGGAAAGAGAGATGGTGAGGCAGGCCTGTATGTTAGGGTGTGGTTTGGTTATCTGGAGCTTAATTATGGTGATGGCAGGGTTGAGTATTTATGGATAAGAATCATGGGGAAGGTGAACAAGGCAGATATCATGGTGGGAGTCCTTTATAGACCGCCCAACGAGGATGAAGAGGCAGATGAAATATTCTGTAAGTAGCTGGGAGAAGTCTCACACTCACTACCCCTTGTTTTTGTGGGGGACTTCAACTTACCAAATGTCAGCTGGAAATACAGTACAGCAGACAGGAAACAGTCTAGGAGAGTCCTGGAGTTTGTGGAAGAGAACTGCCAGACACAGCTGGTGAGTGAGCCAACCAGGGAAGGTGCCTCCTGGACCTGTTGTTTGTGAACAGAGAAGGACTTGTGGGTGACGTGATGGTTGGAGGCCACCTTGGGCGCATCAATCATGTAATGGTAAGAAGTTTTGATTCTTGGAGAAGTAAGGAGGGGGGTCAGCAGAACTGCTATCTTGGACTTCCACAGGGCAGGCTTTGGTGTTTAGGAGCCTGGTTGACAGAGTCCCTTGGGAGGCAGTCCTGAAGGGCAGAGGAATCCAAGAAGGATGGACATTCCTCATGAAGGAAATCTTAAAAGGTGCAGGAGCAGGCTGTCCCTGTGTGCTGAAAGACAAGCTGACAGGGAAGAAGACCAGCCTGTCTGAACAGAGAGAGCTTTGGCTGGAACTCAGGGAAAAACAGGAGAGTTTATGACCTTTGGAGGAAGGGGCAGGCAACTCAGGAGGACTACAAGGATGTTGTGAGGTTATGCAGGGAGAAAATTAGAAGGCCAAAGCCCAACTAGTACTTAATCTGGCTACTGCCATAAAAGACAATTAAAAACGTTTCTATAAATGCATTAGCAACAAAAGGAGGGCTAAAGAGAATCTCCATCCTTAATTGGATGTGGGAGAAAACATAGTGACAAAGGCTGAGGAAAAGGCTGAGGTACTTAATGCCTTGTTTGCTTGAGTCTGTAATAGTAAGAACAGTTGTTCTCCAGGTACCATTCCCCCTGAGCTGGAAGACGGGGACAGGGAGCAGAATGGAGTCCCCATAATCCAAGGGGAAATGGTTAGCAACCTCCTACACCACTGAGACATACACAAGTGTATGGGGCCAGGTGGGATCCACCCAAAGGTACTGAGGGAGCTGGTGGAAGTGCTCATCAAGCCAGTTTCAATCATTTATCAGCAGTCCTGACTAACCAGGGAGGTCCCAGTTGACTGGAGATTAGCAAATGTGATGCCCATCTACAAGAAGGGCTGGAAGGAGCGTCTGGGGAACTATGACCTGTCAGCCTGACCTCAGTGCCAGGGAAGGTTATAGAACAGGTCACCATGAGTGACAGGACAACCAGGGGATCAGGCCCAGTCAGCATGGGTTTGTGAAAGGCAGGTCCCGCTTGACTAACCTGATCTCCTTCTATGACAAGGTGACCCACTTAGTGGATGAGGGAAAGGATGTGGATGTTGTCTGCCTAGAGTTTAGTAAAGTCTTTGACACCATTTCCCACAGAGAAACTGGCTGCTTATAGCTTCAATGGGTGTACTCTTCACTAGGTAAAAAACTGGATGGCCAAGCCCAGAGAGTTGTGGTGAATGGAGTTAAATCCAGTTGGTGGCTGGTCACAAGTGGTGTCCCCCAGGGCTCAGTACTGGGGCCAGTTCTGTTTAATGTCTTTATCAGTGATCTGGACAAGGGGATCGAATGCACCCTCAGTAAGTTTACATACAGCACCAAGTTGGGTGGGAGTGTTGATCTGCTCAAGGGTAGGGAGGCTCTGCAGAGAGATCTTGAAAGGCTGGAGCCATGGGCTGAGGCCAACTGTACGAGGTTCAACAGGGCTCAGTGCCGGGTCCTGCACTTGGGGCACAACCACCCCCTGCAACACCACAGGCTTGGGGAAGAGAGGCTGGAAAGCTGCCTGGTGGGAAAGGACCTCGGGGTGTTGGTAGACAGCTGCTGAATGTGAGCCAGCAGTGTGCCCAGGTGGCCAAGAAGGCCAACAGCACCCTGGCTTGTGTCAGAAATAGTGTGGCCAGCAGGGACAGGGAAGGGTTTGTCCTCCCGTACCCAGCACTGGTGAGGCCACACCTCAAATACTGTGTTCAGTTTTGGGTCCTTCACCACAAGAAAGACACCAAGGAGCTGGAGGATGTACAGCGAAGGACAATGAAGCTGGTGAAGGGTCTGCGAGGGGTGGCTGAGGGAAGTGGGGTTGTTTGGCCTGGAGAAAAGGAGGCTCAGGGGAGACCTTAACGCTCTCTACAACTACCTGAAAGAGGCTGTAGCAAGGTGGGTGTCAGTCTCTTCTCCCAAGTAACAAGTGATAGGACAAGAGGTAATGGCCTCAAGTTGCTCCAGGGGAGGTTTAGATTGGATATTAGGAATAATTTCTTCACTGAAAGGATTATCAAGCACTGGATGACCAGGCTGCCCAGGGATGGTTGAGTCACCATCCCTGGAGGTATGTAATGTAGATGTGGTGCTTAGGGACATGGTTTAGTGGTGGACTTGGCTGTGTTAGGTTAATGGTTGGACTTGATGATCTTGAAGGTCTTTTCCAACATAAACAATTCAATGATTCTATGTTTCTATAAATTTTCCAAGAGAAAAGCTGTATGTGAGCGTTCAGCTCTTGCACAGCTCTAAACATGAGCTTGCTGTGCTGACCTCCACACGGCCTGCAGCCAGCAGGTGACTCCTAATTGCTGGTGTTAGAATTAAAGGAAAATCTATATTAGAACATTAGTGCTGCACTAAGTAAGTAACTTAAAACACTGCTCTGTACAAAACTGTGCAGATGAACTGTAGGCAATTGGAAACAAATCTCCATAGCCAGTCTTAAAGAATCCTATAGAGGTATTCATAATCCTACAGTATCCTCAGCTCCTAATACTGCTCTGCAGGGTGCTTTTAAGACTTGCACTTTACTTATTGTGGTGACGGTATTTGGAGCAAACTGTCATTGTGGTTTCCACAAAATGCTTTGATAATAAGCCAATATTGCACATTGAGTGTTTTCTAACTGCCATTGCAGCTTCTGGCAGCAGGTAGAAAAATCATTACAGCTATGAGATACTTCTTTCTCTGAAAGATTGCTCTATTTTTATGATAGATTTTTTTTTTTTAAATAACAGGTTCATTTATAGGGAGAATTAAATCCCTTTTTATTTTCAATCATTCCCAGTTTATAAGCTCTCCTTTCTCGTAGAACCAGGAGATACTACTGCACTGGGGTGCAGAGTTAATTTTTCAAGTGCATTTAGGATGGCAGTGAAGTGATACGTGTGAGGAGGATTCACTCTCCCTTTACCTCTCGCAGGAGCACAGAAACGCCATCGCCCATGTCCCTGAGCCCGTCCCCTGTCAGCTCTGCCGGAAGCAGCACGGGCACCGCCAGCTCCTCCTCGGCGGGGACCATCACCATCCCCCAGCGCATCCACCACATGGCTGCCAGCCACGTCAACATCACCAACAACGTCTTGCGGAGCTACGAGCACTGGGACATGGCTGACAAGCTGACTAAGGAGAACAAAGGTGCCCTATTTGGCTTCTTCTCTGTCCCCTTTGGCTCATCAGCTTTAGCTTTCTTTCTGGTTTTGTAGGCGTTGCTGGGAATTGGACCCAGAACCACCGCATCTAAGAGCACAACTGTGACAGCTTGAGCAAACAGACCAAATCTGCTTGCTGGTCACTGTAGCCAATGCGTATCTTCTCTTGTCAAGCACAGAGGGGGGATGTGTAACACATGCTGAACATGGGGTTATCAGAGCAGCTGGCAAATAATTTAGCGAACATGAGCCCCAAGTGATGAGAGCTTTGGAGTCTGCAAATTCGTTCACAGTTTCAGCTTCTCGTAGAGCACCGAGGTTATTTTCAGAGTACTCTGTCAACAGGTTTAAGACTATTAAAATGCTAGCTAGGATATAAGCAAACATTAGATGTTATGTTTATGCAGGGAGTCCGATTAGGAGATGTCCACTGAATGCCATGACCTTGACTCTCCTATGGTTGGATTACAAATCTGCTTGTTTATTCCTAACAACAGAACGTAAGTCTTTACCACAATCATTTCAAAGGAGTTTTGGCAAGCAGTTTGTGAGAGGGTTGTATTGAGTACAGTGGAGTGGCTGAAATGTAACTGAAGGACAAATTTGGCTTATTGTTGGCCAGCTGTGAACTTCCCCATGATAATGTAATTATGCAGATTCCAGCTTTGGGCTTAAACAAATCACTGACAAAGCTTTCTTTGACACTAGAGGTGCAGAGCCTAACTGGGAAATATTCTCATCATGAATTGGCTCATTCTCTTAAATTATACTGAGATTTCAGATGGCTGACTTTTCCTGACAAATGTGCTCGCTGTATGCAGTTTGATCTTACTCCCATTAATGTCAGTGGCAAATTTCCACTGATTTAGAGAAACTAAGCTTGAGATTTATAGAGTTTTATGTCTGAATGGTGGGTCGTAATGATCTATCCCTGGATAAGGAACAATAATAGAAGTTCTGTCCAGTCCTCCCCACTGCTTCTTGTCTTTGTTCGCATTGGTTAATTTAGTAGCAGTGCAGTCATTTTGGATATTTTCATAGCTGCATCCATTTTCACAAAATGTGAAAGTGATTCCCTGTCAAATGTACTGCAGAATGTTACAGTGGGAATGCAGAAGGATGCTCTGATAGGAGAAAGAGATGGTGATAATCTTGTAATTAGCCCTGTGTGTTGTGGAGTTGTTAAATGTTCTACTTGGTATTGAATCAAAATAGCTCAGGCATTCAGCCAGCAGACAGAAAACGTACCCAGCCACTGCTGTTATCAGTCCTAGAGCTGGATGAGAAAAGCCTGCTGACTCTTTTTCTGCATTTTCCCCCCTACACTCCTTTGTTCTCGTTTTGATTTGCGATCAAATAAACCCAATTTTGCAAAGCCATATAGAATAATCTTTATTCAGATGAGCAGTCCCTTTGACTGTAGTGGGACTGGATGCATGAATAAGAGTTTCTCACATAAGCAAGACATCTAGGGCTGTGCCCTGTTCTTTCATATCTTGTTTCACAAACTGCAGCCCTGTTACAGGGAATGGAGAGTTCGTGTTACTTCGAATTTCACTTAAGTATTATAAATCATTGGAGAGAGATCAGTTTCATACATGCTATAGTGTGTCTGTCTTTACATTTTGTCTGCAAAGACACCTCATTTCTAATTAAATACTCGATTTAAAGTTGCATACTAAACACAATTAAACTGCAATTTGAAAAATTCATGGTGTAACAAAAAAGTATGTAAGAACTGCTGTGGTACTCTGCAGGTCTTCATCATATCACATGATGGATTCCATTTACAGAAGGATATATTTAAGACACTTTGACGTGAGAAATGTTACCGTGTTTCATGAAACCTGGCTGTAATTATTTTAGTAGATGCCGTATGCACCTCTGAAATAATTCAAAACACCTATATCTTGCTGTCTAGGCCAGGATTCAAGGTCTTTTCCAACCTAGATGACTCTGTGGCTCTGTGACTCATCCCTTTCCCCATAGCTATCTTGAATGCACCTTTGCCAGCTGGACCACCTGTTGCAGTGCCCAAGCTCTGGTACGCTGGCATGTGGACTGCAAGCTAAAAAATGACTCATGACAGCAAACAGTATAGGTGCAAACCCCAGACTCTGCCTTGAGTCCCAGGTAAAGGACATATCTCTTGGCCTCTCTCTCAGGGGTTTAAGCAGTCAATTCATCATCAAAAATGGTATTTCTCTCCCACACCTTTGAAAGAAAAATGGTCTCAAAAAATAAACAAAAACCCACAAAGAAACCCACATTTAAGATAAAAATGAATTTTCTGTTTAAAAAAGCAGATCCAGTCACTCTTTTCCTTTTTTTTTTTTTTTTTCCTGTGGTCAGCTTTCGTTGTTTCTGTTGTCTTCTGAATCACAGGGTGTGTCTTGCCCAAGAGCAGGTCCCTGATGAGCTAATAGAGATGGGTATAAAAACGTGGCCCCATCATTGTAATGCCTAATAGCCTTTAGCTGAGTCTTACTGCTGTCACAGATGTTTCTTAGTTCATGCCCATGCAGACACAAGCGGTTTCTTCCACGTTACAGGAGCTGTGCAACCTCCCCTTGCCCATGGCTGTCAGCTTAGGTTTTGTGCTCCTCTGTGTATGCCTGCACGCTCCCAGTTTGGACTTGACTCATGTCCAGCTGGCTCAGAGCAGGAGACAGAAGCCTTTCTTGTCAGCCTGACAAAAGATGTGCCATTAAAATAAAAAGGCATAGGAAGAGGGAGAACAGCAGAGCTGTGACCCACCAAGCTGATCTGGTTTGAAAAGGGAAGCGGGAACATACTACTGTGTACCTCTCGTTGAATTTCCCCTGGTCAGTAGAGTTTAGAGGATGCAGGAGAACAGATGGAGTTTGTCATAAACTCTGCATCTGTGGTAAGCCAGGCTAAATTGCAGGCTTCCCAAAGCCAACCCATGGGCTGGTTTGTGCTGGAGAGTTGTTGGAGGTACAACTAGAGAGTTGTTCACCATTTATAACATCAAACTCTCACCTGGCTTTACAAAATCAGATAATTTTTTTAAGTTTACAAAGATAGCAGCACTTCTTCTTCACAATAAAATACTACCAGCTCTATAGTGACAAAGACATTTCACATATAAATTTAATAAGTGACTTCAGTGCTGGTAGCTTTTTCAAGAAATGTTAAACTGAAATTAGGCTTTAAGGTGAATTCTTAGCGTTTAAAGCAATTATTATTTATCTTAACCTAGAATGAGATCTCTAGAATGCAAACAAGACAGTGCATTATTTCACTTACAGATGTATTGATTTTACACTGGAGGAGGGGAATAAAAGACATAGGAAGGAAGATTAAAACTGCTGGCTGCAGCATCTTAACGCAACTGGTGATAGCCCTAAGCTTTCATTATGCTTGCCTCCAGCGAAATCACTTTGTGCTGTGATACTGCTGTAGCTCCCAAGCTGACCAGGGTCAGGCTGTCAATACTTGGATAGAAGACCTCAAAGCAGCACTTACTTGCTGAAGAAGGTACTGATAATGATTTTGTACCTGGCATCTGCTCTCCTGAACTGCAGCCAGTACAGTGTTAGCTGGCTGAGTGCCGTGCACTGGGTTTTAGATAGGGTGAGGATGTAAGGGCTCAGCCACCAGTTACTGTGATTGTTGGTTGTTATCTGAGCTCTGAAGGGCTTTAACTGAGAGCGGGCTCCCACTCGCCTAAATATAGTGTAAGTTTTGTATATGTGGGAATGCCTGCACCCCAGTGAGCAGAAAGACAAGCTGTGGGAGAATAGAGGACACACTCCAGTCCTCCACTGAAAGCAATTAGAAAGGTGTGTTGGCCCAAAAAGGATGAGCTGTTCGCCCAGAGAGCATCTAACGCATGGCAAAACCAAAACGTAAAGTGGTGTGCTCCTTCCTAACTATGGCGCTCTGTTCAGGGCGTTAACCCTTCCCAACACCAGATGGCAGTGCCCTTACCCATCTTTTCTTTCCCCTTATAGGTTCCCATCTCCTAGATGCTATTTTCCTGCTGCATTCCCTCTCTCCTTTTCCGTCTCCTGTCCCACCCTATACATCCTCTGGGACCTGCAGCTGCAGCAGGATGAGCAGAGGGTCAAAACTGCTGCAATGGTAGTAACAGAAATTGGAGGGTGGAGAAAAGAGCAAGCAAGGTCTTCTGCACAATCCAGACTAGCTCTTGATGCCCGGGGGAGGGTACAGCATGGAAAAGGAAATGCCACAGTTCATTGCTGACTGTTTAAATCATGCAGTCAGCAAACCTAGGCTCAAAAAACTGAAAGTGCAGATCATCAGAGCTAAAAGGAAGACTACTGGCAACCACTCATACTGTGTTGTGGTTGACTTCCAGCATGGATAATCTAATTTGGTCTGTTTAAATATATTGTTGCCTTTGTTTAAATTCTTTCCTACTGACCATGTGCTCATGCCTTGAGAACTCACCAATTGCACTGCTGCTACTGAATGGGAAATCATGGTAATACATGTATTTCTCTACCACTGCCTGAAACAATGACTTGTGTTTCTTGTGTATTGCAGAATTCTTTGTAGACCTGGACTCAGTGATGGGACCCTTAACACAACACAGCAGTATGACCAATCTGGTTCGTTACGTTCGCCAAGGACTCCACTGGCTCCGCATTGAGGCTCATTTGTTGTAGTGACTGCTGCCCTCTTCATAACATCCCCATTCTTCTACCTCTACCAGCGCAGAGACGATCACTGGTGGAACTCCACTCATTTCTGGAAGTTTATTCATGTAACTTCATTTTTATTGCCTTTTTTAATATCCTATCTATTGGAAGTAGAAGTCACCATAAATGGAACTTATGACTCGAGCAGTATGTGTTGTACCATCTAATAATTTTCGACAATTTTCTATACCTTGTGTCTCCTGGATCCTGCCATCCTTATGTGCTTTACGGAACGGTACATTCCCTGCAGTATTGTTTTAAGTCCATGCTGCCTTCAAGTGAAAACAAAAAAGCACTTTGAGAAGATATGGATTCCTGAGAAATAGTACAAAGCGTCTTAAATATTTGAGGGTATATATGAGAATTCCCTTCTGAAATAAATTAGTAGAAGTTATAGCTATTCATTCAAAATCATCTTCTGAACCTGAATCGAGCTTTTTGATGCTTAATTCTGGCATCATTACCTGACATAGTACATTCCTAAGATTTCATACTTCCTGTAGGCCTAATCTTTAAAAGAGAACATTGAATATCTTACAGGTATATAATGTAAGATCACCAAAGGTGTTAAGAGGTAAAAGGTTGAAGGAACGCCTCATTAAAGAACATTGACACACTATGCAATGAGGTTTTGATATTCCATTCTTCCTGTTTATTGTTGGCTTAATAATTTCAGTAGGCAGCAGAATTTATTGCAATTTTTAGGCAATTTCAAAATATTAGCTTCATAGTCTTATCTACCATTTCTATACTAAATCTGTGAATTTTCTTTCAGTTTTACTGCTTAGTCTCAAACCAATATTCATTCAAGATTTTTCTTCATAGAACAATCTCTCTTTGCATAGTGGCTCGGTGAAAGCAGGTTTCTCTAAGCATTGATATTGTATGTAAAAGTCCATTAATAAGTGTATGCAGATTCTTCATGGAACTCTCTAGAAGTTTAACTAACCATCTACTGTTGAAACATTATAATTCCATGTGGCATCAATTCTCACCTGTTTTGTTCATTTCAGAGCATTAGATACAAACAGTATTATCTTGGTATCTTGAAAACAATGTCAAATTAAATAAAATCACCAGAATTTACCCAAAAGCAATATAACATTTGTTTAATAATGGCCATGAATACTTCAGTCAGATTACCTATTTTCCAGGCTCTGCATCTGTTTACCCATGCTGTCATGTTTTGGACTATTCCTCTAATGCGTGAATAATAATGAGACAATTCAGATAGAATTTCAAAGCAATTGTGAATAAATTACACCATTTCACATTTGCTCTTTCTTCCTCTTTTTTCCCCCCATTATAAAACTGCACTGCTCTTCTGGTGCCACTGCAAGAAGCGCTGGTGCATGAAACAAAACAAAATGAATTTATATCAATAATTCACAAGACTTTAAATGGTCTCATCTCATTCTTGATATAATGCCTGCATACCTTACTGAACTGTAAATTCCATTTCTATAAACAGAAAATGCTCATAGCAATGTAAATATTATTCTGTCTCATCTCATTGAAATAATACAATATGTGTATTAAATGCCATCCAGCTATTAGTTAATTGCAATTACCTTCTGCTATATAATCCTGTATATCCTTTAATCTGGTGAGTTATTGGATTCTACTCACTGGGTTGTGACCAGATAAATAGGACAAATTTGCATTTAAAATGTTCAGACTGTTATGATTTTTAGAGCAGGCCTTGGATATTTGCAATAAGAGCAGTTTAAGGACTCTGCCCAATGCACCTTTAAGACAAACATTACTGTAGCTGTTGTACATTAGCTCCCTGTTGTACTAGCTTTTCTTAAAAATCAATAATACCCAATATTTTGTTCCATAAGACTGTATTGTAAATGTAGCCAAGGTGCATCATTAGAGAAATCATCCAGTTTAGGGTTGTCTGCTAAGGACATTTGCAGAACATGCACATCCTGTATTATCTGCACATTCCTGTTCCTGAAGTGGTCGATACACCCTTATCTGTTCTCTGAGGGTTTCGGTAACATGGCTGAAACGTGAACCTGACAGCATTTGTCACACGGATTCTGGCCCCAGTAGCTAATGAAAAAACCCACAACAAGTAGAACTATTCAGAAATGCAGATGAAAGGTGTTTATTGGGTGTTTTTTAAAAAAAAAGAAAACAAAATACTTCGAGTATTTTATCTTTTTTTTTTTTTTTAAACAGGCTGAGTACTTGGGATAAAGTAGTGTTGGGATGGTTTTGTCATAAGCCAGAGTTTTCCATTCTTTTTGCAAGATCTCACTAATGAGATTCAGTAAGTATTTAGTCTAATTAAGTGCATTTTTGTCACTTTTTCCTTTAATGTAGACTGAAATCCTATACTTCCATGCATTTATGAAGGATAGATATGTCTTGAAATACAACCTTCAGATTCAAGACTGTTCAAAGAGTTAGCTGCAGTCACTCAGTGAAGACAATGTATTATCTTTCCCCTGTTGCTTGCAGTAAACAGAGTCCTGTCTCTCAATTTACCCCGTGTTCACAATCTTTTGCTTAAACAGCTTAAGGAATTAGCCCACCTGGTTTTTGTATCCTGTGACTTAGTTTGAAATGTATGCTGAATCAATGGCATGATTAGAATAAGTCCAGCAGTCAAGTCTAGGATCACAAGCCAACTTACTATTTAGCAGTCTTGTTTCAAAAGCAGCTTAGGAACAAATTAAATATGGAGAGTGAATTACTGTCTTATCCCTGGGGATGATGCTTCTTTTGGGTTAGTTATTAAGGATTATTGCACTTTTACAGGCACTATATTCATCTCATTTCAAATGCCAACATGTCATCTTTGTGAAATCATTTTACCCCTTAAAATATTACTTCCAGCAGAGTTAATCAAATGAGATTGTTTGTTTGTTTCAATCCATGAGGACGCAGCACGTGTTTGCTTGGGCACATGCTATGTCTGCTCTTAACACTGCACACTTCAGGCATTCAAACTCGTGAACCAAACACCAAAAACTGCAAGATTGGCTTCAAATCATGGGTTGTGGGGTTTTTTTTAAATAAACTTTTTTGGTTCTTGTATTGCCTTCTGGATACTGAGCTTTGAGACTGATTTCATGACAGGTTTTCAGGCATTTCTCAAGCATGCCGAGGGCCAGAAGTGACACATAAGTTTTTAATAGTGATAAACTGAGACAGTGATGTAATCCCTTGATTTCTGCAGCTGGGATTTAAGAAGGACACCAAGCTTCATTAAAAAATTGCCAGAGCTGGCAAGACTGTCATCTGTGTCCTGTGCTTCAGGAGGTTTGGAGCAGTATCAGCAGTTCGGCAGGGAAGGGAGCATGCCAGTAAAGGGCTAAGCACAAGCATTTGGGAGCTCTGTTGGTAGGAGATCCAAGGGCAGCGAAGTCCTAAGTGCTCAAGCAAGGCATTTACATAGCACCTAACCTCCATGTCAAGAGCTGCAGCAGATCTTAAGTGAGGTATTTGACAATGTGCAGGCGGCATATCCTGCTTTGAGTGCAGTATCTCTGGCCATGTGATGTGTGTTGGTCCTTGAGAGGGGAGGGAAAGCCTGAGATGATGTATCCTGTACGGGCCCTGTTCCCCTGGACCCACTGGTCACTGGTCTCAGCTAATGCTCCCTGGGCTCCTGGCAAAGGACGCATCGCTCTTCCCACACTTAGCAGACTGACAGCATAAACGGTTTGTGCTAAGTTTGGAGAGCTGGGTTTGGCCCAGTATTTGTGCTTTTTATTTTATTTTCTTTCATTTTGTCTTTTTTAGTCATTCTGGTTTAGCTTACAGCCTTTTTGTTGGTAGTGTTGATGGCAACTTTCACAGCTTGCTTCTTATAGCTTAATTTTACTTTTTCTTACATGGTCTCTGGACTTTTAACCATTTAAATAGTCTCTCTGTGAATATATTGTCTCATTTATAAAGGACCTCCTCTGAAAGATAGGGACAAGTCTGTTGATACCAGTGTGGGGGTTTTTTGAGAATAAAAATCTAGATCTTCATTCCTCCTAAAGGAACAAAAGCTAAGAAATTGAATCTGGGCCTTATTTCTATGCTTTTTTAATTTCACAGATTTTATAATGTTCTTCCATTGTAACAGTTTAGATCCACTGACAAGTTTTTAGGTACTTTGGAAGAAGTATTTTCATTGTATTTTTATCAGTATTTAATGCTGTCTAAATCAAATTCTAAGTCTTGTGAGTGCAATTTAAAAGACAGCAAAAATGGGGCTGGTAAAGATTCTGACTTAGGTATTAATATACTTCTTTGCTTTGAGTTCAGGAGAAACTCCACTACACACACTATTGATGCAAGCACATGTGTGTGTTACACATATCTATGGGTTTGGATGTGGATTTGCAACAGAAAGTCCTTGCTCGTTACTTCATAGCACAGGGGAGAAGATGCAATAGCCGTAAAGAGAAAACACTCATACCGCTGCTGAGTGGTAGTAGAATTATTGAAATGTTTCTCTGTAATTTTTTGTAGTCCTGTTTGCATCTATTGTCTCCTCACAGGCAGTGAAGGTGTGACAGAAAGTAGCAAGAACTCTGTCATCTTGGTCCTGTGGTCCCTGAAGTCAGTGTCAAAACTGAATGTGCTCTCAATGTGTTGTTTTTCAGAAGGTTGACTCATTTGCAATAGACCAGTGTCTTGAAATTTTAAAGAAGGCAAAACATTTCACAAGTCACCAAAGAAAATGTGTAGAAATGCCCTATACGTGGGCAGGCCTGCAGACCAAGGTGTCATTGCAAAGGGCTTTTGCCTCTCGCAGCATCTCCCCAACCTTACCAAGAGTGCCCTGGGAGCGAGGCAAAGGGGGTGAAGATGAGAAACCAGTCCACTGTCCTTACAACATCTTCCAGCTTTACTTTATGTACTGTTTTATAAATACAAATAAACCAAGTCTTGTGAATGTTAGGAGGGCTCAACTCCTCTGTTTCTAATACTCCTCCTGGACTTCCATGATAAAACCAGACCACTATACACAGCAGTGCATATAGGCATTATTGTCTAATGAGATAGCTAGATAGATCAATCTGTATCTCACTAGATATAGTGACATATTTTAGATATATCACTTGATATGTTGCAGCCTATATATAGAGACTAAAAGCTCAGTTATCAAAAGCTCCCTGCTACTGAATGCAAATGTTCCTGCCTGACTTGCAGAGTAGCCATCTTCTCTACAGTATTCTTGTCAGACCTGCCTTTCTGATGGACTCGGTAGCTTTACTTTAGCCATTCTGTTTCAAAGATGTTTTGTCTGTTTCTTTTGTCTTCCAAGATCATTAATTCTGATTGTCCTGCACCAGTTTAAACCCATGGTGGTAGCTGTTGAGTCAGAAGAGATTGAATTCATGTCTTGTGTATAGCCAGGGGGCTCTACAGAGCAAATTCAGGTGTGGATGAGTTGCTGCATAAAACTGGTGTCAGATGAGACAAACCTGGCCTCATCAGGAGGCACTTCAACAGAAATACTATGAAGATAAGCTGTGCCCAGAACCACAGGATATGTAGCAACATCTTAGGCAGCCCATTGATGCTATAGTCATATTAGGCAATGGTAAAGATGTGAAGATTGGTTTAAAGACTGGAGCAAGTTGGCAAGGTCTGGCATTATTAATTTAACCTGTGTGTGCTTCTTGAGAGAGGGGTTTCACTGCTGTTGATATCTCCTGCAAAAAACCTCTTATACCATGGCACCCTACAAAATCCGAGTATGGCACCTTCCCATCCAATTCTTTAATCCACCTCAGGGTGCCACCACTCACCACAAAGAGATGATGCTTGTCACTGCCCTGAAGTCACCGTAGAGTTAAACCATTTTTCCCTTACAACTCCAGCAAGGACCAAGCCCAGGGACCCATCGGCCAGCTCAAGTAGCGATGTGTGTACTCAGTGCTTTGGAGAGAGGCCACAGATAAGTCCTGACCTTGCCTACTGCAGGCCGTGGAGCCGCACGGAGCTCCCTGAGCCCTCAGCCTGCTCAGGGTGTTGGACTGCTACAGGTCTACACAGTGTAAATCCCCACGTAGCCCTGGCCACAGTGTGGGTGTGCAGGAAACATGGTGGGGGGCCAGTGCTGTGCCCAGCAGGCCTGAGTGACCCCAACCCCACCACCCGGGTGTAGCAGAGCTGTGGCTCTGCACTGCTTTTAGGTCTTGGTCCTCTGCGGCTGCAGATGGGACTTGGATTTGAGCACTCACTTTTACGTGCACTGCATCTGGAGACGCCAAATGAGTTGACAGAAGCGGTGCACGCAGTGACATCATAAAACTAAGGCAATATTCACTGTATGCAGAATTGCAATGTAAATTGTAGTGTCCGCAGGACCAGCTGTGCTTACAGGACTCTAGCTGAGTCCTACTGATGTCAGTGGTAAAAGCCATGTGAGTGGATGATGCAGCTGTTTGAGACTTGTTTTCTTCTTTGATTTTAACTGAGTTCCCCTCTATGCAAGTTGTGTAAGCTCTCTGTGCTGGCTATAAGTTTACTCACACTTGTGTGAGTGTCATCCTGTTGTAATTCCATTGAAAAACCCATTAAGTAGAGGTAGCCCTAATTTCTACTCAGTTATTTCGTTCTCTGAATTAGAAGGAAAGTCGGATTCCTTCTGAAGTGAATTTCAATGTTTTAATGGACAACAGTAACTTCAATGGACCAAACTTCAAGCTAAGCAAATGTAAAGTAACTTGGCTCAGCTTGTGGAATTCATGGGACCAAATTTTGCTGTCATGTGGCAATCATGCAAGTCTTATGGAGCTTACTGGCCTCTGTTCATCAAGGGAGAAGCTGGTTAACAAAAATGGCATAGCATTACTGGAGTGAAGTTTATTGGGCCAGTACTTCAGTTGCATTAGCCCAATTAATTCAATGGAATTACACCTATTTTTGTTCTGGCTGAGCTCTCACCCCACTGAAATTAGTTCAAGGTCTCTGGACTAGTGCTGGAATAACTGCAAGCAGACTTGCTCTTCAACCAGACCGTATGTTGACTCAGCCCTTGCTCAGGGAAACCACCATTGACTTCAGTGACAAATATCGTGGAGTTACAGATGTGAAGAAGCTTTGACTCGCTGGCAGGAGGCATTTACCCTTGAATTTCTGAATGAACCGAATAGTGGATAGCAACACACATGCTTTACTCGTGACAGAGGTAGAGTACAAGTTCCTCAGCTGGTGTAAACTGGTGTAGGAGTACTGATTTCACTGGAGTTAATCCAATATGCACACACTGAGGAGCAAACCCTCTAACCCCAGACTAATTTTTGCCAATATATCTCTATGCAGATAAACTCCCAAAGCTTTTATCATTATGCCTTTTTTACTGATCATGCCAATGAAATGATTAATGTACCATAATCCTTGCCTGTAAGGAAATATTGTACTTTGCAAAGCTATGCAGTATAGAGCACACCATAAAACTGCTTTAGACCACACAGTCTGGAAAAGCGTTATCAGAAACTAGACTAACAGAGCAGCTTTTTATCTGATGTCGATTACACTTTCACTCTGCACTTCCACCGCTGAGAGTTTTACATATGGAGTGAATGATGGTTGTACGTTTCTGATGACTGTGGGCCAAAGCTTCAGCTGATGTGCCTCTAAGTAGCTACCTAGATGTCAGTGCTGATTTACACCAGCTGAAAAACTAGTCCTCTCCCTTTAAATACTGTGCTGTATGTGCTAATGCAGCTTTATAAATACATACTGAAGTTTATATGTTGAACTATTCTGATTTCAGCACCAGATAATCCCTGCTAAAAGAATTGGAGGGTAATTTCTGCCTGCCATCTAGGCTTGCATATGTTTTGGTTTTAACTAAAAGGCATGTTGCAATTTCATTACCTCTGAGTTTAAATATTTACTGGCATCAGCATTAGCTTGCATAGAAAAATGGCAAATAAATTCAAATGTGTCATAAATGCTCTCAGTCTAGAGATGGAATCTGTTACTTTAGTTCAAAGACATTGCAGCAGGCTAAAGTGGTTTTTCCTAAGCCAAATGGGTTTTGTACATTTAAAAGTCATGGCAAATATTTATCTAGGCCCAATTCTGCTGTTCTTCCCCTGAGCATCCTAATCGGCAGGTTGCTCCACTGAAGTCTACAGGAGTAACTGTGTAAATTAGTGCTCAGGCACTGAATCAGGCACTGAATATGTTAGGTTGATGCAATCAGGAGTTTAATTTTAGCCATATGTATCATTTGAGGACACTTAAAAATTATGTACATTTTATCCAAGCTGACAGTCCTTGTAATTCCATAAAATACTGTATAATTTATTCCTGTCTGTATTTTTGACATCTCTGGATTGCATATCTTCTACTGAATCTTAAATGCTCTTCTTTTAAAACCCACGTTCAAAAGGTCTAGGACATATTGTCACAGAATATGAAAACAAGTCACAAGATCTGGTTATTTTTTGCTTTCGTTTTGAGCTCTCCTTTGGCTTGTGTTTTGTCTTTGGCAATAGTACTCCCGCTATTTTAAAAATGGCTCAATTCAATTCAAGTTGCTTCCTGTCTTCTGAAAAAAAAAAAAAAAAAAAAAAAAAGCAAAAGCAAAATACAACTAAGGTTCAGGAAATGTAGTCCTGGCAACCTCAGTGGATGTTTGCTCTTTCTAGTTGTCTTGGTTTTTTAACGTAGCCATGTTGGGAGTAGTCTAGTATGTGCGTTCTCTTGCCCACCATTTCTGGCTGTTGTGGCAAATACTATTTTTTCCATTTTTTTTCTTTTTGTGTGCGTGTGTGTGTGTGTGTGCGCGCGCGCATGTATAATTAACCAAAATATCAGGAAAATTTATATATGCTTTCTTCTGGTTTCTGGAAATAGAGCAACATTATGACCTTATGGTCTTCCAGCAAAAGTCAGATTTAATTTCTGCATTGCAGTGCAACTTAATTAGCTGTTGGAATTAGATTACAGTTTACTAAATGGCCCTTTAACTTACATTCTTACTTTTTATTTACTATTGAAGTAGCTTTTTTTTTTCTCATGTGTGCAAATATCATATCAATAATCATTGCAATTCCACAAGGTGTCTTTGTTCTGAACAAGCATGTTATTCTTGTAAAGTTTTAAGTATAAGTTAAGATGTTTTGTACAGACCAAGGTAACTGTTAAAGTGTCAAGCAATTACTGAAATGTTGTATAGTTATAAAAGTTTGATTTCTTTTGCTTTATATGTATAAAATTGTATCTTGCCTGTTTTGCTTTGTATTTCCAACGTGTTGCACAATTATGCATTTTGTTTACATTTGTTCCTTCTTCAGAAAAAAAAAGAAATAACAGTAATACTTTATGTACAAACATTTTAAATGTACTTTTGTTGTTTTTAAACACAATGTCTCTGTATAAATAATATTGGTTGAACTGGTACATTTGTGTCTCTCATAGAGGGATTAATTATACTGCCAGTGCATTGAATTATTTAAAAAAAAAAAAAATAAAATAAAATTTTTATGAAAATGTAACCCATTTTATCACTATAAATTATTCTGTCTTCTGCTATTTTCTCATTCCTCTCCCAGGATACAATAAGTACAGTACAGTAAGTACTGTTTGTGGGAGAGCTGTCATTGGTTTTAATTTTTAATCAATGTGTTTGTGTCATTGCGGAGACTTAAAATGACTTGATGTTAGAAAATAATGTAGTGCTGATACCAGCTGTGAGGTAACAGGATCAATAGTGTGTTTCCCCCATCCCTGAGGGGCCTCAGCTGCAAGACAGCAGCCTAAATCCTGTTCGTCCCAAATCCATCCTAAAGAGCAAAGGAGCCAGGCTTCAAAGGCAGGATTTTTTTTGGTTGCTTGCTGACAAGCAGCCCAGGGCTCCAGCATGACTAAAGTGGTGCAATTCAGCGTGCTGACCCTCTGCACAGGGCGCATTTCTCCCCAGGGGCTTCCCGGGATGACAAAACTAGAAACGCCAGGTTTTATATCGTCATTGCAGAAATAGCTCTAAGAGCCAGTGCCAAGAATACCAGCTCAAAAGAGATGTAAAAGCTCTCAGGAGATGCTAAGCAGCATGTGATGTGGCTGCCCAGCGCAAGGCTGAACGCCCGGTGCTGCTGAGCGCGGAGCAAGTGAGGTCAAGCTGCCCAGCGGGGAGGGACAAACCGCCGCGCTCCCGACACAGAGTCCATCTCAGGCCACTGTCTCCAAGCAAAAGAAGCCGTCGCCGTGGTTTGCTGTACGGGCCCTCACGCTTACAGTCCTGTTTAAAACCCTTTCATCTTAGTCTGGAGAATCTGCAGGAAGGCACAGCTGGCCGGGAGGTGGCTGGCAGGGATATCTTAGCCCAGACAATGTCGGAGAGTGAGGGGTGGTGAGTCCAGAATACAGAAGGTGATGTGAAAGGGTGCTGTGAGAGGTAAACCAGTAGGTGTTAGTCTGGGTTTGAGTATTATTTGTAATGTCCTGCTTAAAACAAAGGGCCAGATGCTGATCACTGAAGGGGCTTAAAGCTGTCCTGTCCAACCAGGCTACGGCTTTTCCAGTGTTCCTCCCCCCCTTGTGTCAATGGTTACCTGTAAAGAGCACCAGTCCTTCCTAGCAATAAGTCACTTTAGAAGAAAATCTGGAATATTTGGAGCTCACTGTGTATTGCATCTGCCCATTTTGCGTTCAAGGAGCCAGAAAACACCCTCTCTGAATATCTCATAGAGGCATCTTTCGGGTCAGTGGGAGGGAGGGCAGGTCTGATGTTGCACGTGCCATTCGCTCTCAAGTCCTTAGCATCCTCCAGGTGTGCCCAGAAACCAGCTTGAAGCTTGACTTCAGATAGGCAGCTCATGTCATTCCCTGCATGTGTAACCTTGTAATCGGCTGTGAAGAGTTCTGTGATCCCGGCTATGAATGATGAATGGCTCCACATAAACCTGTACTGTGCAGCACAGTGCAACTGCACAACTCAGAAAAAAGCCCTCTGGAAAAAAAAAAAAAAAAAAAAAAAAAAAAAAAGGATTCCCACAGTAGCAAGAGCTGCCAGCCTGCTGACTAGAGGGAGAAGTGTCTCCTCCAAACATGGCAATGATGGGGGTAACGGAAGATGGGTGTTTGGATGTTCATTTTCATACACAATTTCACAACCTCAGGCGAGGTACTGTGTGCCCTTTTTCCCAGCCAGGGACACATCTTCTGTCCCTCTCTGGTCGTGTGGAGCTGAGGCAGTGGAGGAGGCTGTTGGTAAGAGCTATACAAGGCTCAAGAGAGAGACAGAAGAGCTACAATTTCTCATCCCTCATCCAACTAAGATGATTTAACTGCGCGACTCCCTCAGGAATGAATTTGGCCTGTGAGAAGCTGCTCTAGACCATGAGATGTTTGGTTGCCAGCACAAAAGACAGAGGTTGTGAAGCCTTATTTATATCTGAAAATCCTGGCTGGAGCTTCCCGTGGCCCATGGAGCTAAGGAGTGGGAAGCATAGCCTAAACCCTGTCACTAAAAGGCTGAGACTCTCCTCAACCCCTCCTACATGGTCCAAAAGGAAAGAGTGCAGTATCAGCTCCATGTAATAGAGAGGAATTGCACTTACCAGCTGCATTTCAAAGTGAATTTAGAAATCCTTTTATCCCTTTGATTGAAAAAGGCACATGTGCATGGGGAGTTTCAGGGTTCTTTTCCCCCCATGCTGTGTCCACGTGGTTGGAAGGGCTTTATTATAGTTAATATAAATGTGTTCAGCACACAAACCATCTGTGAAGCTAACGTCAGCAGAAGTTCATGGTCATATGAGCTACAGAAAAGTCCCTGTTGATATTTTTAGGCACATATGTAGACTGGCCTTCTGGAAATGAGACATGTTCTCCTCTCTTTTGGGAACCTGTATACCTATGAGCACATGAAAACAGCTAACCTTAAGGGATGAGTTAGTAGGTTAGTCCTCAGGAGCGGGACTACAGAAGATACTACCTGGCAGTGTTGGACTTAGTAGGCCAGAAATATTTGCAAATTTGGGCAATAACCTTTAGAAACAGTTTTCCTTCGAGTTATATGTCATTAATCTGTGAAACCAACTTTGGAGCCGTTCTCATCTTTCTGGTTGTTTCTCACACACCAGTTTGTCTGCTGCCCCTGGGCACCTTGTGTATTTTGCCAGACTCAGCAGTGATTTGCAGCTGCTGGCATGCAGTTGCCTGAAAATGTGGCTGCTGATATTTGTAGGATTGCGTGAAGACTTGCTCAAGGGTTTACATTTTGAAAGGAAAATTTGAGTGAAAATGTGAAAAAAAACCATCACCACCCAACGCTACCACCATCATTCACTGCCCACTTTGCAGTCAGCTCCAGGCAGATGGCATTCACCCTTTTGGCTGGGGAGTACCATGAGAAATATGTGTGGCTGGACGTGATGAAGTCACATGAAAAATGTTCCATTTTCCGCTTTCTGAGAGATCTGAGTCTTGCTGCCTGGGTGCCAGGGTGCCAGCTTCCCTCTGCCCTGCCACCCTCGGTGAAACCTCATTGCCAGCTGCTCTCATTCAGCACGCCAGCGCTAATCTGCTGTAAGAACGAAGCCCCTGAGTGTTTGCTGCATTTGAAGGGCAATTCCCACCTGCATCAGGGGCTGCTGGAAAACTCAGCATGTCCCAAGTACTCCTTAGTGCCGATTCCAGGCTTTCAGCAGCATCAGGAGCCCGTTTAACTCTCCATCCCAAGGAATTGCAGCCTCACAGTGGTGTAACAGAGAGCAAATTCCACAGCACTTTTTTCTTTTTCTGTTTGTTTTTTGTTTTTTTTTTTTTTCCTTGGGGGTTTTTTGGGGTTGGTTTGTTGTTGGGTTTGGGTTTGTTTTTTTTTTTTTTTTTTTTTCCTTGGGGGTTTTTTGGGGTTGGTTTGTTGTTGGGTTTGGGTTTGGTTTTTTTTTTTTTTTTGGCAACTCTACATTCGCTGCCTATCAAGCAGGAACTAAATAAAAAGGCTGTTATTGTGCTTCAAGCCATCAATTTAAGAGCAATCACCTATGCGTTCGGGATGTGCTGGCAGGGAATTATCTGCAATGAGAAGCTGCTTGCCAATCAGCGTTGTAAAAGCCCGTTGGCTTTAGCTGTACCTAGAAGTGGATGCGACTCGTTCAGTTAAGTGTAGCACTCACGTCTCTAATGCCCTCTACGGTTTGGGAGCTGATTAGCCAAGAGGAGCGTCCTCCAGACTGGTGTCCAGGGCATCCCTTGTGCCGCAGCCACCCATCAGTGCTGCTGGGGCCCTGAGCATGAGCTGCTGCTCGGGAGTGTGGTGCTGCCTGGCTCCACAATGAGAGGCAGGAGCTTTGCCACGGGGGAGCAGAAAGGCTGCAAAGTCCTGACTGGCACAGGCTGTGTCAGAGGAGCACTGTGCCTGGGAAGCTCTCACATTGGTGTTGAGGAACCATAGGGTATCATGACAGAAATACTTTCATGTGAAATGTTCCACAGCCCAGATGACACATTGTCTCCGGCTTGGATGGAGCTGTGTCAGTGAGCCTCTGCCAGCCCCAGGCAGAGATGAGTTTCTCCTTGAGGGCTCCTATGACTGAGGGTCGCTTGGGTGACCAGAGGCTGGATACAGATATTTTGGCAGCAGGCTTTTTTTCCACACTACTCAAATAAATTCCTTCTTGGCTGCACAGAGCTGGCGTTGGTTCAAGGTTGGTTCCCCTGTTCTCCAGGCTGCCCCAGTGTGATAGTGATGAGGGACTGGCCTCGCAGACCATCTAATTAGTTCTGTTCTAGAGGGGCTGCTCCCTCCTTTGGCAGCAGTGTCCTTGTCCCCGGTGGCACTGGGGCTATGCAGATCCCCCCCGCAGCTGGGGCTGCTCCCGCAGGGTCTGTGGTTATCCCGGCAGCTGCCATCCTGCTGCAGGAATGGGTTTGTTCAGACAGTAAAGGTAGACTTGAACCAGGACTTACCAGGTGAAGTTTAGCAGCCTGTTGGTATTCAGGAGGTTAAAGCAGATAACCACAATGACTAAAAATCTGTCAATTTGTTTATCAGATCACCCTCCCTCACCACAGTGTCTTCTGGAGAGAGACAGAGCTTGAGCCTAAACCCAGGCTATTTCACACTGACTTAACATGTCAAATCCCAGTGTAAGTGAAATCAGATTCAGCCTTTCAGATTTGTAACAGCAGCATGAAAAACATTGCAGCTGCATTGACTACTCAGGGTTTACACAGGCGTAACTATGATTTTGCTGTCAAAACTGGCATCTCCTGTGGTGAACACTGGACTCTCTAGGCCTATGGAAATGTCACCTCCATGTCTCAAGGAGGCATTTCAATCTCAATCATCTCTGAATCAATCAATGAAAATAGCACATCTATTTTAATAATGAAGCAGCGTGGGCCAGTGCACAAAACTCCCAGTGTCTGGCACTGGGGCTACCGATGTGCTGCCAGCCCGTGGCTCAGACCCAGGCTCTCTAATCGCCTCCGCCAGCCCTATCAGCCCCCCAAAGTTGCTGTTTGCGTGAGATTCCAGGAGGGTAATTTATTACCCTGAAAAAGCCTGACTCTTCTCTCCCATCTATCTGTATCTCTGTGTTACATTGTTTATGTTAGCATAATCATTTCTCACGGAGAATGTCAATAAATGCTGGAGACAAAAGCAACACCAATACCACCACCAACAAAAAGCCCAACTGCTAAATAATTCTAGAATGAGTTGTCAGAAACCTTTTATTTACTGATTCCGCGCATTTCATTTATTCCTGGCAGCGGGCCAACCTTTCTGACAGTTAAGATTTATTGATTTAATTGCCTAGGGTAACCATGCAATAAAATCATCTCAAAGATAAATTTTCATGGCACTGTGCGGCATTGAAGTAATTTTTCAAGTGCTATGGCTATATTTCTGCAGGTTACAGGTGCAAAATTTGCTTAAAGCAGAAATGTCTCATTATTGTAACCCCAGCACATCAGTGTGGTCCCTCCTGTGAAACTCCTTTCTTCTTTTCTTTTTCCCCTCTCCTTTCTTTCCTTTTATTTCTCCCTGTCACTTGCTCTTTCGCTATCTTCCCCCCCCCCTTTTTTTTTTTTAAGGGGGACAGAGCAGGTCTCAGAAAAGAAATTATATTTTCTTAATTGGTTCATATATTCAATGCCCAAGAGAAGCAAAGCTTCAGTTTAATTAGTAGTGGGCTTAGAGGTTATTTACAATGTTATACAGAAGCATTTGTTTCCAGCTGTGTGATGCTTTTTAACACAGAGGCCTCACATGGTAGATGATTGCCATTTGTGACATTATAGTTTATTGAATCTTTAGATCTTTTTATTTACACTGTTAAAGGGCTCATTATAGTTCAGAACAAGGAGCAAATGAAAATCTCTGATTAATTCCCAGGTTAATGGTAACATGTCTGAAGTCAGAGATAGTATAAACTTTTAACAATGTGAAATGTTTTCTTCTCTCCTATGATTTATTTGGGGTGGGGGATGTTGTTCGGTTTGAGTGTGGGATTTAATGGCCTATTGCTCTGGCAGCCTTGGCAGCTTCCCTTGCCAGCTCTGAATGTTTAATTTCACTCTCCTGCCCCATCGAGGCCATTTGGCCAGCGCAGCTCTGAGGTGCCGCCAGCCCAGTGCGGTGGAAGGGCTGGCTGCCGGCGGTGCCTCGGCCACCACGGCCTCTGCGAGCCGTGCCAGAGCTGCGTCCAGCAGCCCTAACATCAGAGCATAAACCAGGAAACAAAGGAGGGGTTTTATTCTGCCAACCTGGCGCGCAAACACAGTGAGGACGGGATAGCTATGGTGCGGAGACCATGAGCAGCTGGTTCCCAGGCACCTCTTGGTGAGATACTGCCCCTTGAGACCTGCTCTCCCATCAGACCCATGCTTCTGGGGACCCGTGGAGCTTCCCCAAGACCTCTGATGGCTCCTGGAGCCCTTGGCAGGGCTGCCACCAGGTTAGCCCTGCTGAGCACATCTTGAGCGACTTTTAGTCTCATCCGCTAGTGGACTTTATCCTACCCTGATTTCATTCTGCAGCTTTTTCTTTCTTTTCACTGGTAAGTACAGACCCAATACCTGGTCCTTAGCACCTCCCTATGCACTCACCACCGTGCTACGGCATGGTCTTCTCCAGCTCTCAACTGCTATTGCCATGTTTCCACCTGTCAGTCACAAAAAAAACCTACATATAGAGAATTCATAAATGACCGATTAAAACTGAGTTTAATTTACAAGCAAGACAGCTAAAACTTTGGTCAGTTAATTTGGATTAACTCTGAGACAAACAGCACATGAGGTGTGTTTCTATCTGTGAAGGAAAGTTTGCTCCTTGTTTTCAAAATCATACAGTCTGAGATGGACAGATTAGGATCTGTGTTACCATTGTTAACCCATGAATGGATCAGATGGAGGGTTTTGCAAAACAAGCTTGTTTTAATTCATACTGTAAGTAATAAAATGTGAAATTGGCTTGATAGCTTACTTTTTCTGGTGGAAAAGTGAGCTCGGACTTGCAGATTTGTTCCACTGACAAGCTTGTGGATGTCACATAGCAAACACTGACTTTAAAGCCTAGGACCTTTATGCTTGCAGTTTAACCTCTTTGACCTCTACCCCTCTGACTTCAGCCTTTCATTAGGTGAAATAGGAAGGCAGGCTGGATACATTAAAAAGAGTATTAGTGAGAAGAGAGGCAGTTGAATCAATAATGTCAGTAAAGGTAGACCTATTTATAGAGAAACAATGTCAGCATATGATAAACCTGTGAGTAAATTGGCCGAAAGCCCAGAGCTTTGTACTGGTTTGGAGAGCTTGAAGGAATCTGAGCAGCAACAAGCACAATCAGTAATCCCCAGGCTCAAAAATGTCAGCCATGCCAACTGGGGAGCAGAAAAAACAAAAATGCATCCTGGGGTGGGAGAGAAAGGATGGAAGGAAGGGAGAGGGGAAAATGGGCATAGTTTCAAGTAGTGTCAAAGGGAAATGCCAAGTCCTTAGGGCTGGTCAGCAGTGGTAAAAGCTGAGGTCTGTGTTTGGTCTCTTTCAAACAGGTCTGTGAGCCGAGCAGACCTCCCACCCTGCAACTGCACATAAGCCTCCAGGCACCTCCTGGCAAAATCAATAGGCACCTCCAAACTCAAGACAAAACCTGTCCAGGTACTCAGAAAAAACATCCCGCATGTACTGACTAGATACACAACTCCCTCCATTGATCACCAAGAGAAGAAGGAACTTGGCAAATTCAGAGACTCCGATTCACCCTGACCAATATGATTTGGCTTTTTTTAAGGTAAGAGACCACTCAAAACACTTTTAATACAGTCTTGAGTCTATACTCAAGTCTATAATAACTAACATTGACTAGATGTAACTTTCTATTTCTTTTCATTGATTCTATAAAAAGCCAAGGGATGTGAGATTTATTAGTTACGTTGATATTGTAGGCACCAATCCTAAGTGTCATTGGGGCCTACCATGAAGATTCACATTCTGAACACACTCTAGGTAATTAGCATTAGTTAGAAAATTTTAAAAGAACAGCATTTTTGTTTCATGTGAACATTTGAGCACCTCCTGTTCTAGTTCCAAAGCAAAATTTTTTTTTTCCCCAATTTTCAAAATTTTCCTTCTCTGCACCCCGACTCCAAAAATTCCAAGTTTGGGGAAACTCCTCTAGGTTCTTCCCAGAGCACTGAGAAAACTTCATTTAATGATATCAGCCCGAGTTACAAAGTGTCCTTTGTTTTGTTTTTGTTTCCTTAGGTTCTGAGATGGCTTCAGTGAAGTAGGACACATCAGATGATGTGGGTGGTTACGTTTCTGCTTAACTAATTCTGCTAATCTTTTCCTTTCACAATCCGCTGCTGCTATGGGCAGGCTGACAACCCAGGAATGTAAGTGTATATGAAAAACGATAGACTCATTTTTTTTGCGGGGGGGGAGTTCAGAAATAGCAACCAAACCAAGAAGCCTTCAAGTGAATAAAAACCCATTCAGAGCTGCAATCAGTGAGACCAAGCCTCTGCCCTGAGCCGCAGGTGTGTAGAGCCAAATGTGTGTCATATAAACACATGGGCTTGCTGTGTGTTCCCAATAAAGAGACATAGGAGGAGATAGGCCCACATCAGAGCACACAAACCACTTGAGCTCTACCAAAAATCCACAGTATTGAGCCCTTCCAGGAGTTCTCAGTCATCCTCATTTGAAGTAAATGGTCAAGTAAGACAATGGTGGCCAGACTTAGAGAGCCTTGTGAGTGGTGGTGCCCAAGGCCACGTCCTAAACCAGGCCAGGGCTGCTGGTTTTGCTGCAGTAGACTCACTGTTCAATCTGGAGCCACATTAACCCAGTTCTGGTCACAGACTGCGTGCTAGATGTCCCAAACAGAACGTAAATAAAGAGGGAAAGGGCTATCAATCATGTTAAGACCCCTACTGACACATACTGTGCTCACATACATAGCATAAACACCTCTGAAAAGCTCATTTTTAAAGAACCAGAATTACAAGCTGTTTCAAAACCTCTGCACTTTATTAACATTGAGAATGTGTCCTTTGATATAAACTCTTCTAGAAATGATTCAGATGAATTAGCACAGGAAAATCTTGCTGAGTTGGAAAGCGCTGAATCGGAAGCAGTGCAGTCAGTGAATAATGAAAGTAAACCATCATTCTGAAGTATGACTAACAGTGACATGGCCTGTCTAGAAGAACAAATAACCAAAAGACGTACTACTTGGCCCCAAAACTGGGCTGAACATTTTTTGGAATTACTTCACTGCTGTATGAAGACTATTAACAAAACAGGAAACCCTGCCAACTTGTGGACTACAAGTCCAATGAGGTAGAATTTCACTTGTCCACAGAAGAGACAGATGATTCACTTTGTAAAAGAGCAGGACTTATTACTTCTAGAGGCAATATTAATAGATCCATCCAAAATCGTCCATGGAACAGATCTATTGATGGTGCCAAGATCCTTAGCTGAAAAATGTGCAGAGAAACTTGAATCTGCAATGTAGAATGCTGCAGTGAAGGGATTACATTTTGTGGCACCTAAAATGCTTTTATCAAAGGATGACTTGACAAGACATCAAGATAGCTAAATGCTTAGGACTGAATGTCAATCAAAAACTTCCATGTATTATTCAAGGTGCAGACTGCGCTTCAGCTAGGCAAAGGGAAAATACTAAACTAAGGCTTATGGAGAAGAAGGTGTTTGTGAAATACAGGAGATATCTTTTGCAATCTAAGTACATTCATTCTGCTTCTTGGGCTAGATGAGTCAGGTGTCACTTTACCAACTGCATGCAGAATTTACTTGACCCATAGCGTCTCATTTAGGAAGTGGGGCAAATACATTTTGTAGACATGGTGTGGTTCCAGGACCCAGTTAGGGCTGCAGGGGTTTCAGCTCAGTGCTGGTAGTCCAGCAGCTAATGGCTGCATACACATTATATAGTCCAAGGCAAGGAATCAATGGCAGCACAGAGCCCAGGCTTGGGAATAACACGCCACTGGTCACGCAAAGAAGAGGAACACATACTTTCGCTCCCCTTCCCTCTGGTTGGCCCAACTGAAACATGGGGCATCACCTGAGAAAAGGACAGGGTTGAATTACTGCACTAAAACCGGGAGTGAAACAAAGGTAAACACAGCCTCATGCTTGATCTGCCGTCTCCTTGCAACTGTCTAATTGCCTTCCATACCCAAAGGGTTTGCAAGTCAAGAGTGGGAGCAGAATGAAAGAGAACTGTCTTAAAGATGTTAAATGTACTTATTAAGGGGGAAAAAACCCAAATTTGCCTATAAAGCACATGTATCAATTAAACCTTTCAGTGGGGGTACCTCCCTTGTGCTCCCAATATTAGCACCGGCTATGTTACACAACTCTATTTACGCCTTTAGTTAATATGAATGAGCAGTTACCATAGCAATTATTACATTTTACGATGTACATAAAGTTCCTGATACAGTTAAGAGATAGGGTCAGTGTTTAAGCTTAGCTCAGCATTTAGCAGGCTTTCCTTCCTAGATGTTTTGATTACTGAGGAAAGCCTTAACCTCTACAACATAATAAAGGACTGGAAAGTTGTAGGGTAATTTGTAGGAGAAGGGGTGTGCATGAGGATACATGCACTGTTATAAAGCTCAATAAATAATCACATGAAATCACTGGCATTTAGGACCCTCCAGAGAGGAGCTTTCCCAGCCGGCTCCTGATCCTTCATAACCTGAGTAATTCCAGATTAAATCCACTGACTTTCAGAAAGTGTACGTGACATCAGAAACCCACCATGTATTTCCAAAATGCACATTAATTTGCTCCAGACAGTGGCAAGGGGGTTGTACGTGGCTGTAACGATAGGACTTCAGCTCCTCCATCCCCAGGGCGGCTCAGAGGGAAAGTGGTGCAGTGCTCAAATAGCCAGAGTTGTGGGAATGATGTAAGATGTCTTCCACTTGCATTTTATTGAGAAAGCATAAAATTCAAAATCCAGCTGTGCATGTTGGTTCAGTCTGCCTGTTAAAAGGGCGGCATTTTCTCATGCCTATGATTGATATGGTTTTAGGCACATCTGTGTACTCACTTAACCCCCTTCCCTCCACCCTCTCCATCTCAAGCCACTGCGTAGACATGAAAAGTGGGAATTTGTCTTTTGTACGTGAGGGTATAAAAGGCTTCTTGACTTCCACTGAAGGACAATAAGTGGTGGTTCACTTTGATTCCCTCTTAATGCTAATTTTCCCTTAGTTTTAGCCAGGGAAAACATGGAAGCCCAGCACCAGGGTAATCAGCCCTTTTTCTTTCTTAACCTCTAGGGCATAGGAAAGGGGCAGCTTGGTAAAGTGACCCAGACACATGTTACAATAGATAATCAATGGCTCTAGTAAAATGCACGTGAAGGTATTTCAAGCCCACATTTCAGTAAACATTCTCCACAATCTGTGGCTATTTATCAAATATGAATGCGCTTTTCAGAATGAGGATCTCATTTCCCCCTGGTGTTTTTATTCCAAAAATAATTGGAAGTGACAATACAGAGAAAGATGATGTTTCAACTTCATGTTTAAAATAAATATAAGGCTGTCATCAGAGCTGAGCTGTCTTGTGAAGATCCCTCTCACAGGAGTCAACAGGCAGCTCTACTGATAGAGAATCGTGTTCCATTATTGATTAGCTTTTAAGTTCTTGTTACATATTAGATTAGGATCACTGTATGCATGGGGAATGAATAGCCTAATTACAGTCTAAAATAGCTCATCTCAAAGTGGTTTAGGATTTTGATATTATAAAAGAATTTTGAGAAAATTACAAAGTTTATTAAGAAAGCCTTCAAGACAGATATTTATATTTTTATTGCATGGCTTTTCAGGATGAAGAGGGCAAAATATCCCTCCTTTATTACATACAAGGCTGGTTTTAGCTCCCTCTCCATTAACTTTTAAAAACTTCAAGAATTAGGGTCTTGCTACATTTGGGGGGTTTTCTGCATTGAAAGTACCAGACTAAGCAGCCTGAGTTACACCTCTGGGCTCCCCCAGGGCTAAATCAGTCACAGCTCCCTGAATTTGGCCCTCAAGGGCACTGAGCATTGACCAGGAGTAACTTGGAGTGGACTCAGGGCTGCTCGAGCACATCCCAGCTCTCAGCAAAGGCACAAATCTCGGTGACCAGGGCTCTCACGGACATGGGACCAGCACTCTCATAACGCAGTATTCCAGAGAGCGCTGCTTCATCTGCTTTAGCGTTGCCAGTTTTTATGACTGGAGCAATTCTAGGGATTTGTGCTTACTTTTTGAAACCAGGTAATTTAACATTTTTGCTAAAATCTGGCAACTTCGATGCTAAGAAATTTTCAAGACTAGCATAAGCAGAGCTGTAGCTGCTGTAGTCTGCTCAGCCCTCCAGAGCTCCATCCCAGCTGGTGTGGTGTTGTCCTTGCAGACATCCCAGGTGGGCCCTGCCCTGGGGAGAGACGAGGGCTGCTGGCACAGCCCCTCTGCAGCAGGGGGGTCACAGACCCCCAACCTCACCGGGGGACTGCAGAACCAGCCAAGGAGAGTGGCAGCAGCATTGCAACCGGAATGCCAGAGATACCCGTCTGGCTGCAGGGAAGTGTGAAGCAGGAGTCAATGGCGTGTATCACACTCAGCACGTGAGTCTTGACAGGATGGACTGCCGGCAGAATTTACAGCCACCTGAGGTACTCTGAGAGGTGCCAGCCTTGGGGACTGCGGGAGGGTGACAGAGAAAGAGTGGTTTCCCACTCCTGCTGACACACACGTGCACAGAGCCATGCCACCCTCTGCCCTCCCTCAGAACCTGAGTTTTAGCACCAGCTTTAAAGACCCCAAATGTTAAAAACCAATTTTTATAGTTGTCCAAAATACAGTCATCTTTCATTTCACAACAAAATATAGTTTTGAACTTGGCAGGGAGGGCGTACAGAAGCCCAAAGTCAAACCTCAGCTCTCTGTATCCACTCATCACAGTGCCAACAAGACTGCATTTCACAGCTTTTATTCTGTAAAACCACCCTGAACATTCTGGTATAGAAAATAACCACTCTTTTTCTACAGAGAATTTCCAGCCTTCAACAAGGTGAAAGAGTTTTAAAAATTGATCTGACTTTTCCCTCAAATTTGCCTAATTAATCATTCCCTTCATAGGTTAATTCAAAGCTAGCATTGACCACATCTCCAACAAAGCATTGAAAAGGTCACCAGAAATAGATTTCCTAGGCCCTGAAGAGACTCTGTGGGCAAATGGTTGCCACTATCCAACACTACAGAAGTGTGATTAAAGGTAAATGGGACAACCAGGTGGGAGAGTTGCATGACCCCAGGATCCTTGCCAATGAAAAACCACAGCAAAAACACTTAGTAGGTACTCCAGGCCCACAGACTCACTCTTTTTGTAAGGTAATACATGAAATGTTTAGAAAAAAGTCCTGCTTGATGAGTTGTACAGCATTGATAGAATATTCATATTAGTCCACTACATAAGAACCCCAAGTTCCCTTATTTTGCAGGGCTGCAAGCAATGCAAGCGCCCAGAAGGCTTTCCCTCAAGAATCAAAGTCCAAGTCCACATATATATGTGTGCACACAAGGTTACACTGGCTGCTCAGGTTGGATATTTTTCTTTCTCACCCCTCCTGAAGTGTATGATAAGATATCCCACATGAATATACAATGTCTTTCCAAATAAGGACCAGTTCTGTGAGGTGCTGAGTACATTAGTTTAATCCAGGAAAGTATTTTTTGAACTCAGACTACCCACATGTGTTTAAAATTAAACCGTCTCAGGACAAATTGCTTTATGCCCCACAGATGAACACTTGCTGGCTGCAGAATCCAAGATACAGTCCTAATGGACATCTGCTCCACTTTGTGCACTGCTGCAATCTAATAGGGAAATCCATAGCTTCATGCAGGAAAGGTACAGCGAGACAACACATTGGCTTCAGCCCATGCAGCTGTTTTCTGAACCTGGGAACATTCTTATCTTGAATGCATGAGTATGGCTGCAGATCCGAATGAATGGGTGCAGACATGCCAGAAGGGGTTCAAGGTGATCCCTGGCCCAGGGCGTTCTGTGAGGAAATGCCTTCAGAAGTGCACTGGGTTTGCATCCTGCTCCTGCTGCAAGGAATGGGAATTTTACCATTTGCTCCATCACGACAGGCCCACCATCAGCACAGCAGAAAGTCCTACCTGAGGTGCTAGTTGGGAAATCAGATGGGGCAGGTAAAACTAGGCAGCTGTTGCCTTTCTTTTTCCAGGATGATGAAAAGTAGACTGGGAGTGTATCTGCATGGCAGCACGAAGCTCAGTACACAAGCAGCCGGGATCCCAGGGACAGGGACGTGCTCCGGCTGAGCCAGCATCTCACACGGTGACCTGTGCGGGGACTGAGCCAAGCTCCCATCCCACAGTCCGTGTCAGACACTGCCCCACCGCTCAGCAGCTCCCTTCGTCCCACCAGTCCTGTATCTAAATAGCCCTTTACTCAGCCTACAGTGAGGATGATTTCTGTTAGACATGAAACTTTGTAAGCAACTTTTACAGACCAAGCTGACAAATGCATAACGGATGTGCTGAACTCTCATCAGAGCACCTTATCTGTGACAGTCTGCATGGTCCATCATCTACATTAAATAACTTTCTGTAGCTAAACACATGCATGATACTTACCTGTCCAAGTGGAGAGAGTACCTACTTCGTTTCTTCTTGTACATTTTGCAGCCTTTAGGCTAGACCAGAGTGTTCTCTTAAAAAAAACAAAAACAAACAAACAAACAAAAAAAAAACCCCATGTCATTATTATTATTATTGATATTGATATTACCACCTTATCCTTAGAAATTATTTTTTGTTTTTCTTTACCTCAGTAAAGGAAGAGCAATTATGTAGCTTCATCCTTTTCTCTCAAGGGCTATGGGAAAGTGTTGCTTTCAAGAAAAAAAAAAAAAAAAAGAAGATAATTTTTCACAAATATATAAAACAAAATACTCAAGGTATTTTTGAGAGGCATTCTCACATATTGCTGAAATTACATGCAATGTGTGAAAATTTGCATAACAAATGTGACAAGATGGTTACTTAAGGGACTGAAACAGAAGGAATAAAATATATATTAGATACCTCAGCTCTCATTAATTATTATTCTGAATGAGAAATAATGCCAGGAGCAAGAGGGGTGCCAGAAGAAGCGATGGGGAAATATATTATCATGTATTTAAAAACCTTTAAAAGGTATAATAATAATTAGGAAATTATTGCACTACTGATCTTTTTTAGTAGCAGAGCAACCACCTGTTCACACTTTTATTAATCGTGTGTTTGCCTCTTCTGTGAAGATGGTCTGTGAAGATCATTAAAGGAAAAGCTACCTGAGTAGAAAGGAAGAGAAAGAATTCATGTTATGTAGGAAAAAAAAAAAAAAAAAAGAAAAAAAAAAATTCCTATAAAATTCATAACTTTAATTAAAGAGCCACACGTGAAAAGGCAGTACTATTTTAAGACTGGTTTATAGCCAAACATAATTTGGCTTCAAACAATAGCGGTGGAAGAGAGTGAATATTATTATTATTGATTTTGTTAATTTGCTCCAAATGCCCTGCCTTACCCAGCTTTGTCTTCCCAGTGCTTCCTAAAATATTGTTGGTACAGAAATGTAGTTAAGGCAGCTCTGCGGGGCTCGCTCAGCACCGGGCGCCCGCACAAGGCGGTGGCCGCAGGAGGTTCAGTCTCCTCCGGCAGCACCCGGGGCTGATCCAGCAGCGCATGGCCTCAGACAACATCCCCCGGGCAGAGTTGTTGCTTGGTTGTTGCTAAGCTGGAAAACTGCAGTTAATGTATGTTTGCTATCAGACACACATTCTTCTCCTGAATTACACTGTTACATGCTCATGAGTGTTGCACAGGTCCTGCTGCTCCTCTCCTTCCCGCCTGCCCACGGATGGAGGTGAAGGCGCAGAGATGTCCTGTGGCTGGATGGGTCCCTTCCCGCTGCTGCTGCTGCGGAAAGGTGCACACCACAGCAGCTCCAGTGGGCATTGGTGCACACCATGCGCCACACTTACGGTGAGCATCTTCTCGAGCATTTCTCATCATTCCCTCCTTCAGACTTAATCTGTCCTAAACCAGAGAAATCCATTTTCCTATCAATCTCTTTCCTTCAAGCCTCCCAATGGAAGCAGAACAGAATTTCCTATTTGCTCCCTGATGAAAACAAATCTTGTCTAGAGTTTCCCCAGCAGTTCTTTCTTGGTCTTACCTGGAAGCACCATCTCCTACAGACAGCAGCTTTTCTTAAATGCAAAAGTCCATGTCCATTTTCCCCTTTAGTCTCCCTTATGTTTCTTTTTCCCTTTTCCCTCTCTTGACCTCCTGTCTCCCAGCACCACCACTTGGAGACTATTTCCTCATAGTCTGACCTTAGGAAACTCTTTGGAGGGCTACTCCTCTGCCTGTGTGCTCCATGCAGGAGCCTCCAGACTCAAAAATCAGTCCAGTGGGCCACAGTATAGGCACCTCCACCGGTCCCATACCATTCTCTTAGTGCACCCTCACACAGGAGATGGATGAAGTAAGCTCAGTATGGTCAGAAATAGGTGAAAGAAACCTGCTCTGCAGTGGCCCTCCTAGCTTCACAAATTCCTCATCCTCCTGGAAATAATAAAGGAGGCAGAGACAGAGACAAAACACTTTGCACAGAGTCCTCTGATGGTAAAAGACAGAGAGGGTGCCAGTTTATTGTGCCATTACGTGATCCAAAGGTGAGAGGATCCATGTCTTCGCTCTGGGCTCTGTGGCATGGCTGTGTGCCCTCCCCTCCTGCCAAGACCCGGTGCTACACCTGGCTCCTACACCAACATGAATTATCCGCAGCAGTTCACCCGCGGGGCAGACGTGCTGCAACACAGGGGCTGCGTGGCTCTATCAGTGCGCTAGAAAGGGAGTTTCATTGCATCCACCTCCCATGCTGAACATGAGTGCAGCAGTTAGTGAAAGCTAAAGCCATTTAAAATCATTTTAAGAGGGAAAATAAGGCTGTTTCTGGGGATATTATTTCTAAGTCATGTTTTACTCTGCCATTAATATACTTTTAGAATACGTAAGAGCTCCTTGCACCCAAGGCAGGTAATAACAGTCTATTAAAAGACACCATCTCTGTTTCCTAATGCTCTATCAAAGGTTCATTGATAAAAATAGCCATCTGACTGCCCTCATCAGCTTTAAGGAATTACATAAAAGAATGAAATATGTTTTCCTCATCATTGCTTTTGTATAAGATTTATGACAATGTGAGTAACGAATAAACTGGGCGCTTGCTGAACATGATTCAGATTTAAGATGTGCCGGTGCAAACGAGGAGTGTCCAACTAAGAGATGCATTTCTTGGGAGAAATTTGAAAGTGTTTGCAAGAGCCACAAGTTACCACATACACCTGGCTACATTCACTGCTGGTGTAAACACATACAACTCCAGGGAGGCCAAAGGTACTGCATCACCTTGTTCTAGTGGTAAATTTGGGTCTTAGAGGCCAGTCACCTGAACAGCTCACAGCTGAGAAGAGGACCTTGACAGCATCTGGAAGATGTCCTGGCTTTAACTATACAGCTGATTAAGCAATAACATGGGGTTTTGCCACCTGCACCTGATGATGTTTTATGTGTAAAGAACAGCACATGCTTGGGGAAAAAAAAATAGTCCCTTAATGCCTGGCAGCACTGTTCATACTCCTGCCAACAGTCGAAGTCACATCAGTGGGAATGGACTGTGTGATTAGTGTTGTGGGATCATTAAATCCCATTTGCCAGCTATTCATCTGGCTTAAACAGTCAGAGGTGCAACAGTCATTGCTGTGCCTCTTTACCATTGCGTCAATAATACGGTCCTATGAGTTTTTGGCTCCAAGAATATCTAAAGCACAGGATTGACACTAAGGAGATTCTTTATCTATTTACAACTCTGCTATTGGTTTTTGGTGTCACTTAACTTTTTTTGTCCTTGTATTTTCCATCTCCAAAACAGGAATAATCATAGAATCATTTAGGTTGGAAAAGACCTTTAATGATTCCTTGCCCAATTTCATTGCCCTTTAGGAGGCAATCAGATACTACAGATGTAAGTGCTGCTTAAATACTTGTAAACATGCCTGTCTCACTCCATACGAAAAGGCAATCAGTACACTCCATTCAGTTATATACAGAGAGGGTCTAAAACTGCTAATGTATGTATATTTCTGAAGTTGCTCCACCTCGATGAGTGTTTGACAGGCCTACTTATGCGTCCAGAGTAAGCTCAGGGGTAGCCCAGTCCCACAGAGAGGTTAAGAGGAGGTGGTGGGCATCAGCTAGTCAGTGCTAGGAGATGTGAATGATATGAGGTTAGATGTTTTTTAGATTTTGAATATAAAATTTCTGAATCTGCCAACATTTGAGTCTATACAGATACACATGCTCTATCAAGCACTCTCTCTCTTGACACTTTCTCTCTTTACAAACACACACATTTTAAGCGTTTTAAGACTTTCAGAATGCCCGCACTTGGGTATTATTTGCACCCAGAAAAGCTAATAACCAGAATCCAAAATTTTACACCAGAGATTTGAAGCTTGTCAGAGCCATAAGTGAGAGCAGAGTATAAGGGGGGAAGAGCCGGCCATTTTGGTAAGTCAGTGCTACAGCCACACTTTCAACACCCCAGTTATTCATTTACCTTCTCCTTTTTTTCCAGCTAGTTACATGAAGAAGACTTTATGGAAACTGTTGCCAAATGTTTAAAATGACAGCAGTTCAGTTGTTATTTCAGTCCCAAGTTACTGTGGTAGATGGTACATGCTCACCTCATGCATTCATTTGTGAATGTTTGACATATCAGTGATTAATTAATATTACTGGCAGAAATCACTTGAAACTTGCTTTATGCTAGAAATCACACACAATCCTTGCTCTAATCACTCGGCACATAAAGAAACTTTAATTGATAACCCAGGTTTAATATCCATCAGGAATGGATTCTGTAGGAGGAACAGAGCAATGTTCCCTGTAATCATCCTAGAGGAGATAGAAAGCTTGTTCTACCAACATCAAAGAAGATTAGGCAGCAGAAGCCTGATAGTAAAGTAGCAATTATGGAGGTTTTTTTAATTCTGTGCACCTGCTTCATCAAAATAATAGGCATCTTTTAGCAAAATAACCTGAAACTCAGTTCACTGACTTTCAATTATCTGATGCTGGGAAATGCATCTGGAGAGACATGAAAAAAGGTGATAGACACACAAAGAAATAAAGAGAAGGGGGAAATTAGAATGAGGGAAAATATGAGGGCCTATGTAAGTGGGTGTTATAAATATCCTGTGCCTCAGGCTGATTACAGAACAGGAATATTTTCGCTGAGTTAGGATTGTGGCATCAGGACAAATCAGTCCCTGGTGGAGTGCCTTTGACTACAGTAAGTAGCTTACACCAGGGATGGATTTGGCTCCTTGCTTTTAAGGGAAATTTTAGGCATCAAACCTTAATGCAAGCAAGGGAAGCACACGGTAACTTTCCACAAACATTTCAGGCTGTGTAACTCAAAGCAAAAATGACTGTCCTCAAATTCCCCTTTATCAGGGTGTCTTGCTGTGCAAAACTAGGAATGAATGCATAACTTTGTTTCAGAAGATGCATCTAAAGTAAGACCAGAGCCAATCTTTCCCGGAGGTGGGAAGGGGAAAGCCCAGACGCAGTCTTGATTTTACTTCAGGTATTGCATCCCAATTTCTGGTAGAGTTCTTGCCAGGCTCAGGACAAAATTAAGGACAGAACTTCTCAACCTTTTTTTCCAGCTTTACATCCCTGTTGAATTCACTGTGCCCTCATGCATATCTCACCCTCCTCCATTAAATACAACCACCTGCATCTCGTTCTAACTCAGGAGTGATCCCCACATGATGCTGGACGGGAGGGCTGTTCTCTGCATTTTATCTCCTGGGCCCTTGCAGCTTATGCTCAAGCACCCACCTCCTGCAGGAGACGCCAGGCAGAGGGAACTCAGCACCACATCCTCCTCTGCACACCTCCTCCTGGCTCTGCAGCTCCCTCTGATCACAGCCAAGTCTTCAGAGATCTATCTAAGCCTGTCAGTGGCCTGTGAGACAGTGCTGGGGATGAACCCACTTGCAAAAATGGGCTCCGTGTGAGGCGGAGAGGTCACCCTCCCTCTGGCCGTGGTGCACCCTGGCACATCACACATCCCGCAGATGTGTGTCCGGATGCCGGAGGTCGAAGCACAGAGGATCGGGAACCAACAGCCGCGGTTGGCAGAGGCTGATCCTCCAGCTGGGATCACAACCACAGCCCACTTCATGCGAATGAAGTAGAAGTAATTCCATTGTAATTAAATAGGAATTTTGTGTGAGTTCCAAATGAACCTTTGTAACATTATCATTAGTTCTCAATACATCTCTTATTTTACCTCATCAGAATTATTGGTAATAAATGGTAGTAACTGGGTTGTAATTAAATAGGAATTAAAATTTGACTTCCTAATGAACTACAGCAAAGCAATCACTATTTCAATATACATTAATTGCTGTTCTGTTAGGAATACGGGGAACTTATTTTTAATGAATTGCTACAAATTATTATGAATATATGGCCTGAGCCTACAAAACAGTATCACATCAGTAAGCGTGCCTGGTAGATGTCAGCCAGCTGTGCAGTGAGCAGATCTACCCAAGGAACCCGGGACTTGCAGCATGCTAATGCCAGTAGAGGATACACTGAGCTATGACATTTCCACAATAAACGTTTTTTTCAGAAAGTTGAAATTAGTTTACAAAAAGGCCAGACAAGATGCCATTGGGAGTGCCACTGGGGAAGTGGACTAAAAGGTGTGAGAAACCAATAACAATATTAGTTCCTGTTTGATTATAATCAAAGTGATTTGTAAGACATCCCAGGGTGGTAAACTGCATATAGACAATCCCATTTTATTATTTATAGATTCTCTCTCTGTACATAGAGATATATATAATATATGTATGAATAAAATTTCACTTCTGTGACTGGTCTAGATTTAAAAGCCATAGATAGCATTTGTTTCTTTGTATTACCATTGAGGATGTAACAGGCGTTTGGTATAAGAACGTGCAAGCTGTGAGAGGCATGATTGTGACAGGGAGTAGTGACTATCTAATAGAGGCTTTGTAGCCACATTCAGGGCAGACTGATTCTGGTTCGATGGGATGGGTGAGGGAGTGAACCCAAAGCATGCATGGAACTGCTGAAAAATCAGCTCTCTGTTTTCATTCTGGCAGCATGTGCCCCACCAAGCAGCCTCTCCGTAACCTTCTGTCTCCAAAGTGACAGATGCTGGGCTGAATTCCCCAGGCTTTCACAGGGTCTAAGTTCCCCCCATAAACCACTGAGGAATTTTTTTCCATCCAAGCTCCTCATTTCTGGTCCATCATCATCATCTCATGCCATTGATTTCTAGGGGACAGCAGCAGTCAATCACTGCAAACACGGGACAGCCAGTTCCCACGGACATGGCGCGAGCCATCCACACTGATGTGATCACAGAGCCTGTCTCAATGTGGTTTTACATGCCCTGAGATATCTTCATGTATCCATTTGTTCACCATAGCTATCATTTCACCCCTCATTGTATTGCAAAGTCAGGGTGTGACTGACACTTTACAGTCCCTTTGGACTTCCAGACCCAGCAGGGGAAACTCAGACTCGGGCTTCGTGGGGGATCTGCAAGGGCCGCAGTCACACATGTGAGCTCAGGAGAGGGCAGCTCGCTGCTTAGACATCTCTGTTATACCCACATTTAAATCACAGAGATTGAATAGGGCAAGCAAACTCACTTTTTCAATTTTGTTACCTAATCAAAACTCTGAAGCGTTCTAGTGCTGGAAAGTGTTCACATATCATCCACTTTCCATATCCAATGCTGACAAAACAATAAGGCAGGAATAACATAAGTCGTGAGAAAACTAGTCTGTCTCATAAATCTTCACAGGAAAGTGGCTGCTGTTTTATGTTATTGCAGTGTGTTGTTTCCAATGAAGTGATTACTGTTAGATGTATTTTTAAATTGCTTTTGGTATTTTTAAAAATACATGACTTTGAGTGTGATAGAAACGAGATTGAGTGGCGGTAGACAGTGCCTACAATATGATTAACTTTTTCCCAGACCAGCTACTTCTGAAATTAAGGTTACCAGCACAGCTATTGTCAACTTTCCCCTGTCTGAAAAGGGCTCATTGGAGTCTGTGAAACATATGCAATTACCCAATGGCCCACCCAAACCCTCCTCTTGCTTCAGACACCACATGGGCTTGCGTTCTGCTTCAAGATGTTTGATTAATAATTGCTAGTGTTGTTCTAAAGTGTGAATGTGCATTTTTATGCATTAAATCCCTGTAACACAGAGCCTCAAGTTACATCCCGTTGTGACTGAGGAGTTGTGGTTCCTGTCCATGGAGGGGAGGAACAGCTTTGTGTCCTAATGGCTTCAACCAAGGCATGTACGCTTCCAAAAAGGCTGAGCTACATTTTAGATAAAGTTCATTTGGAAGACATTCAAGGCAATAAATATTAAGTGAGAGGTTTTCTCAGGGCTTTACAGGTCATTAAAACTCCAGGTAGATTTTACCTACCAAAGGCTTCACTTGTGGCATGCTGAGCTTACACGGTCCTTTTCCTGGGTATCGTCATATCCCTTCCAGTGGCTAATGAAGTCTGTAACCATCCCAGGGCCCACCTACAGGGTCTCTTGGGTTGCTGTATGCTGCACAAACCAGGCACTACAGGGTTAAGCTTATCCAGACAAGAGGAGACTCAATAAGAGGCAAAAGGAAAATGAATTAGAGGAAAATCAACAGGCAGCAAAGGAAAAACTAAATTACATTTCATGTACACACATGCACTCTTTTGGCTGGAGGGGCAGAAAATGTAGCCAAAACCAGGCTGTTTTTATTCTAAACAGTGCATCAATCCATTGATTAATTTTACACTTTGTTCCTTATGAACCTGGGCTGGGGCCATGAATGCTGCTATGAAAAGAAGAATATAGCCAAAAAGGAACTCTTAAAAAGTTGGCAGCCGTTTCAAGGCAATGTGTCTGGCCAGCAGGAAGGAGATGGCTCCTCCAGGGAAGTGTATGGAGCTGTAAAACCATTTGTGAACCGGCCCTGCTCAGTTTATAAGGTGTGTGACTGACTTAAAGTCAAGTTTCTTGCACAAATTTGTGACTTGTAAATCGAATGATAAAAGTAGTCTTAAGTATCATTTTTCCAAAAGGGCATTACAAGATTGGTTAAGAATGACTGTATTTCCTCACTAATATCATTAACTTCAGAATTGTTTCCATCCATTACTGAGTTGAACAAGGAGGGTTTACCGTAAATTGCTACATGCTGTATGGTTCAGCTGGTCAGCTTTATGGTATAGGAAGCAGAAATAAAACAAAAATCAAATAAAGGAATACAGTAAAACACCATGGACCAACTTCAGCCTTGGTGTAATCAAATACAAATGGAAATTAATGGAGTTGCACTCACTCACACCAAGGCTGACACATCCCTTGGTCACAGAGCAAAGAGAGGCAGCTATCTTCATCTCTCCGTGTTGCTTCCCAGGCACAGCCATGGTGAGCAGGAGCAGGCTACTAGCTCATCATCTTCCAGTTACCTGCTATCTACTGCCTAAGTGTTTCCTGAAAAGCTTAATTTACCTCAGGATTTCCCTTCCATTAGTGTGTATTCCTTTCAGCAAGTTAGGTTGAGGAATGATTTGGGAAACACTCCTAAAATCTCTCCAAGATAAGCCAATAGTGACTTTAAGGAAGTGGAGGTCTGTGTAAGATCTTAAGAAAATGGGACAGAAGGAGGGGGGAATTCTGCCTGTGATATATCTTATTCCTCGTCCAGACCACATTGCTTCTTAGTGGGGGATAGGGCCAGGAGTTTCCATTTACAGATTGTTCAGAAATCCCACGATACTGCTTATCTTGTTTGCATCAGGCAAGAGATAGCGTGAATCCCACTTGCTGACAGGGAAACTCACCTTCTGTAAAAGACTAACACAAAGCCAGGACATCACTTAAACACCTTAAAATAGGGCTCTGCAGAGGCTGAGGGCAGCACGAGTTTCACACAGGCAATCTGACCATTCCCCTGATCGATACACAGCATTCCATGGTCAGCTATGGAAAAAAAAAAAAAAAAAAAAAAAAAAAAAAAAAAAGATATTTAGATGAGTTTCTAAACCATTGCTCACCTAAGCCACAAAACTGCTCCCTCTTAGGTTGACTACTCAGCTTTCAGACCTTCTAACTGCCCACAACCTCATCATAAACACTTCTCAGCAAACAGGCGTTCAAAAATCTCCACACAGAACCAAGTCTCTCCCTTCTCACTGCATTTCAATATTGCTGATTGCTAATTAATCACAGACTTCACACAGCCTCTGCCTTGCCCAGGTTTTATGGTTAAAGTTTTGTTTGAACTACTCTTCACCCAGCTGAACAGTGCTTGAGGGTCAACAGAACTACGCAATGTGCTGTGAAAAGTGATGTTTCTTTTAAGAGGCCTCGTTATTGAAATAACTTTTGAGTTAATGTTTGGAAATAACTTTGAAATGAGGACTTGCACAGATTTGTTTTCTTAGTGCAGCAATTAGCTTCATGAGCAGTGACTGGCTGCAGTACCTTCTGCCATGTCTGACACATTAAATAAATTATTCGCTCAGTTCATTAGTTGGAAACACAGTTTGTAATACCTGCCGAGTTAACAGAACACGCAGCAAAGCCACAGATTATCTCAAACAGAAAAATGAAGTCGGGTTTTGCTGCTCCTGCATTAAAAAAAAAAAAAAAAAATAGGAAAGAAGGTAAATAAGACTATTTTTCCTACTATGTGGCTCAGTTTCTTTCAGAAAACTGTCCCTCTTCCCTGTTCCCTTTGCACTGATCAGATTATAATTCTCTCCTTCCCACCACGTTGGACTGTCTCAGCAAAAACTCCCATTGCCTCTGGTGGAAATATCCTCAGCATTAGTTGGGGTTTTTTGTTTGTTTTGGTTTTTTTTCCTGCCAGTCCATCTTACTGTTTCAAGCTAGATGGTTGCAAACCGTCTATTTGTCAGGCTTTACATGGGCAGGCAGCAGCAGCAGGACACCTCTGTGGAAAGGTGGAAGTTGGGGTAAGGAAAAGTGTGGGTTATTCTTCATGCTTGCGGTCTCCAGTTGGTGCACTGGAACAGACTCACAGCACCAGCTGCTCCCATTGGAGATGGGACAAGCTGTGAAGACAGTATCTAACAGGTTTTCACACGCACCCCCCACCTGTACACAAACAGAGCAGTTGTGACGCTGCAGCAGGTCTGAGCTGCTGGCACTCAGACACGGCTCTTGAGGAGCCCACAGAGCTGGACCCCGCGGAGAGCACCGGGGATTTCCGTGAGTGGGGGTGTGGAGGGCACCAGGGACAGACCGCAAAGGGCTACTCAGACAATCGGATCTTCCACCCCGGCCTGGGGTGATACAACATCCAGGACCTTACCATGCAGGGTATGACATTTAAAGAGAGAAGGGGACTTTTAAATACCAGCTAGCAGTTGAGCTTAACTAGAGATGGCAGGGCAGGAGGATGAGGAGACCTTTGGAGCCTTATCCAGCTCTTTCATCCTCATCATTCAAAGCAGGCCTAATACCAAACCCCAGATCTGGCCAACTTGAAACACATCCTTGAGCTCAGTATTTCCTCGGCCAAAGGAGAGTCCTACTTTCTTCAAAGGCTCTAAAGCCAGTCACTAATGGTCAGTAGTCAGAAAACACCATGCGATTAAATGAGTGGGATTCAGCCCAGAATGCTGGGATGCATTTTACGGAGAAACACCTGTAATAAAGCTCTTAAATACATATTCAAGCATCAAAATGTGTGACATGATTTTGCAGAAGTGCTAAGCAGTGGAGGCACCAAGGTGAACCCCAGAACATGTGGCAACCATGTGCTCACCTCCAGCAGAGCTGCCACCCTGAAGCAGGCCTGGCCTGACTTATTCCCTTCTGTTGTTCAGTCAGATTCTCCCGGGTAGAATTAAAAGGTTTAGCCACTGCAGGTCAGCTGCACTCTTCCCAATCACTTACCATGGACAACACAGGCCTGCTATGCAAAAAACATGTTGTGTAAAGAAGAGGAGAAAGGAGGGAAGAAATTTAATAAATACTCTGCTATTTCCAGTGGATATCATGCAAAGTTTGGCACGAAATCTTTATCTCACATAAACGTGAAGGTCACTTATTTGTTCATTAAATTCTCCTCAGTCTACATCATTATGCTTATAGTTTTTCTTATACTTAATGTAGTGAGGGCCTGCCAAACTCATTAGACATCAGCTGATAAATGGATTTGAACTCACAATCTGTTAAAAATCACATAGGCACATTAGAGCAATATTTCCATGGCTTAGAGACCATATACATTTAAATCTTCCCAGAGAGGTTTTTGAGCATTTTTGATCCAGTGCAGCAGACTCAACATATAATTCAGGGCGGCTTGCTGTAAAAATTTACAGGTTGGGATCTTAGTATCACTAGTCATAAATCAAAGCTGCATACTTACAAATGTGGTAGTGGCAAAACTGTTGGATAGGGTGTAAACATCATCAAGCTCATTGTCATGCAGCACTTTCATCAGAATAATAGTGGGACATATTGCTAAATGTTGCATATATTTTCTCTCTCCTGCTGAAATTTGTACACATAACATATAACCGCGTGTAATTTCCAGCCTCAGCAAATCTCTGGATGAGGAGGAGCTTCTGAAACTGTCCTGGATTCCCACCCTAGTGCCATGACTTCAGATAAGCTTTTGTATGAAATGTGGACAGAGGGGAACGTGAGGTGTGTTTATACCATAGTTTATGTTTCACTTACTCATTGCTCTTTATTGTAATTTCCCCTAACTGATGATAAAATCCTTATAAAGAATTGGGCTGATAATTTGCAGGCTCTCCCACTGCTCTGTTTGTTATAAAGCTACTCATGTCTCCAGGATAGTCTTTCTTCCTTTTGGATTTATGAGCCTAATGAACCACTGTTATTCTCCAACACAGGAGTCAGTGATGCTGTGACATTATAGCAGGAAGATTTGAAAACTTAAGAGGAAGCAGTTGAAACAAACTGCTCCTCTTAATAAGTGCCTCTTGTCTTCAGTGTGGTCTGAGGAAGATCCAAGTGAGCTAATGAATGAAAAGAACAAACCGAGTCCTGCACTAACCCTGCAAGCTCCACTGCAGAGTAAGCAGTGCTAGTGAGACAAATCCTCTGCTGGGATGAACTGTACTTATCAGTAGCAGGATGCTGCTACACAGCTCCAACGAAGGGTCCACTCAGCATACAAGGAGCCCGAGTCCTCAAGACTGCTTAGATTTTCCAGATTAGGGTTGTTGGATGTATGAGACTAAACACAATTAAATTGAACTGCAATTAAATTGAACTTCCACCTTACTGAAAGGAGCTCAGCTGGCTGACTAGAGAGCCTTTTGCTCCCTAGACACTCCGGATTTACTCAAACACATCTCTTTCCTGGGTCATTCTTGACAGTCGCCAAATTCAGAGAATTTCAGCTGAAAGAAGCAGAGGTGGGGGAAAAGGGACCACTTTCTGAAGACTATCTGCAGGCTGCTGGTCACCTTATTTCCATAAAGGAGCACATTTCTGCCTACCATGGCAGGACACAATGAAGAGAAAGTCAGTACTATGGCTAGGCCGGTCCCGGGCTATTTAGGAAGTTATAGGTCATAACCCACCCCTTCATCTCCACCTGGAGACCATTAAGAAGCCTATGTAAAGCCTAGAGCACACAGTTCATTGGCTCCCAGTCAGATGCCCAGAGTTAAAGGTATGTCCTGTTCGGAGCCCCACTGTGCAGGCTGTTGTTATCAAAGACACAACTCTTGGACCCAGAAATTTACTTCAGCTAAAAAAATGTGGGGAGCAAAACAGAAGCAAGTTGCCCAGTGTTAAGCAATAAGTCAACAGCAGTGCTAGACATGCAACCCAGGCGTCTTGGCTGGGAGCGCAAGCGAGACACCAGTATGCTCTGGCAAGGTTTCTGCTGCCTTTGGCTGTTCTGCTGGATTCCCAGAGACAAGTGGGTTGAGCCAGTTGAGCCATGCTGCCTGTTGGGGCAGAACTTGAGAAGATGCCAGTCCCTCCCCACCCTAAATGTCCCTGCCTGCAGAGCCAGCTGGCTCCCTCCAGGTTCAAATCAGAGTGTCAGACAACACCTCCGCAGCGTGGCTGGTCAGGGAACTTACCTGTAGGGCAACCTGAGCCATGGGCTTCTGTGATCAAGTCTTGACAATACCCCTTGTTGTCCAGGGAGGATGCTAGAAGTGATGTTTGCAGGTGAGCAGTCTTGCCAAAAGAATGAGACCTCTCACCACACACAATGCTTTAAGCATGCTGTCAACTCGGTATTATTCATAAAAGCTCTCCTGTCTTCAGTTACTCTGGAATCATCACATCTTTCATCATGGCACACATATCTCAGCAATTGTACTCATTAGAAAACCACCATGGCATAATAGGAAACAATTACATGTTCCTTCTTTTTTCTGTGATACATTGGGATTGGGAACTCAGTGCAATACAGGTCATTTAGCCAGCCAAATATTAGTGGAAGATGTATGGCGACATGCCAATCAGTGCTTTGAAAAGCTCTACCTAGGTGACTCTGTTTGTTAAAAAGTATTCAAAAGCCTCAATTACAATCAGTTAAAAGCAATAAGCATGCAAATTATTTTAAAACAAACTTTAATTAATTTCAGCATATGTTTCACTTAGACTGATTAGTCAAATCTGATTTTCTGAAAAGAAACAATAAACATCTGCTAATGATGATTTACATATTACTGCTCACATGGCCTGCAGTGTGTTCTGTGGGGAGGGAGGTTCTGCGCAGCACAGGGGAGAGACGTTGTGCTGTGCCAGCTACCCCCAGACAACAGTCGTCAGGTACAGAGAGTGACAAAAACAATTTTTTGCTAAACTGGCTAGGCATGCCCTGGAAGAACATGATGGTGTTTGTATGAACAACTGTTCCAGTAAGGGCTTTCCTTTCTCTTAAATGCTCTTTGGATGAGAAAGCTAAAGCAGCCTGAAACCTCGGCTCACAGCACCCCAAGCTGAAGCTCTCCACAGCCCGACCTTGGTACAGACCCGTACTCCAAGATACCAAGTGAGAAGCTACTCTGCAGCTGCATTCAGAATAACCAGAGAGCTTAACCTGTTGTTCAGACCTAAATGTTGTATCATTTCCTATAAACACAAAATTTAGCCAAGACAGTTGAATGTTCATTATATAGGGAGATAGGATGTGATAATCCTGCATAGTCCGGAGGCTAAATCCCTTTTTACGCCTGAGATTCCATCGTGGGAGGCCTGAACACAGCCCCCTCATACCTTTGGGCCTGTAGCTCACAGCAGTGTAAATATTTAAAAGTCCATGGCATTTTATATTCACAAGACTGATAATGGAATAGCTTTAATATCCTTACAATACCAAATCCAGATTAACACGATAATAGTCACTCCCAAGCAGTTTATTAGAACTCATACCCAATATGTAGTAATCTTAGAGGGTAAAAAAAGGAAAAAAAGGAGTCCTGCCAATGTATACTGCACACCAAGCTGCAGGATGTTGTATTCCAAGAGTTATTTCTGTCATAGAAACCACGTGGCTCCATTACTTGGCATGAAGAGGGGATAAAGAGAGAACGGTCTATGACAGGTGTTGCTTTAAATATTTTGAAGATATGCATCAGGAATAGTTCATAAAAGTGCTTCCAAAGTAGTTCTTACACCCACTGGGCTTGGCAGTCCTCACTCTTAAAAAACATGAACTTGGCACAGTAGTCTCCTATATCTTTTAAACTAGCTTAATCCTCCCAGTAATGAAACGTGCACTCAGCTAGATGGGTGCATTTATCTGAAACTCACTTATTTACAAGCAAGTAAAACATGACATTAGCTGGTCCCAGAAGGCAGCTTTGTACTTCCCAACTCTTCTGCTCTCATAAATCAACCCATTCAAGAGGGTGCCACAATTGTTTTTCCCATTCTCACATTCTGTATGAACAATCATTCCCCACTTAATGCCAAAGATGATCCTCTAGAGATGTCTCTGCATGATTCTGTGATTTCTGGCTTCTGTGGGACTAAAAGTACATGTGTGCTGGCAGACATCGGGAGTTTTGCAAAATCTGGAGTTCTGGGAACGTTTCAAAGGAGGTTGCTTTACCAAACGCTACTGCGGTGTGGGCATCGAATGTGAGCGATAACAGTGGGATCACCACATTTCCACCAATTACCTCTCTGCAGAGAGCAATCCAGCGAGCAGGAAATAGAGCTGTGCTTCAAATGTATGTGCCTTTATACCCGTACTGCTGCGGAGCCTCAAGTGCCCAGGCAGGCAACTAGATGCACTCATCACAACCACTCAACACTTTCTGGGAATACCAGCTCTGCAGAAGGTTCTTGTATCTCCTCCAGCGGAAGGAGAGCAGCCTTAATTTATTAGATGTAAAGAATTCACTCCTCAACCGTCTGCCCAGCTTGGCAAAATAAAAGATTTCCCAGATTTCTCACCAGTTTATTTGATAGTATGTCCTTGCTCCGTTATGCTATTTTTGCATAACAAATTGTTCAGTGGTTGAGTAGTACGGACATGTAATATATTTTCAGATTTAGGATGCAAAATTACTATTGAATCTTCTCTTTAAGTAATTTCTTTCAGAAATTACACTACCCCAGCAGAGATCACTTGTTCATGACTGCATGGAGGAAACACCAAAGCAACACGAGACCAAAGCTCACAACTGATAGCTGGAAACACCATCACTAAGCCAGCCAGAGCTTCCCTACACTTCATCTCTGACTGGAAGATAATGTCAGTTTTCTTATATCAGAAAAAGTAAGCAGCTCTTGCAGGGTTAAAACATTTCATGCAAAGTGATCTGAAGATCAGAATTGCCTCTTACTATTCTTTTATAATGTGGCACATAAAACATTTAAAAAAAATAAATGAGAAGGGTGCTTTTCGCACTTGCCTAAGAGACTGGCATATTCATAACTACACCTTCATTTGCCTTTTTACGCCAAATTATCACCTGTCACCTGATCATTTCAGCTGTATGACTACAACAAGGACTTCCCTTTATTCTGGAACATTTTCAAGAACTGGATTTAAAACAGCACAAAGAGCAGCACCAGGCTTGAGAACACAATCAGGGCCACAGAAATAGGAAAGAATCTGTTTCCACAGAAACTTTTAGAAAAGAAACAGCAACTCTTCATTCATTCCTGTATTCTTTTTGAGGTCTGGAGTAAAGATTTGCTGGGAAAATGAGTTACATGCGAATATACCAGATGATGAGTCAGAAAAGCTCTGGGCAAGAATTCAGCAAACCTCAGTTTTACCAGAGCTCATATGCTTCTAAAACAAGATCCTGAGGAGCTTGTTGTCAGGCACAGAAGAAACTGGGCATGCTGGATATGCGGCTTTTGTCAGCCAGCAAACTGGATACATGTGTGAGATGGAGGTGGCTTCTCACAAATTTTACTCTTCCCTAAATACAGGGGTCCTCAGTTTTGTTGGCCTGGGAACAACTGTGAACAAAAACCATTCTGCCAGAATCTCAGACTCTTCTAATCTTGTCTGTATCAATTTGAATATTTTAATTCCCTGATGATACTAGCAACGCCGGGGGGTCTCAAAGGCGACCCAAGAAGCCTGTGTTGTAAGAGATGGGCTCTTTTCTGACAGGTATCAAATAACACCTCCAACCTCCTCTGCAAAAAGTGAAATAGGGGAACAGCATAAAATATACAATGTGATAGCAAAGCTCCTTGTCTTTGAGAGCAAAACTCCTATTCTGTGCAAAGAATATGAAGGAAACAGATGTTCCCGTGTGGAGTTTAATGGCTAGATTGTTAAATGGATAACATGATTTCTCCTATCTGCATGTGCCTTGCTCAGACTAGTGCAGCAAAACTTTTTCCTCCTGACATAATGATTCTTCATTAAGGACCAGATTCTGACCAGTTCCAAGGTAAATGAGCAGAAATGCCCTGATAGCACTTCTGCCATCAGTGCCCTGAACTAGAAGCTGAAAAATTATCCCATGTGCCCAGGGGAGCACAGACGCCTTCGCCTGTGGGTTTCTTCTAGTAGGCTTTTCTTGGTAGAAACAATCTTAGCAAGGACAGGAGAGAGATGAAGGGGTTTCGGAGCAGACTCTCTTCCCGATTAGTGACTCTAAGCAGTTACCTTTTGGGGTCTACAAGCTCACATCAGTTGTAAACCCATTTCCACCAAACTGACTTTGAAGTGTCCTGACCAAAGACGGGGTTTCAGCCCTCAGCCCTGAGAGCCAGCCAAGACTCCAGTCTCTCAGACCCACTGAACGAGAAGGGTGCATAGCACTAAACCCTCCATGCTGTGCCATGCTTCCTCAATAACCTTGAGGCACAAATGGACAGAATTTGTCATCTAGAAGGTCACAGCTGAGATTCTACTGCTGGGCCATACACTTTAAAGTTTTTCACTTTAGGTTTTGAATGATTGTACTGGATACTTTTCAGGTCAGATCCCTCACTCTTAAGTTAACCCTGATTTCTATCTACAAATAAAAGCAGAGAACAGCAAGTACATTTCTGGGAAAGCCAGTAGTTACGAATTACCTACATGACCATGTTGTGTCCATGAGAGGTCCTAGAAAAAAGGTCACCACGTATTTATCTGGCTGCACACTCAGGAGGAAGTGTGCTCTGTAAGAAGTGCTTTTAGCAACAGTTAACATTTTCAAGACAATATGTCAGCTAACAGTAACCTTTGAGAGGAGGGTTCGAAGAAAGGTTAAGGGAAGTTAACCTAAATAGCTTAGAGAAATAAAGACAAGTGTTGGAGCTAATTAATACTTGAGAGGAAATAATGTAAAGGAGAAGAAAGACTTATTTAAGGTTGGCCAAGTGCAATGTACTACAAGAGGTAATGGCTTTAAATTAAAGAAGGGCAACTTTAGATTAGATAACAAAAAAAACTTTCCAACAGGAACAGTAATTCAACAGCGTAGCAGTCTGAAGAGAGAAGCAGTGCAATAAGCATTATCACCAGACACATTCCAGCCGACGCCAGCTAGCACTCTCAGAGGGAAAATACCTGGGATAAACCACAAGAGAACCTGGTGATTTGACTCAGCAATCTATAAAGACCATTCCAAACCCAACATCTATGATCCTGCGATTAACACACACATCACCTATTAATCTTACATGTTCCAATGGCTACCACTTCCCACTGAAAGCATACCCACCTGACACAGATGGATGGTGGACTGTAGAACCATAACGCAGCCCTACAATGGATTATTGGTCTGATCCTCCCCTCAGCCATGCATCACATCTCACCTCATATATGTTATGCTACAGTAAATTTTCAAAGATCAGACACCTCCCCCAGAAAGCCAGACAGAAGAATCAAGTTGGAAAAGTTAAAAAGTGCTTCAGGTATTGATTTAGCAGCATGTTTAGCTGACCACAGTTTGTAAATGTGCTGAAATGTTTCAAAATGAAAATAATTGGATCTTCTAACAACATGGCATCAGCCCCTTTTTTATGAGTTTGTTTGCCATGATCTTTATAATTCTGAAAGATTCATATTTCCTTCCACAATCTTATAACTTTCCTTCAGCCTGCAGTATCATCTGTTAACCTCTTCTTTGTTTGCAAGGGCAGTTGCTCAACTGAATTTCAAAAAAGATTTGATGGCTTCTGGCAGGGAATAGAAAACACAAGATGTTGCATAGTCTGCAAGAGGAAACAGCATAGGATCTCATCTATCACACAGTATACCACGTAATTAGCAGAAGCATTGTTTCACTCTGATTAAAACCATATTCCTCGCAGCACAGTTGTTCTGCTGTGCATGTCTCTAAACCCAGACATTCCCTCAAGATTAAAACTTCTCAGAAAAGTACAGGGAAGTTGAAGACATCCCACAGGAAGCTAGTAACTGGTTCCAAAAGTACAGTGGTTGTTCTCAGTGAGGGTATCAGTGGGGCAAAGAACTGCAGGATTAGGCCAGATCAGCTGTGATATTTACGTGCTCAGCCACCACTGAAATCTGAGAGAGACCGACCCATGCTGGGTTAGAAAGACACGGTCAGAAACACAGCCATGAAATTAGGGCTCCTGGGATTTCTTCCCAGCTTCATCATTGACTGCCCCAAGGTTGTGGACATAATAATTCAGTGCAGGCTTGCAAGGGTTAATTTATGGACTTTGAACCACTTGATTTAAGATTAGGTCATGCTTCCCCCGCAGATGCAAGATGAGGTAGAATGAAGCCTTAAAGGGTTTGCTTGGGGGACTTGGGAGTAAGATTTGCAGTTGTGGCTCTCAGCCAAGGGTTCAAAGCCTAAGTAGCTTCAGAATCACAAAGTTTTTCACAGGCTAATAGAGCCTGCTGAAAGTAGAGGTTGGATCTCTGAAGCACCTAGTAACAAAATCATCAGCTAGTAACAAAGACTAAGCTTCTGATAGCCATCCAACACAGAATCACAGAATCAACTAGGTTGGAAAGGACCTTGAAGATCATCCAGTCCAACCGTTAACCTCACCCTGACAGTTCCCAACTACACCAGATCCCTCAGCACTAAGTCAACCTGACCTTTAAACCCCTCCAGGGGTGGGGACTCCACCACCTCCCTGGGCAGCCCATTCCAACGGCTACAATCCATTCTGTAAAGAAATACTTCCTCAGATGTTTTCTCAGTGCTTGCATAAGTAATCAGACAGGCAAAATCTGTGTCTTGTCTTTCTCCTCATGGGCTATCTATCCCCTATGGCCATTATGGGTGCAGATTCCCCACTTTCAGGCAGAGTTCTGCAATGGGATGCAGGGGTCTGCCTCCAGCTGAGCTATGATGAGAAGAGTTAGTTTTCTTTATAAGAAAAATTATGCTCAAAAAGTTAACAATACTAAAAACTTTATATTGCCAGAAAAGTAAGCAAAAATTATGTTTTACCACTATTATATATCTCTGGGCAACTTTAATTTTGCTTGCTATTGTACATGGACTACCATACAGTGGTACATGAATGGCCTCACAGATACAACTAACTGTATGCTGTCTACAAATCCATATCCATCCTAAGTCTGAGGTGGATAAAGAAACAAAAAGATGATTGGATATTCAAGTGTTGGATGTTAAACTCAGCATGGGAAGAAGATTATCTCTGTAATCATTCATACGCAAGTTTCTTACACACACCCTATTATTATATGTATATCCGAAGTTTGGAGGGTAAATGGTCAAATATAATTCTGCTATTTTGCAGCCATAATATTATCTTAACACAGGTTTTAGAGGTGACATATATAAATCACACATATCCTCAAAAAGTTGCCAAATACATAGTTAAAAATAATTCTTCCTAATATACTTATCACCCAGCCTTCTTACTTCTCTGCTTACCAGATCTAGATAAGATTTCCATCACTGAGAGTTTTGGGTAGTATATCTAGCTACATTAGTCAGACCAGCTAGCTACATTAGTAGCTACATTAGTCAGACCTACATTAGTTGCAGAAAATTGTCCAGGGTTCAAACAACAGCATTTAATCTTATAGCTGCAATATAAGGTTCTTCAATCCCTCCTCTCAACAGGTTAATTCATGAAGGTTTATTGTAGACCACAATGACAGTAGGCTCAGAAGAGGCAATACAATAAAAAGGGACTCTAAACAGGAATTTAAGAGAAAAGGAAAACCATTGATTTATTATGCAGACCCTCAGGTAAACCCAGGTCTAGATGAATAGAATTCAACTTAAAAAAAAAAAAAAATAAGCTGAATAAAGTTGAGTAAAAAGTAAGTTTCATTTCTGCAAAGACATTCATGGACCGCTGCTACTGGCCAAGACTACCTCAACACAGCACCTCATCACATGTCTCTGCTCAAGAAATTGTTGCCTTCACAACTTTTATTACCTTAGAACAGGTGTCACATTCTGCCCCAGCCCTGTCACTCTCTGCAGAGTATTTCACATGCTCCTGTTCATCCTTAGAGCAACTAGAAGCCTTCACGGGAAAATGAAAGAGAAAAACCCACAGCTCCAAATGCTAACATATAAGACTCTCTCTGTATGTTAGATTACCTTTTCTCTGAGGAAAAAGAGCTGCACAGATTCATATTAAATATGGTTGTCTTCAAATACCACATGACCATACATTTGCCAAAAGTTTAATAGAGATAAGTTGGCTATGCAGGATGAGTTGAATATTGAAGAAGTTTGGGCTCATCAAAGGAATAAGGTATTTAGAACAGCTGTCCAGCAAGGACAAGAAACCCAACCCACTATAAGGTGGAGCTTAATAAATGACTTCGAGAAATTGAAGGATTGACTTATCTGCAACAAGATCATATTTGGGGAAATAAAGTATTCTTGTAAGTTATTGATTTGCTTCCTGGCATCAGTTTCAGTGATGTCTAGCCATGTTACAAGGTGATCTGTGATTTCTAAGTGCTGCTGCAGTTCAGGTTAAAGGTTACAGGTAGCATGGTCTTCCAGAATAAAAGCTGTATTTGTGGTTATAATTCACTTAGACTTTGCCTATAGGGTTTTTTTAGTTCTTGTTCCATCATCTGCCTCAGATGCTAAATGCCTTGCACTGCACAAATTAAACATAGGAGTCAAACAAGCATTAGTTGATGACATTTCAGTTTCCTTCACGAACCATCCCAGCACCCACAGCCTACACACCGTACCTTGGCTCTCCAGCCATCCACCAATACTTCCCTATACCCATGCCCACCACCAGCAGCATTCTCACTGCTGCACCATGGCTGAAGCCGATGAGACACTCGCCGTGACTGCGTTAAGCCTGGCTTCGGCTCTTCCTTCCCAGCAAAATGGTGGGAGTGACATGATTAATTTGTCTGCTATTCCCACAGCCAGCCTGTGTTTGGGTGTACCCGATGCCTGCCCAGAGCTCTGGTGTCTTCAGCAGAGCGCGGGTGTGCATGGCTATCGGCGTGCCTCACACACGGCTGGGGCATTGCAATAGTCTGTAACAACGGAGGAAAACGAGCAGCAAAACTCTCTTCTGTAGCTGTTGGCAGGGACTATACATCATCCAGCCATCCATCTACATGTATTATTTCTCTACACAAGTGTGATACTTTGCCTGCACAGCCACACGAGCCCCTGCCAGGTCCCAGGGAGCTGCCTGCAGGAGTCTGGAGATCAAAACTCTCCCACTGCTTTTAGTCCCTCATCAGACACCAAAGGCATTCACACTCCAGAACAGGTTTCTATAAGCCTTTTATTAATACTGTACATTTCTTGGGTGACTGAAATGGCTCAGTTTCTAGCTTGCTGTCTTACAATTCACAAGGGTTTGTTATTAATGGCCCAGTAAAACAATATATAGCCTGTTGTATCTTAATTCAGTAGTCAGTAATGACCAACTTAGAGAAATCATTTTAGACCTATGTTTTTTCTAAGGCCTTTTGAAGGTAATGGCAGTAAAATATGCATATATTAATGTTACTTGCAGAAGGAAGAATATAGTGGCAGTATAAGCAATAATACAGCACTGTGTAATAAAAATTGAAAATTCGTTTCCCTAAGTGTAAATATAAAATACCTCTGGGGGACATATCTAAAGGAAGAGTGTTTCAATAACACATAGTTAAACTCAAAATTATATTTTTCAAAGCTATCCAAGTATAGTCTAATAAATAAACCATAAAATAAAACAACATTTTACAAGGAAGACTCATACTGTATTTCAAGCTTTTTGCCAGTCTTAAAATCATTATTTAATACGGGCAGTTTTAGTCACAAAATTTCAAGAGTTTATTCAATATCTTTTATGTGCTTTACAAGGTTATTAGAGAATTTATTTTCTCTTTCCCTTACAGATTGGAAGGTGGGCAGTGATATATGAGCTTTCACATTTTATTTATTCACCAAACTGTTCCAGATGTGATCCCATCATTTATCCACTGACACATCAAACCTGCTGCGTGACCTGTACAGTGACCTCTTTACAACATTTGCTTTCATGCTCTTAAAGTTATAGCAGCTTAACAGTGCTTGCTTCAGTGGGAAGACAAGAGAACTGATATTGGGGGGGG
>NW_020799100.1:3567244-3591380 GCF_003259725.1 Athene cunicularia
ATAATTTAAAAATAATAAAAATTTAATTCCTCTGCTACAATATAAAAACCAAGTCCAGGTGGTAAACTAGCCAGCAGAGTTATATTCCCAGAAATGTTTCAATCATATTTTACTCCAAAAAGTATTTCGCTCCCTGGACTTGGAATGTACAGGATTTGCACCAGCTAAATTTAGCAGGCACTAAGTCTTTCTCCACTTCTTGTGATTTGTCACAGCAATAGGCATTCTTGGGGTGATGCGCCTTTCCTTACTATACATCAGCAAATAGAAGGAGCGTTCATCTGCAGTTTTCCTTTTTAAAGGGAAAAAAATTGCTTATAGTGCATCCAGAATTTCCATTAACTAAAAATTATCTACATCATTATGACCTTAGCATTATGCAAAAAAATAATTTTGGTGTCATGTCTTAGGGAGTCAGTGAGTACACGAAATTATTTCGGGTACAAGTCATTTGCTCCAACCAGCTCCCAAAGCCCAGACTTGGCCTGCTGGAAGTTTCCAAGTCTGATGAACTTTTCCTTAGTACTATTTTGTTTTATATACTTCTACATTTGGGCTGATACCAGCAGTAGATATGCCTCCGTTGTGGTTCACACAATATTTATGGCCCAGGAGGTAGCAGGGAGTATCAAGAAGCAAGCACACATACACATATGCATACATAACCCCCCCCACACAGCCTGAATCCAGGAGAGTTCTACCCGAGGGATGAAGCTTTGATAGCATGAAAAAGATGCTGCACGCCTTCTAACTAACAACTCCCCACACTTTAATTTCACTTAGAAAAATTCCCACCAATTTAAACAGAAGTCTTCAAGCAATGTGTAAGTAAGAAATAAGTAAAATCTGTGAAAGGCTGTGGTGAGAACTTCTGGATGGCCTCTTGGTTTCCATGTGCTCAGCTCCTTGCTCTACCCACACCCACTGCAGATTCATTTCACAAGAATGTCTGAATTTTTGGATTTATATCAAAGCAAAACCTAAACTGTGAGGCACTGAAGAACCCCACAACGTTTTTTTCTTTTCTTCTTCTCCCTTCCCTCCCTCCTGATCACAAAAGTGATGTATATCAGGATATAAACCACTGCAGGACAGACATCTGACAAGCCTGAGCTACCAAGTTACCTGACCCCACACTGCAAAATCACTCTGTAAAAAAAAAAAAAAAAAAAAAAAAAAAAAAAAAAGATGAGCAGAATAACCCCAGCAACTGTCTTTCAGCAAACGCTCCCCAGAGCTATAGACAGACATCTATGGTTAACCCAAACATGGGCTTCTATTTCAGTGACTTTTAACACAGACCTAAACACTGAGCTGAAGCTGAGCCTGTAAGATTTACACTCACAGTAGAAACTCAGATTCACTCCTGACACAGTTTTTCCCCCTCTGTAACACAGTGTTCTGAAACTGGGTTTTACTTGGGTGGTGGTTTTTTTAGAAATAATGAGGTTTCAGAGTAAGGCCTTAAACAGCCTTTTTTTTGCAATATTAGTTCATCAATACTGGAAAAATGACATCAAAGAAAACGTGTTTTTTTCTTTAGGTGTAAATCAAAACACAAAGAAATGCTGGTAGAAAAACAATGCATTAACCTCATGTGCTTTGAAAACAGATGAACGGTACAAATAGTAGATCCGAAGATGCCAGCAGGAGAACATTACAAAGATATTTGGAAGTACTGCTTCCAGGTTAAGTGAGCACAGAAAGATTATAGTAGCACACCACCACTAAGTGATTAATTCTCAGAAAAAAAAAAAAAAAAAGGTGCAGCCCTGTTTTGATCATTTCTCTAGTTCACAGACTTACGTTTCAGCTGGAGTCACACTTTAAATAAACAGAGCTGAGATTTGAAACTTTTTAAATAACACTCAGAAATAAAATTCAAGTGAGCTCCCCTGCTTGCTTTCTATCGCTTATCCCTGCTGGCAAAGGAAATGCAACTGTTGGCTTTTGAAAGCCACAAATTTGCAAGGGTCTGGGGCGTGAGCTGGCAGGAGGCTCAGGCTCCTAGATGTTTGTAATTGAAAAGGACATGAAGTAATGAAGTAATTTCCCTGTCCCTATTCTCCATGTTTATCAGAGGCCTGTCTGCAGTGGAGGAAGGGTGACAGGGTAATCTGAGCCTCCACAGAAAACCTGCTTTTTCTCCAAAGTTATTTAGATTTCCATGAGCGCTGGCAGAATTTTGGAAGGAGTCCAGGAGAATGAAGGAATTTGGCTGCTCTGAAAATATCATACAGGAACTTTAAAAATTGAACTGATTTATGCCCTGTAATGTTTTCAATACTGTATAAATTAAGTTTGAGTTCCTAGCCTGGATTTTAAGAAGAAATTTTATATGTTATGAGCCATGAAAGAACTAGAGGAAAAAATATCTTATTGTATGATAATTCCACCTCTCCTATAAGAAGTGCTAGACTTTGCATATATAACATGTTCAAAGGAATAATATGGAAAATGCATTACTTTGTACCATCAAAGGATGTTCCAGAATACCTTGAGGTCCTGACAGCTATTTGGAGTTTGCTAATAGCACACAGCACTGTGAAATATATTAGCAGTGTAAAGTTTATATGTTCTGTTCAGCTGTAGAGCTGGGCTTGGGAACACTGTAGGCTCCTAAAGTGCAGCATCTAGAAAGTGTAACCTAATTGGAAGGAGAAAATTATCATCTCCTATAGAGGACTGCTTAAAGCCACCTTTAGTCTTTCATGTGCAGATGGCAATGTCTGGGGGTTTTTTTTCCCATGTCAAATAGCTTGTGTCAGATACTGCGAGCAGTGACTTCCATAGTCTCAGGAAGTCCTCTAGCATCAATAAACAGCCATGTGCTTTCTGAGACTTTATGATAAACTGTGAAGTTTTCAAAGGAACCACAATTTGCACATCTAACAAACATAAATATGTTTATCCATGGTGCCTTGTCCTCAGTCAGAGGGAGATACAGCTGTAAATAGCTAAATATATTTTCCTCTTTTAATCAGCCACGGACACAACCTCAGCTGGGGATCTAAAGGTTGAGTCACAGTTGATCCCTGATTTGATTAATTACCGGCCTCCTCTGAGGTTTGAGTCTTGTTTCTGGTTCAGAGGTCAGCATGTACAAAAGGCCATTACCAGCGAGCCAGCTACTTCTTCTTTAACGAACATATAGTGCAAAGCAACTCTGCAACTGTAAACGAGAGAGCTGCAGAAGATGCAGCTTAGTGCTCAAGCTGGTTCCCAGCTCCAGGCCCTGAGAAGGAGCATCAAGAGGCTGAGAAGAGGTAGCTGCCATTCAGAAGTGTGAAAACAGCAAGCTCAGGAGGGGATCGCTTTCCTCTGAAGCCTGAAAGAATAATCGGGAAGCTAGCAGAAACCGACAGTCACCAGAGAAGTGAAATTATAAGATTAAAGCTGTGCTGGCTGCCAAACCTCCCTCCAAGAATTTAGGAGAGCAATGCAGGTGAGGAGCCATTCACCAGGCAGCCAGGAAAGGGAAAAAAAGTTATTCAGGCAATACTTTCATAAGCAGATGTGTACCTTCAGCGTGCAGATATGTGCAGGGTTGTCACTGGCTTTTCCTGCGGAGTGGCGAGGAACAGAATCTATTGTCCGTAACTGCGGTTACACACACCACCATTCTTGCATCCCCACACTTTGAGTCACCTTTTAAAAAAAGAGCTCTAAATTTTCTGGTTGCGGTTTTCAGCCCATGACTACTTGTAACCAGTGTCATCACCTGCCATATATTTGTGTGCAAGCATCCAACTCCGTGCCTTTCCAGGCAAACGAGACAACTATTATAACAAAGTTTTGGTACACATGATTCTGCATGGGTAGATTAAAATACTTGGGGGGGGGGGAAAAAAAAGAGCTATGCTCCTCCAGGACAGATGTTTTTCTCTCTTTCTCTACCGTGTGCCATTCATGGTTTTTAAGATATATATTGTCAGGCAGTCTCTTGAATCAAGGCAACAACCCCTCTCTTCCTGCCTTTTGTGATATTAATAACTTCAACCCCTTTTTACCTGTTGGACCAGACAATTCCACTCTTTCAGCAAGCCATCATGCTAAGAGTATACCTTTTTCCAAAATATAAATTTCTCCCCCCCTGCCACATGTCCATAATCCTGGTATGCCTAACACATGAACAAGAGCTAACCCTGGACCAAAACCATCTTTTGTACCTGTGAAAATGGAACAGACATACAATCCAAAGCTCTTCTTAGTTCTGTGAAGGAACCTAGAAATTTAACCTGTTGGGAATGGGTGTTTCCACAGAGACTCCCAACACAGTGGAGAAAGCTCCAGATTTACAGTGTAATTAAAATTATATTTTTCCGTTATATTTTCCACAGTGTGGCTTTTTTTTCCTCTGCTGTAGTATTCTGCAGGCCTTAAAGAAGTGTCCCTGTATTTTAGTACACAGAGGTTTTGGGATATTACTTCAAAACAGTACACCAAGAGGAAATTGTGCAATCAATTCCATGAGAATGCCTCCCTCAGCAATAAACACTGCCTGTGCCAAATAAATGGGTGATGTGCGTCATAAATTTCCTTTTCCTGTCAGAGCAGCCACAAGAAATGGATGAAGTTATGAACATTTGTATAAAAATAAAAATGTGTTATTCGCTCTACAGCATACTGTGGACAGGGCGCTGCAAGCACTGAGGAGCAGCAGAGCGCCCGCTTGGCCTCCCAGCACCCAGCAGCCGAAGGCAGAGCTCCTCACACACAAAGGGAAGCACATTCAGTTTTTCTCACAGTCATATTATGCCAGTTACAGACTAACTGGTCACAAACAATGAAGGAATGCCTTAATTTCCTCATTCAACTTAAGCCGCTATCAAAGACCTCTTGTGAAAGAGGAGGTGTTTACCACTTGCTGCAAATCAGACTGAGGCACACAGTCTTGGCTGAACAGCCCAAGTTTGACAGTCCAAAACCACTAGCCGCTGGGCTGAAAAGTCAGGATATTTTATTCTCTTTTTTCTAGGTAGTATTTTTCCCACTGACTGAGCTGACAGACTGAGAAACTTGCTTTGCATTTTCATCAAAACAATATAATCCACCACCTTAACACGCTGTTCAGCTCCTCATCTGGTGTAGATAAGCACAGGACACCAACTTTAATGCTACTTGGAAAGCTCACCCCAAATGGGGATTCAGACTATGGCAACAACACAGTTTTGGACTACTTTATTTATTTTACTATTTATTCTAACCCATTCTGGTGTTGTTCCTAACTGCAGAAGTGTTTTGCACTGTGATTGATGGTGAGACCACCTGACCCTGAGACCCTTCATGTGCCTGCACAGTGTTGCCATCCTCATCCCCTCGCACACCTCCAAAGACTGTTCCTGCCCAAGACACACACTGACACAAAGCAGTATCATCTCTGCCTGTCCATTGCTTCTGCTCACATCACAGAACCACAGAATCATCCAGGTTGGAAAAGACCTTGAGGATCATTCAGTCCAACCATTAACCTCACACTGACAGTTTCCAACTACACCAGATCCCTCAGCACTATGTCAACCCTACTCTTAAACCCCTCCAGGGGTGGGGACTCCACCACCTCCCTGGGCAGCCCATTCCAACTCCTAACAACCCCTTCTGTAAAGAAATGCTTCCTAATATCTAGTCTGAACTTTCCCTGGCCCAACTTGAGGCCATTACCCCTTGTCCTATCACTTGTTACTTGGTTCAAGAAGCTCATCCCCAGCTCTCTGCACCCTCCTGTCAGGGAGCTGTAGAGGGCGATGAGGTCTCCCCTCAGCCTCCTCTTCTCCAGACTAATCCCCCCCAGTTCCCTCAGCCGCTCCCCAGCAGACCTGTGCTCCAGACCCTGCACCAGCTCCGTTGCCCTTCTCTGGACATGTTCGAGTAACTCTATGTCCTTTTTGTAGTGAGGGGCCCAAAACTGAACCCCCTCAGCGAGGGGCGGCCTCACCAGTGCTGAGTACAGGGGAAAGATCCCTTCCCTGTCCCTCCTGGCCACGCTACTGCTGACACAAGCCAGGATGCCATTGGCCTTCTTGGCCACCTGGGCACACTGCTGGCTCCTGTTCAGCCGGCTGTCAACTGACCCCCAGGTCCCTCTCTGACTGGCAGCTCTCCAGCCACTCCTCCCCAAGCCTGTAGCGCTGCTGGGGGTTGTTTTGGCCAAGGGCATCCCCCGGCATTTGGCCTTAGTGAAGCTCATGCAGTTGGGCTCAGCCCATGGCTCCAGCCTGTCCAGGTCTCTCTGCATCCTCCCTGCCCTCGAGCAGATCAACACTCCCACCCAACTGGGTGTCATCTGCAAACTGACTGAGGGGGCACTCGATCGCCTCCTCAGATCATCAATAAAGATGTTAAACAGGAGTGGCCCCAAAACCCAGCCCTGGGGGACACCACTCGTGACCGGCTGCCAGCTGGATTTAACTCCGTTTACCACAACTCTCTGGGCCCGGTCGTCCAGCCAGTTTTTTACCCATCAAAGGGTGTGCCCATCTCGCCACAGGAAACAGCTCTTCTTTACCAGCCACTTCCATAAGATTCCTGGCTCAACTAGGGGAAAGAGAGAGCTGTCAACATTGATATATTAGAAATACAATTCAGGCAGCTGATATTTGTGTTTTATTTTTAGATGACTTTATTTTTTTCCCTCAGACTAATCTTGATTTCTATAATATTATTCTTTCTCCTAGGTCAAACAACATCTGTTCTATAAAAAGGAAAGTAAATTCACTTGCATTATCAAGTTTACATCTTTCCATTTATATTTTACTATAGTTGCCTCACTAGGAATTGCCCTGCTCTGTCCTCTGATACTTCATGAACTACTGGGTCCATAAGATCCTGGCCTGACTTTAGCATCAATAACCACTGCACAGGCCTTAACCTGATAGACCACAGCTGCTCCACAGCAGGATTTGCAGGCTGTGCCCATACCGCCCTGAGAAGCGGGGAGCAGAGCAGCGACGGGGGCAGCACTCTGCTCCCACCCTTGCTGCCTGCTCCGTAAGTGCAACGGGCTGCATCGACAACCTCCCATCCCTGCTGCTGAGGAGGGCTCACTCTGGCCACAAAAAGAAGTCACTGGTGACTGCCTTTAACAGTGTGTAGGCACAACCATAATCTGTCAAAAAAGCAGAGACGCAGCGCCAGCAGCTGTAAACTATCATAACTCTCTAAAGTATGCTGGCAACTACATCAGCTGGGCATCTAGCCCTGGGCTGGCTGTAGGGGGGGTACCAGCGAGCAAGGGTAGGGCTCAGAGCGAACCTGTTAGGGCTCAGAGCAAACCAAACCAATCCAGAAAGTGAAAATCAAGTTCCTACATCCGAACCTGATTTAGTGCAGCAAGAGCAAAGCTATTCAAATTCACAGAGAGCTCTGCAGCTCTGGCTCTGGCCTCTGTGCCTGAGGACCACTGGCAGCACTCAATGCTTTTGTTTCACGCTTCTACTTCTCAAAGAATAGAGCCAGAGGGAAAAAAAAAAAATTAAAAGGAAAATTCCCAGCTCTTTGGAGGCACAAGATGAAATCAATGGCCTTGATTTGATCCCAGCTGGCATTTCATACACTGAAACGCCAATCTCTTCCCCTCCAACTCAAAAGGAGCCGAGAGTTAGTGCAAGCAGGACAAAGAAAGGTAATAGCAGTTGCCCAGATGTGTTCCTCACAAGCAAAGATGTTATTCTGGTGTTTGGTCACTACTGAGAAGAGCAATTGGTTCAACCCTCACAGGACAGATCCACACAAGAATCAATGAAGAAAGGACTCTCTCGCCTGGAAGAACAGGTAGGGACCTCAGGAAGACAAAGAAAACTCTGATGAGGCCCCATCATTTTTCCTGTGACTCATACCTGACCTTTGGCGCCTATTTTCCCCCTCTGCTGCTACCTCTGCTTTTCAAGCAATAACGAGGATCAGAGCTGTAATAGTTTCCATCATGTCTTTCATAAAAATATGCTTGACTTTTCCATAAGGCTTTGCTCTAAGAAAATGACAATTTACAAACATGAAAATCTCTGCTGGTACTTCCTAAGGTTAAGGGGAAAAAAAAAAAAAAGGCTATCTCCATATGTTCGCATTTGTTCTTTTAGGTAAGTAAGCACGTTCCCTGTAATTTTCTAAACTGCTAGGACATGATGGATTTCCACTGCAGACTTTCTGCCCCTGAAGACAGTAGGAAGAGCCCTCATGCACAGAAAAAAGCACACAATGTGAACAACTGGGTACAGAACTGATTTTCATTCAGTATATTTCTGAGCAGCAGCAAAACCTTTACTGCTGATCATGAGAGCAGTAATTTTGCTAGCACACAGTTGGCCACTGAAACATCCTCCCAGTTGTTTTCACTTTCTGCTGAGGATGCAATCTCAGAGAGCACACAAACACCCCTCCGAGCCCTCTGCCTCCCAGACACAGCTCAGGCAGTAACATGAAGCCGGCCTAACTTCACTTCCAGAGGCAAGATGAAGGACACGTTCCTGCTGAAACACAGAGGTTGCTCCTCAGCACGTTCCCTTTGGAAGACCAAACTAAGATACACCCTTGTGGGTGAAGGTGCAACCTGCCTGCCATCTCGCTGTAGCAGAGGTGGCTGTCGGTGAGAGGATGGAGGCAGCTGCACCATCTCTCATGTTCAAGGGTTGCTGCCCAACCACCTGAGTGGATATACTCAGAGAGGTGAAGCCTTGCAGGCCTTCATTCAATAAACAATCCAAAGGCCAAATATCTGCAAGAATGAAACGTTCCCAACATCATCTCTTTCACCTAGATCTGGTTGAAACTTGACAGGGAACAGGCACTTTTGCTGCAGCTGGTAACGATTAGAGCATCCTTCACCCAGCACCTGCCCCTTCGCTCCACTGTCAGCTCCACGCCCCAACGCAGCATGGACCTCCAGACTCTGTCATGTCCAAAGTCACCCTCTGCTGAGAAATCAAGGAAGAGGTTTTGGAGGGAGATTGTGGACTTGCATCTATAGCCTAGAATTACAGCGCTCCTGGTCTAGAAAAAACTGCTGGGAGTTGCAAAAGAGTGGGATTTTGTACAATGGTTTGAATACTTCATGGTTCCAGTCTAGTCAAAAAGCCTCACAAGAAGGGTCTGATATTGGAGCTTAAAGTATTTCTGTCCCCAAAGGGCACTAGGGTATGGAGAATCATGCCACAGTTTTTATGGTTAAGTGAACATTTCTTTTCAATCTCTGAAGGGCTTGGGGTTTGTTTGAATTGTGAATGATGGCTCATGTCCCAGCTCTGTGTGTGACATACTCCTCTAGTGACAAAGTTCACACACTGAGCCTCAGTCAAGAATCCACACGTACCCTGAAAGTTGCTGGCACCCACAGTGTATAATTAAGATCATATGAGACACAGTATTTGTTTCCTTTGCCCAGCTACATTCAAGAAAAGGGCCAAATGACTCTCTTTGCCCTCAAGATTTGGAAGGTAAATCCTATCATTTGGCTTCTCCTTACATGCCTTCATTTCTAGCTGCAATTTCTATTTAAATGTTTCTTTACACTCTCCACAACCATTGTCACAGTACATTATGGCATGACTATTTCCTGCAAGATAGCAAGGCAATATTTTCAAAAGCAGCTAGAAGAGTTAAAAGCACAAGCGTCCACTCAAAATCTTTTCAGGATCAATGGTTCTATGAGCAGGGAAGATACATGAGCAGCACAACCCGGATCCTCACCTCAGTAGTGCCAGGAGATTATTTTGGCAAGTTACTTTAAAGACCTGAATTTAAAGGGATAAAAAGCTGGTTTGGCAAGTTGAAATAGCAAGGATAATTCCACAGATTTTATGCAATAACCAGTTCTGCTCCAGGGGATATAAACAGCAAGAATAATAACAAGTTTTCCTTTTCTTATTAGACACCTATTTTATCATTTTGTGCTTCCGCCTGTTGATTGTTATATCAGTTAATGAAGATTAAAAAGTAACTTAGAGAAATATTGTCATTCAGTCATGATTGTGACTTATAACAGCCTAAGGTACGTATAAACCTAAAACGCTCAACCTTCCTCCAGTGGTCAGGGCTGGTTAAGAAAAGAGCAGAAGAAATGGGTGTTGTGACAGTTTTTCAAGTATCTTCTTTACCTGGCACAACTGTGTTGTATTGAGTGGCTCTGGGCATTGATTGACAAGTTTACCATGATCTGAGGTAAAGCAAAATAAGACTGTCTCTTGTACAGCTCAGAAGAAATCATCTGTCCCTTATAGCTGGGTAAATTCAGAGCAACTTGCTGAATTTGCTCTGAATGTACACTAGTGAAAACAAAGAAAGATTTTGGTACTGGATTTTTATGATTGGAAACAGCCATAGCATTGTGAACTCCTTTGAGTGTGGAAGGAAAGCCACATCTGAGAGTTTTGATGGTCAGTTTGTGTAATATTCCATGCCCTGCCTTCAGTTTGATTGTTGAGCTTCTCCTTTTCCACAGTAATGACTTTGATTTCTTTTAATCCAAATCTATGGGGGAAAAAAAAGTATTGTTCAATCTGCTGCACAGTCTGTAAAACTTGCACTACTTAAAGCAACAACCCCTTCACTGGAGATGGGGCTCCTTCAGGAGCCAGAAGCAGCAAGGTGACTAAATAGTCTCAATTCCCAGGCAGGGGTGGAGGAGAAGCAATATATTAGGGAAAGACAAACCAACCCCCAGGCTGGGGGTAGGAGAGAAAGAGGGAAGAAAAGAGGAAAAACTAAAAGAGAAAGAAGACAGGGAGGGAAGAGAGCAAGAGAAAGACAGAAATAAATACTCTGGAGAAAAATATAACTGACTTCAAAATTCCCAACCTCTGTTAGAGCTTAAAGGGAAACTGTGCTCCTCAGATTTCCTCTTTAGATGATGAATGGATGGGGTGGGCAGAAGCCTGCAGAAGAAAACCCAGTGCTCTCACCTTTGTTCACAGGCTGGGTTCTGCAGGGCTGCTCTTTGTTGCCTTACGCTACAGCACACTGGAACAGTGGCCAACACCGCTGACAATATTCCAGGTGGGATCTAATGCTTTTTACAGCGACAGACATACTGCCTCTCTTAGTTTTTATCCTGTCCCTCAATTAATGCAGCCTTGTCTCTTGCTTGCCCTTTTGCTACAGCTGTGATCTAGACACATAGATTCAATGATATTTCCAAAAGAAACTACCAACACCACCAACACCCCCCCCATCAAATCCCTCTCTTAATCTGAATGCTTGCTCTGTTTAGCACATATTCCCCAGTCTGATTCCCTGCTTGCAAATTACTTACTTTACATTTCTCTGCACTGAACTCCATTTTGCCATGTTAGCAGAGTCATTGGAGAGATTTTGGCCCCGGTGAATCTGCTTAGATTGTCCCCGATCTTGGGGAGACCTTGCACCAAAGTACCTCTTCCCTCAGTCCACACCAAAATTGGAGTAACTTTTCAGACACCAGCAGCTTCATACTTACACAGTGTTTCTGAGGCCCAGGCTCACTGTTTTCAAAGCCCAACAAATACACTGACTGCTCTGAAACACGTGGCAGCTCAGCAGCACTGGCAGCCCCTCACCGGACTCCAGACCATGCTGACAAATGTTCCCACCCAACAAAGACATGAAAGGGCTCCTGGCTGATCAAGCTGGGAAGTCAGAAGGGGGTCTAGTTAGGATGCTTTGCTGCTGGTGGTGCCAAACCTGGGCTGCCTCAGCGACATGAGCATGGTGGGGCACCTTTGTGCTGTCTGGATTATGCATTACAGAGGTCCTGAAACAGTCCCAAGAACAGCCTTCTGCCAGCTTGAAAAGTTTTCATCTGTGCTTATTGTCTCATACCTGCCCTTGAGCTGGTTTTGATCCAACAGCCTCTATTACCTCCTCTTCCTTTACCTTTTGCCTTAGCTATTAATCTCTGATGTGGAACTTTGTGAAACGCTCTTTGAAACTCTAAGCGCACTGCTGAATTCCCCTTATCTAGCCTGGCAGTAATATCTTCAAAGAACTCCAGGAGGTTAGTTAAGTATGACCTCCTCTAGCTTCAAGCTCAGCTTCCCAGCAAGCCCTTCACTTCATTGCTAGAGATGAGAAGAAGAGGACGGGGAACTCTGGGACAAAGAGGCACATCACTGTTACAAAAAACCCAGCAGCAGACACAGCACCGCTCCTGCTGCCCAGCACAATTACATTGGTGACACCACACGCTCCAAATGCACCTTCTGTTTTGCAAGGACCCAATGCAAATCACGTCTCACAGGCAAGCTGCCACTACCCACTCAGGGGAGGACTTTCAAAGGGGCACCAGGGATTTCTGAAATAAAGCTGAGGACCCAGCCGCACATCCTGCACCTTTGGTTACCCCCTCAAGCCCCTTTAATGCCTGTGGGTTGTCAGGCTCTCATCTTTCATGCTCTCCAACCATGGAGCCATTTTAGAGTTATTTAGTGCTACAGGAAATGTTCACCAGGAAAGTGCCCAAACACTAGAACAAGCCTCCCAGAAAGCTATCTCCATCCTTGGAGATACCTGAAAATCAGCCAAAGTCCTGAGCAACATTGTCTAACTTCAAATTTGACCCTGATGTGAGCAGGAAGGAATGCGGGGTATATTAGAGTAAGGCTTACTGGTGATTTTTATCTTCCCTTTGGACCCAGCCCCATCTTCCAGCTCTTAATTGTGTGTCCAGGAACCCAAGCCTAATTGTAACCCTTCCACTGTCCTTCCAGAACCTCAGCTGGGACTAGGTACGGTTTGGTGAGCTCCCTCCCTTCTGCATCAGTCCAAGCAGCATTTAAAGTTTATCTCTTCAATGAAGTGAGCCGACGTTTTAATTCCACCTCCACTTGCGATGTGCAGAATTTCCCCTTGCACTGTGCTTCCTGCTCTTCCACAGAGCACCTTGCTGTGTTTCCATTCACACATCACCTCTCGCTGGTTTCTCATTTACATCATAATACCGGAGTTGCTGTTTACACTGAGCTGCACAAAGGTATGTTTTACATCTTACTGTGGTGTGATCATTAACATCACACTGCTGGCCCCAGGGAGTTTCATGACTGGATTCAGATCCATCTGTCCTGTGTTCCCAACAGGGGTTCCCCCTGCAGGCCTGAATATTTTGGCAGGAGACAATTCAAAATGTGCAAAACACTACATGTCAGGCAGAATCTGTTACCTTAAATGATGATCTATTATATGAATGTGCTCGTTGTTTTGTAACTTACCTCTTTAAAGAGCAGCCTCTTCAGAAATCATGGTGCAATCTACGCTCCATCACAATAAAACTGCTAGGTATACCTACAGTGAGGTAAACTCTCTTAACATTCTCAATTTATAGATAAAAATCCTCCCAAAAGAATAAGAAAAGACACGAGATAGATTTCCTTATTTACAACTGATACAAGGTTAGTAGATTTTGGTGCATTGTCTTTATAAGGTTGCATCTCAAAGGTATATATAATGTTTTCTAGGACCCGTATCTCCATAGTCTGTCTGGAAACTTAAAAAAAAAAAAAAAAGACACACGCGGTGATGCTTCAGATTTAACCCACAGAGTCACAGCTCTGAGCATTAATCACGGAGGGAACCAGGTGTTTCAAATGTGCTAGCAGCCACGCTGTCCACAAGGCAGTGGGATCCAGGCAGGGGGAAGGAGACATCTGCTTTGGAAGTAAACATCCACCTGGCAACCTAGGTGAAAACAAGAGCTACAGAGAAAAATGAGGATGGTGAACACGTCTTTTCCTCATAGGAAGTCCTGTAGGGAAGTTCTGTCACTTTGAGGGTTGGTTTCAGTAGGAGACAGTCCTTTTTTATTTCTCCTCAGTTGTATTTACACCTAGGGTTTACTGCAGCTGCCCTTGAATTCCCCTCCACTGTGGCTATCCACCATTTGCTCAAGTGCATTAGCTCAGATCCCTCAAGATTAGATTTTGAAGAACATGTGTGGATGGACAAAATCCAGCAATTTTTATCTTTAAGTGTGAGAATGGAACTTAGCCCTCTCCTCCTCTATGTCCTTAGAGGGAAGCGATATCTTCATCTGCACTGGGGGGGAAATGTCTCTTCAGCTTTGAGGACAAAAAGTCATTCCTGACACTTGGCACAGAGTAGACTCAAAATGACGGCCTGAAAGTGGCTGGGTTCTGTGAAGGAAATATGAACAAAAAAAATTATTAGCAAAATAATAAATCTGACAGAACTTATCCTAAACAATAGCAACCTCGGTAGGCTTTTCAGAAGTTGCAAGGCACACACTTGTAAACAGAATTGCCCTCAGGAGAGAGCCACAACACAAACTGGGCCCCTAGGCTGGCTTTGGGCTGCATCCTTTCATCTGTAATACACAGCTCAGGCTGACCTTTAAGTAGGAAAAATAAAAAAGGGAGGTGACTGTTACTGAGTCACACAGAGGAGAAATAAAGAGGTGTGAATTACGATGGGGAAGAATGGAGAATATTCAGAAAATCCTAGGAGGTGGAATATTTTGAGAACACTTCTGGGTGGGGGCAGACACACCAGCAGCACTGGTTATGCAGAAGTGGTTGCTTTGGCGCAGGTTTGCCACTGGGTTTCCCTAGGTTTTCTCACGATAGATGCCTGAAGTCTGAGATTCCAAAATCCACAGGCGCTTTTGAAAATCCTGGTTCCTTATATGTTCCTGCAGTGCTCCAATAGCTGTGTAGCCTTGAATTTACTTAGTATTACGTGCTGCTACAAGGGTTAGGACAGGTGTCTATCTAGGAAGTTGCTGGTTCCCAATCTGGCAGAATCAGTCCCCAGTATCTGTCAGGGAAACTCCATATCACCCTCTACCCCCACTGCACATAACAAGCTCAAAGAGAAATGGAGATCTCTGCCCAAAGCTTGTAGATGAATAAAAAAAATCTCAGGTCCATTCTTTTTCCTTCAGTGTAGGGCTACCAAGTCAAAACAATAGGCTTGCACGGGTACTCAAACTGACTTTAAACAAGATGTGGTACAGCCAACAACACAGCAGTGATGGTAGCACGTTATCCAGCATAGGCTGGATAATAATAATCATCAGCAGTTTATTCACTTTTTTGGGAAAGTTTTACAATCAATGGTGCCTACTGTCTATCCTTCACCACACTGCTCACCATACACAGGGGCGGTGGCCTGCAGGTAGTGCAGCTATACTTGTATCTACAGGAGGAGCAGAAAAACCCTCCCAGCTGACTTACCTCCACGTGTATCATCCACTTCGCAAACAGAGAGGGCTCCAGGATCCCTGCCCTCACCAACAGACCCAAAGCTGCCCTTACCAGGGGCTGCAGGGCACAGCACACAGGCTGTACCTGCTGCAACGCAACTTCATGCCAGTTAGAAGAGTCATGTGGAGGAAGGTGGAGAAAAAAAAATCACTGAGAATTAATCAAGCCATCATCAGTGGCTCCAGGTGCAATAGCTGTACAAGAAAAACAAATAAATCAACCCATGGTTAAAAATAGCCCTTTTGATTACTGTTTTCAGTCTTCGTCTAAAGACAGCATAACGACATAACGTTCTCTCAGGAACTAACCCTTGTCCAATATTTTACTGCTCCTGCCCTTAGAGCTAGTCAATACTTGTAGAAGATAGAGAGGTAGATTGATTAGAGGTAAAAGATACCTGTACTGTACACATTTGCTCTTGCTGGGCACAGAACAGTGCCCACAGAGGTCACAGGAGGGACCCCCGGTACCCGCACAGTCTGACAGCCATGCACAACCTCCGTGGCCACAAAGCCATGTCAAGCGAGCCCAGTGGTCAACCAGCCAGTCCAAGGCATGGCATACTCAGCTTGGGCAACTGACCTCTTAGGAAACATCTGTACTGATATTCATGTGTCACAATAGGAACTGCAATACTGCACTTCTAGGAACTCGGACCTACCTATATCTGCAAATTAATGCTCACGCAATATATCTTCAACAAGCCGTGTTGTCTCTGAGGCAGCTATCGTTCCTGGTAGTCTCCGCTAATGCTCAGGCTCTAACAGCATTCATAAAATAGAAGAAATATGAAAGATGTAAAGCAGGAGTACAAGTAATACACTGTTCATTTTTTAACTCCTTTAGATTCATTTTTAAATGTTACCATATCCATAAGAAAAAAATCACTTCCATTGATGTTATCATTTCTAGTGGATTCTCAACACCATTCCCTAGCCTAAGTAGAAAATCTTAGTGCTTAAAAACAAGCAAACCAAACCAAACCAACCCATCAGATCTAAAAATATTTGTAACCCTTTAGTTTCATTCCAGAATCTGTTTGCATTAGTTACCAGTACCTGCCCGGCACATGGACCTTCCACGCCGCGGGGGGGACGGGGGGGTTGGAGGGGGGCAGCGGGGGCAGTTGGTGGGGCTGGCTACCACCAGGCAGCTGGTGGTAAATCTGCTCCCAGGGCCCGTCTGGCCTCTCCACCCACCACAGCACAGCCCTTCAGTGAACAGCCCCACTAACTCCCTGGTGGGGAAACAGCGCAACTAACTGTGGGTGTCCCCATGGTCCACGGAAAGGTCCCGTCCCTGCCGGAACCCCTCTGAGCTCGCGGCCTCAATTAACTTGTGAAGCAGTAAATGTGACAGGCTAATCACAGGGCTTGTTTCTGGAAACCCATGTGGCCTCAGTTAATTTTAAAGGTGGCATCTTCCCCTTTCAACATCTTCTTGAGAAAGGGCAAATGGGCAACCAGCATCTGTTTTCATGCTATTCAATATTTTGATACACTCTTTATTATATTTCCTTTATTAATCATCCCCATTATTAATTGGCCCAGACTTTTCAGTCTCTCCTCACATGGAAGTTTCCCCCTGAATCCAGCTTGTGGATAATAAACCCCCACCTTTTTACATGAAGTGTCCATCATATTTAACATAGTTTCACTATTGCCAGCGATCACAGTGAAGCACTTCAGCCCTACTGACCCAAACATTTGCACCGCCAGGCCTCACGTATCCCACGTATCTGGTCAGCTCAGATGTGCAGTCCTTCCTGTCCTGCATTTATTCAAGCAATATAATCATCATTGCATCATTACCCAGAATCATCTAAACACAGGGCCAGCTCCTTCTTCTATTTAAAGAGGAAAAATCACTCAGATTTTGCTCCTTGCCTGCAGTTTGTGTTTGGTTGCCCCAGCAGTCATCTGCAGCTCAGTGTTTACATAGGATAGACAACCTGTAAATCTTAGATTTGGTTACGCAGAAAGATGTTCCAGGAATGTCACACATAAATAGATGGCCTCAGTGTAGTCTGACTCATCTAGACTAATTTTTTCAGACTTCTGACCTCACGTCATTTGCCCAAGAATGTTCTCATTTGTCCAAGTACCATCAACACTAACAGCAACAAGTCCTCACTCCATAACTACGTGCCCCCCTGCTGGCACCTGGCTCAGGGAATCTCAGACAATTACGAAGAATGAGGTTGGGAACTTTTCTGAGCCTGCAGGGAGGAGGTACCTGGTCCCTACTGGAAGACCCTGAGAACTGGGTAGCTCTTCTGAAATCATGCTCCAAAATAGATCTTCTGACTCACTACATAGTGAGTCACTGACCTGGCTCCACAGGAGAACCAGGAACCACAGTCCTGCATTGTCCGGACCGCTTTCAGTGGCTCAGCACACCAACAGCCTCCCAGCATCAGCAACCACATTCAGCCAGAAACGCACTGCCCCAGAGCCTCTCAATCCACACAGGGCAGTCTCCTCCCTTACACCAACCGAGTCACGATTATGGGTGCTTCCTCCCATCCTCCATCCATCAGGGACAGTTACCCTCCTGGCAAAAGTGCCAAATTCAGTGCTAGAATAATGGAAGAAATTTAAATAACATTTAGATGTTTCCACAACACAATAATCACTAGTGATAGGGTATCTCATGGTAACGCACCAAACTCTGAGAATGGGCTGGAGCATGTGTGTGTCTGCTTGCAAACAATCAGTTTGTAAACAAGCAGCAATAATCATGCAGTTTGGCCTGAGCATGACAACAAATTCCTAATGTCCCTGGGTTGCTTCTTGCTTTTTAGTCCATAGAGGTTGATATAACCTGCCTCTGCTGTGCATATCCACCAGCATGGCACGTCCACCTAGCTGTCTGTGGGACTGGCATCTCTATATAGTTCTACTGCTGAAATAGAGATAGGAGAGGAAGGGGTTTGGAGACATGACTCAAGTCTTCAGTGTAACTTGAAAACTACCAGGAAAAAGAAAACAGGGTGACATTTCTGGAAATGTACACATGACACAGGCATATATGAGTTAAACCAACAGAGGGACATGGCTTAGATCTTTCGTATTGTCCTGGAGGGCTTTTATGTCATTTAATGGGCCACACTCCACCCACAAACCAATTTTCACAAGCCTTCAGTAGCTTTCAGCTTTTGTATGTTTTAAATTAAGATTTAAGCCATCCAGCTTGTGAAGGACCTGACTGGTGCACAGACTAAGGCACTCCTCATTTCTGGAGACAGACGACTTACAGGAGTCCTGCACAAAAGAATCCCTCTGGGCTTTGCCTGGTTGCATGCACTTCTTGCAGCAGCCTCCTGTTGCCTGGCTTCTCTGCTACACCTACAGCAATACAACATTTCTAATGAGACTCTTTATTTTCCTCAAATTCACATAACTTTGCTTTATCAGAGAGAACTGAAGCGTAGTGACCAGTGATCTCAATGGGCAGTTAATTTCTTCTAACACAGGCCTGCTCGCTCTACGCGGTGTCCATCTGTGGGTGGCACAGTGGCCCCGAAACACTGGAATGTCACTACCTAAGAGTGTGGGCCTCGTTAAAAGGAATGGGCCAACAGTTAGAAATGCAACCACAGATGTGCAAAAGGCTAGTGCGCACTCATGGTCTGCTTAATATAGCTTGGGTAGTGTTGGGGAAGTCATTAGTCTCGAGTTTTCATTTAATTAATGGTGCAGCTAAGCACCACCTGGAATTTGCAAAAGTATCATGGTAGTTGTTAGGAAAAAAAAAGTATCTATCTTCTCAGTGGCTACATTCTCCAATGGTAAAAATGGGGAGACTATCCCACCTCACAGGGCTGCTGTGAAGAGAAACTCACTGAAATCTGTGACACTATGGTAATGGAGATTCTTTTGATTTTTGGCTATTTCCTTCACTGATGGGCTTACTAATGTAAAAAACATTCATGAAGGAAAGAAAATACAAATATTTATCAGTATATTTCCCTTAAAAATTCAGAACACCACCATTATTTTTAGCTATGTTAGAAACATCATGTATTTCAGAGTGAGATCATTTCTCCATCTTTATTAATAATTCCCTATTGTGAACAAGAAGAGTATCATTTTCCTTACACCTTTAGGGAACAAACAATTTTCCCATTTTCTACGACACTAATATACTTTTAATGGCTGTAAATTGTGCACACATAAGAAGTGAAAGATTCCTATCATTTCAATCTACATGAAAGTTTCAGCTGCAGCATTTACCTTATTCTGACTCACTGATTTTAAAATTACACGAATGCCCCCACAGATCTTTTGAATTAAAATAAGATACAGCTTCTGGTTTAAAGTGTGAAGTTAGTCTCCTGAGGTAGGCAAATTAATACTGTACAAATCCAGATTCCACCATTTTTCTATGTCGAAACAAGCATTTCTTGAGAAAATCTGAGTGGTACCCACACCCCACATGTATCAAATGACCTGTTTTGGAGCAGGACTTCGATTCCATCACCCATCAGGCAACAAATATCCTTGTGCCACGCCAGGAGCAAGGGTAGCTGAATCAGAAATGGAGGATGGGTTGAATGAACCCATCAACCAGCAGTAGAGGAAAAAGCAGCAGTTGTGATGAGATTCAAGGCTACACCAGTTCCTCTTAAGACTGCTCTTACGTTGCAGCATAAAATCCACACCCTCTGTCAGAATTCATGCTGCAGTCAGGGGCCAATTTAGTGTTACCCTGTTTGTGAGAGTAGATCTACTGCTGCAGTCTACAGTCCAACATTAGCACATTGCTATCTCTACTGGCTTTCTGTGACCTAATGGTGAGACACCAACTGTTACTAATCAAATTATTAGTAGCTGGAATTAGTAGCACGGAAATGGCCCGTCCTCGGATTTTTCAGCTAGCAAGACCTTGTTGGAGAAGAGAACAACCAGCTGTGTGAGCGATTACATCAACGCGGACAGTGTGTCACTACTGAGTCTCAAGCCTGTGATTTCCAAAACTTCCACTAACACCCTCCTCCAGCCTCCGCAGCGTGCAATAACAAGCACCCAAAATGAAGCAAGCAGGCACAGGCTGTTTGCACTCAGTGCTCAAAGACTGTGCTTCTGCACTGAACCTGTGTCCTTTTATTAAAGGTCATTCATCAAGTGCAACGTCAAAACATGACTTGTCTTCTAACCTGGTGGTACAATATGTCCCAGAGGTACCTAGGAAACTTCCCAGTACCTGAGGGGGAAGAGCATATTCCATTTTGTAGGGGCTGAAAAAAAGAGAGACAGATGTCACCACACAGCAGATAAATTCAGAAGGTACAGCTTCTGGAGGAGAACAATACATTCATAATACAATTATGGCAGAATGGGAAAAAGACTGATAAACTAAATAGCCTTAACTCACTCCCCAAGTTCTAAGTGGTGATGTGTTCACTGGTTTAACTTTCCACCAAGATTACAGCTGTGTGACATTGGAGCCTATGAATTTAGATAGCTCATTGGTTGTAGGAGACTAAACACGTACCCGTATCAAGTATGTTTTCAGATCCTTCAAACATGAGGAGAATTGAGGTAGAGTATCATGTGCTACTGCCGCCTGGAGTCTCTGACACAACTCTGAATTTCTATTACAGCTTTTATACATAACTTTCAGACTTCATTAATTCTGGTGGAATTATGATTCGTCTTTCACTTTTCTTAAGGTTATGTGTGACAAAAAAATTATGCTTTCAATTTGTAAAACCAAATACCTACGTGGGACCTGTCGCCACCAACAGAAGCTCCAAACAATCACACTGATGGGGTTAATTGGCATTTTAAAATAAATCACTGCCTCCAGATTGATTTATTTTTCCCCCTCTCTTTACACAACATTACTGCGTTTCTCTATAATTATTCAATGCTAAGTTCATGGTTTTGAAGCAGACGACTGCAGACTTAGGAAATGGTGTTTGATTTGTTGCCATGGAAACATCTTGCTGTAGATGTACTCTAATCCCATGACAACTCTGTCTCTTAAGAACCATTTTTTCTGACATAATAAAAATCTGATCAAGGTCAGATTTAATAACAATCTCAGTTCCCAGACTTTATTTCGTAAAGGTTTAGCAGAGTTATTTTTTTCTGAAGGGATTCTCTTGTAACTTTGTTTGTTTTCTTAGCTGGATTGGGATTTATTCCCTAAAATACATAAACCTGGTGTGGTGTCATGTTAATTTACAGTGCACCTTTTGTTATGGTATAATTGCATCATTAAAAGAAAGTTACTTATAATTGTTTATATTGTCTTGACAGATGTTAACATTTTACATAACATTGTTCCCATTAATACATACGTTTGGGATATCAATAATGCTTATCGTTTCCTAACAACTGGTGTTTACATAGTAGCAAATGCCAGTGTAGCTTAACAGAAGTTTTCACACTGTAATGTTTTTCTGACTATTTATCACAGGCACATTCAAACCTGGAGGACTGGGGGCTAGTGCCAATGCTTTATGTGTTCCACCAAAACCCAAAACCAACATACATACAGGAGAGTCATATTAACACAAAAAATGTGACTTGGCAATGAGGAACTTGTCAAGAACTCAGGTCTGAGTTTGGGGAATTTTTCCCCTCCTTGGCACAACTGGGTTTGTCCTTCAGCAGTTAGGTGTCCCCTGAGGCCTTTGAACAGGAATAGCTCCACAGGAAGAGAGACTCGGCTAACGCAACTCAGCTACGCAGTTAAGGTTGGACTTTCAAAAGACAGTTAGCTCCTAAGAATGCTGATAGACAAACAAAGAGATTTCAGAAACATCTTTTCATTAATTCCAGTCCAACCCCTGGGCAACTAAATCCTTAGGATTACATGGACAGGTGGGGGAGGAACCAAATTTAGGACTACAGTAGGGACTTCTCCATTTATGCTACTTTTCCCATATGACTTTATAGCCTCTAGAGAGAGACATTTTACATGTTCATCTCACTCTAAGGCACATATCAAAAAGATGTCAGATAAATCACAGCCTAGAAAACACATCATTTCCATTGATTATGGAAGGAATCCAAACTAACTCAGAGGCAAAGGTCTCGGGTCTTCTGTCGCAAAAGCAGCCTGCAGACTAGGTTCGAGACAGTGAAGAGAGCACCTGTGAAGAATACACCCTTCCTACAGCAAGAATTCATTTCCCCACATCTATTTAGCCTTATGCCTACCAATGATTCTATCAAAGAAAATACATAATTGACTCATTCTGTCAATGTGACAAATGGTCCTGGAACTCCGTAATACATTGCATCATAACTTTTTGCATCACAACTACCCATATTTATTCTTATTCCCCCAAGCACAGCTTCACACACATAGATGATCTTTTTGTCTGTATCTTTTTAACCATCCAACCCCAGACTATCTGAGCTGCTCTGGGAATTGATATCACATCCTTGTAACTGGCATTCACCAACCTGTATTACAGTACTGGTTTGGATCCACTCACAGGCCACAGGGGATTATGCGAGATACTCTACAAGACACATAGCAGAAAATCTTCACCTCAGGAGGATGGGTAGTGGTCTCTGCCCAGTATGGTCTTTGGCAATCAAGTTCAGCCAGTGAAGTATCATGGCAAAGACAATTTCTGGGACCATTGTAAAAACGTAAGGAGTTTGTTCAGCAAATGTTTATATTGTCATGCAATACTATCACCATAAAACCTCAGAAACCATCATTTTAAAAAGGATTTTAACAAGTTTTGTACGTTATTAACTGTTCAAAACCAACAGCTTTTCCATACTGATTTTCAAGAGTGACACCACAGGCAGAATATAAACCCCTCTTATAGCCCAGAAAAAAATGAGCTACATCTGTTCTTTGACATTACAGGTGATAAAGCACCACTTTGATGGCTCAGCTGAGATCATAGTACATCCTAGGTACCACATAGACACACACTAAGATACAGCATCTGCCCTGCAGAGCTTTCATTTTAAGTACCATAAGACAGAGGGAAAGAGAAATTATTCATATTCCTGTACTACAGGTCAGGAAGCTGAACCCTGGGCTTTAGGTACAAGACTGTCATCCTTTTTGCATTATCAGTATAAACAAGGATTATTGACAGCATGATTGCAACCAAATAAGAAAAGCTGAGACAGCTTCAGTGAAGATTATATTGTGGCATACAAATTATTTAAAGCATACATGTTTGGCCCATAGGCAAGGAGACAGAAAACAGTTACTGATGTCACCACTGTCGAACTTTAAGGTACTGATCACAAACCCTATGCCCTGTCTGCTGGATGTTGTGAACATGCATGCATTTACACACACACCAAAAGATGCTTTCTGCTCTGGAAAGCAAAGGGTCCCGTGAGGATACAGCTGCAAGATCCACGCGTCAGTAAATACAGCATCGCTGTGCTGTCAGTCTTTCAGCATTCAATCACCAGGTGAAAATGCAATATAACAGAAAAGGCCACCCCGCAGGACAAGTCAGGCAGGCACTCCGCAGCAGAGGGAACAGCAAATCCCATTCACCCAGGCTGCCCTGCCACCTCCTTCAATAGAGTCAGCTAAAGGATTTGTGCTCTTCTCCATGCTTACCTTCAAGCCTAAAGAAAGAGGTTTTCAGTGACTTATCGCAGTGAGTGGACCAGTACTGTACAATAGCTAAGTGATGCGCAAACATAGAACAAAAGGACACTATTGAAACTAAAGAGCTCAGAAGTTGCTTCTACATTAAAGATGATCGATGTCTATTTTTCTTCTTTTACGTACTCCAGGCAGGGTCCTGACTCTGCCCTGTTAAACACTAGACCTTGATCACTAACTATCAAGAACAAGTTACAGAGAGAAGCATCAATTCCAAATATTGGCTGATTTTCTATTATTTCCTCTTGGAAGGAATGTCAATCCTTGGCTATTTTTCTCAATTGTTTTCTACTGAAAAACAGATAAATCTGGGTGGGTTGTTTGATTTGGGTTTTTTTCGGGGGGGG
>NW_020799100.1:3591430-3634801 GCF_003259725.1 Athene cunicularia
GGGGGGGGGGGGGGGGCAGTGTCAGGGAATGAAGGGATATCAGAGCCCATATTTGGAGTACTAGCAAAAGCAAAGTTGCCTTGACAACTGTAGCCATCTTTACATATCTTTACAGTGGAGAAGGCAGTTTTAATTCCTTATTTTTCCTCTCTGTCTACAAGAAGATTCCCTCCCACTCCCAGGTAAGGTTCTGCCATGTATACACTGGTTTTCCTTCAGTGTATACCCAGAGTACAGCCTGATCTCATTGACTAAATCTGGAGTTTTAATAGATGTTATTTGACTTTTAAAAGCATTTCATATTAAGGTTTTCGGATTTAATTGACAGATATTCAATTTCAAAGTCTACTCTCCTCTTCATAAATCGCTAATAGTATTTTATCCGAAACAGAGCTAACCTAATAAACAGATGAAACTTTGTTGTCATTTCAGCTGCTCGGAGCTCTGGGCTGTATATAATTGCTCTCTTCGTTTTACAGTTCTTCTGCTTCAGATTAAACTTTTTCAGGATGTTGCAACGCCAAAACATGCATTCTAACAGGAAATCGGCATCAAAGGTAATGGGCTCACAGACATCTTTGATGCTTTGAAACCAGAGGAAGAGAAGCGACTGTTTAATTTACAACAGTTATTGCAGAGGAGCAGAGGAGGGGAAGAAGAAGAAGAAAAAAAAAAAAAAAAAAACAAAAAAAACCCAAACGTGACGAACGGCTGCAAAGGAGGATTGGAGGATTTAGCATCGAGGCTGCAAGAGCCAAGCCCGGGCCGCGCTCGGGACTCCCTCTAGCGCCCGGCGGGGAGGGCAGCTCCGCGCAAACCCCGCGCAAACCCCGCGCAAGCCCCGCGGGGCAGAGGCGCAAGGTCCGCAGGCTGCGGAACGGCAGCGCCGCCCGGCCGCTTCCCCGGGGAGAGCGGCTGCTGCTAGCGGTACGAAACCGCTCCGGAGCTTCGCTTCGTGGGGCTGCCAAGACGGGGGGGAACAGGGGTGTTAGGGTCAGGGCCGGGAGAAAGCAGGTGTCCTTCTCAGCCTGAGAGCCTGAATATTCTTCATCTGGAAAAAACAGTTAAGTAGGGGAAATTTTTTCCACAACAAAAGACAGGACAAATAAAAGAATCCTTTATGATAAAAATTTCTTCATGCTGGGGGTTGGAGGGGCTTCCAGTACAGAATTTGAAATTTTCAAGGAGAAGAGACATTTTTCACCAGTCCTTTGCTGCAATTTTTCATTCAGTAAAAAATGGTTTTCATGGATTGTCTTTAAATAGCTCTACTAACAACAGCACCCACACATCTTCATGCTCACCTTCACAGAAATCAAAGTATAAACTCATAACAAAAGAATTGTGGGGATATATGTTAAATCATGGAGGCTCCACTCATCCAGCAACCCTCCTCAAGGAATAAGTAAGGACCAAAGGACAGCAATTTTTGTCACACGCACAGCGTCCCTCAACCAAAAAGCCAGATGCCGTGTTACGTACAACACTTGCTTCCTCCTCCACCTCCAACCCCCCGTGGCAGCTCCTAGAGAACAAATTTATCCAAAATCTGGCCCTTGTCACCTCAATATGCAGAACTGGCTATTTTATGTCCTCATTTTCGAGGTTTAAGGCAGAGCCTTGTGGGTTAGTCAAGTGAAGTAGGTGACAAATGTGGTTAGAAGGGCTAAGTGCACACGCTGGGCACCTGCAGTCGAAGTCACCCCGCAGGGCACTGCTGGATCCCTGCACACTGCTGGAGGAAAACACGCAGCAAGGCTTAGGAACAAAGCCGCATTAGATGTGTGCATGTGTGTGTGTGCGTGCACATGCATAAACACAGAAAGACAGACACAGTGGTTCAACATGTGAACTTGAAATATAATTTTAAAAGACTCAAGAAGAATTGCAAAATGTCCTGGTTAAATACCACTGTGGTTCAATGGAATATTTTATTGTCATCAGATTTTGAAGGAGCAGGAATTTATTTATGGCACTTTTTTTTTTTTTTCCACAGTGTAAAAATTCATTGTCAAATATTCCCATTTTTCCGTTTACAAAACTGTGGACTATTTATTGTCATTGAAATTGTTATTCTTGGTGAATAATACATATTTATATTTTGATAATCTCTTTTAGACACACTTTAAAATGCTTGAAATAAAGACAGATCCCCTCTGAACTGGATAATGATATCAAAACAATTTTTTTCTTTTGAAAAAAGACTTTTGCTTAGGGCTAGTTCTTCTGTCAAGTGACAAGGTAATCTTTAGGATGGCCTAAGACATCGTGAACTACTGGAGCTTTGATTCTGATATGTTCAGTAACCTACAAGACACCTATCACTGAGTCCCAGCTTCCCTTATTGTACAACTGTCTTCAAAAAGCACTCTTAAAGTCTGCAGATGAAGTAAACCATACAATAATTGCCATCAATCAGAGCAGCATCTGAGCAACTAACAGGAAAATGTGGCTCATCTCCCAGATTAATATTTGGATAGAAACATAGAAACAAATAATCAGACAAGAGAAACCTGTTTTCATAGGAATCACATGTAATAACAAGGATATTCATTATACTTGTAGGAGGGTAAAAGAAAATAAAGATGAGTGCACACACATCTAACTTCTCCTACAGAGTTGTATCTTGTTTGTAAAGTTGACTGACCCTTATTCCTCCTACTCAGAGGAATCTTTGATAATTCACATGTGAAATTAAAGGCATCTTATTTATTCAGTTATTTATTATTCTCTGTAAAATGAGTTAGGAATTTGTCCCTGTGAATAATGTTAGCCATAATAGTTAATTTACTCCTATTCATTGGCAGTAATAAAAATGTACAAGGGGATGCAGAAACATTATTATTTCTTGCTTGAAGTGCAATTTCATGTGGTGAGAAAAACATGCTAATATGCTGCAAAGTGCTACAGGAATTTAGTTCTCAAAGGAATGGCGGTATTAAATGTATTCTGACAAGAAGGGGCTTTGGAAGGGAAACATTTATCTTCATAAAGTCATTAAATTTACTGAGCAGCACCGCATTCTTACTGCAATCTGCTCACTCCATTAAAGGCAGAGCTGTGGAACGGTCTCTGCTGTATTAGGAGCATCTACATTTTTGAAAATTGTAATAATGGGGGGAAGAAGACTCAAGGAAGGGGAAATAATATATCCTTCTTTAAAAGAACCCTCTGCATTAAAAAAAAAAAAAAACAAACCACCCTCAGAAATCACCACTCAAAAAGAACAAGTTTCACTGCCTACCTCTTGAAAGAAAAATATTATAGAAGAACTTTGAAAGATAAGACTTTAAAACACTGAAATGAGGACTAATGGCTTTGGAGGCATTGGCAGCACATAACTGGCATGTGAGGGATGCTCAAGGTAAAGGGCTGGGACGAGCAGCTTTGCACATTCACATCTGGCCTGTAACTACCTGCTCATGTTCAGGCCTATGGCAATAAAATGGAATCAGGGCAAGTAGATAACTCTTGAAATCTGAGATGCTGTTCTCAGTGTCATTTCCCTTGCAGTTGGTTACTTTATTTCTCTTTGTCCTTGATAGCTAGATATGTTTTAAGCAAAAAGAAAATAAAACCTCTGTGCATATTGCAGTGCTTCAGTAACGCTTTAGGTGAAGCCTACTGTTCCAGTTCAGACAACCCAACCCAAGGGCCTGGGTCAAAGTCACACCGCAGTGATCTGCATAATTGAAGAAGAAAGTCCTTCCTCCAGAGGAAGCAGGAGAAGTTCTCCATCCAGAAGAAAACTAACAGGGGTTATTTTTGTAGAGAACTTAGCACACTAACTCCAAAAAGAAACAGTCCTGAAATACGTCATGCCTCAGATGTGAAAATTGTTGGATGGAAGGCACCAGAACCAGGGCACACACATTCTTTGCTAGTCCCACCATAATCTCTTTAATGACCTCCAGTGCACCCACTGGAAAAGGAAACTACCTGCGCTTGCTCTGATTACAGCAAGCATCAAGAACAGAAAGCTAATTAAGTACCAGTCAAATATGACAGTAATGCTGTAAAACCATATTTCTGAACAACAGCCAGAGCCATCAACAACATCTTTACTGCAGGCTTTTTACATCAATATCACAGGGTGCTGATGCTCCCCAGGAATTAATTTCAGAAACAAGACAGCAGAAAACCATAACATTAACAACACAAACCCACCTGCCCTCCTAACCACAAAACAATACAGCTTACAGAAACACCCTGACAAGAACAACTATGCAAACATCGGAACCTGAACCTCACACTCAGCATGATTTAACCTATCTAAAACAAAGGAAGAGTAATACTCTTCATGCCCCTATTCACTACAATAGGGAATATCATACCTTCTTTAATTGATGTTGTTATCGTCACATCCACAGACTCTCAAAAGCTCAGAAACACTTTTGCCTGGCTCATGAAAGCAAAACAAGAGGTTGATCCCGTTTTCACAGCAGCTGAATGCAAAAGGTTTCAAGTGATACAAGTAAACTTCTCCTCAAGCTTTTCCTCTGTGAGCAGACAGTCACCATCAAGGCCCAGAAGACTAGGTATTCACTGATTTCTGGATTTAGTAGGTCTGAGGAATGACTTTCTAATGGCCTTACACCACAAGTACATCAGTTCTGCAGATTAGCGTTCTCCCACACTTAACAACATCTGGGTTAAAGGGCTGAACCCCCTGGCTTTGTTCTGTCTCTAAATGTGCCAGATAAATATAGTGGGTAGAAGTTAGATAGCCAGCAGAATAATTGTACAATCATACCAATTTCTAATATACTTGTAGCCAGTTGCAACCTTGCTGTAACACAGAAGGGGAAAAAAAAACTACATCAGGAAACCACAGACTTCCCTAATGGGTTACAGTGCATAATTGAGTATAAAGAATAGTTATGGCTTGAACTACAGTTGAACTGAGATTTCCAGCTTCCCTAGCAAATGTTCTGCTACTGCTGCTAAGCTATAGTAATAATTTCTAATTGTGTGGGTTTTAAGTGAAAACAGTAAGAAATGCTGTTCGATTGGTTACCGTAAACTATTCCTTCCAATGCTACCAGGTCACTGGAATAAGCCCTGGAAATCAGAGGTCTTTTACCTAAACAACACTAGCAGAAACTGGAAACTAATGAAGCAATGCTGCAGTAGCATCACACCCATTACACTATTAGACGGACAGCATTGGACACCATGAGATTGTCACACACCTTGCTAATGAACCATGTTTTACACATATTTAATTAATTAATTATGGCTGAAGTCATTCACTGCTAGCCAGCAACTGCTTTATTATACACAAACCTGACCACCTTACAAATACCACACTGGAGTGCTAATGAGCTATTAAGTGGGACTGCACGTTACCAGCAATTTTGTGGGAAATCAAGTAATAAGAGATCAAATATCAAATAAAAGAGCTTTTAATCCAAGTGAGATAATTAATTGCACCTCCTGTCTCACAGCTTTCCTAGTACTTTACAAGAAAAAGCTTTCTCATCAAGTTAATTTGATCCTATTGCCAAAAACTTTTTTAAATTATGAGTGCCATTTAGCAAGTATGACAGGAATTATTATTTACATAATGGTTTCTCCTTGGGATTCCAGTATACCCCAGAGACATTGTTCAACCACTCAGGGAAAGACGGTCACTAAGCCCAAAGAACTGAAGTGATGGGTGAGGGAGGAAAGAGCAGAAGGTTACAGTTTCTGCATGGGAGCTAAGAACTCTCCACTACTTTCCCAGATCTCATCCATTTCTCAGCTGTCCATCTGTTTCCCAAAACTGTACTGAATATAAACAAGGTGCAGAGAACATCCAGTGCACTTTGCCAAAGGCCAGGAAGAGCTGCGTGTAAGGCAGCTGCCAAGAGCAGGCAAGGCAGGGAAGAGGGGTAAGAGCCTGCTCTTCCAGCATTACAGCTTGGTAGACTCTGCACAGAACAGTGCAGCCACCTCCACGTCCATTAAGTCCCCTTACACCTCTCTGTTGAACCCCAGGACCTGCTGCCCCTGCACATTCCAGCCTGGAATAAGAAGGTGTTTATGAACACATTTCCTCAAGCACCAGTTGCATTTAAAAAGAAGCCGCTAGCAACACCATCCAACCTTAATTTAGGTGCTCCCGAACTAGTAAGGAGGGAAATCTGCTCTGCCTTCATTTTTCCCTTTATCATAAGGATGATCATAAGACAGAACAGAAGATGACCAGAACATTTGAAGAACATTAAAGCTGTTTTTCTGGAGTCAGAGAAATAAACAGCTGAGAAGACCCCAGCTAAATAGCATTCTTCTGCTTTCGTATTTGGCTTGTATATGTGTATGTGCAAATGTGTTATACATCCCTGGGGCCTTGACAGAGCTTTTCTTCTACGGTTTCAGTTAAACATAGGTTGGCCATGACTTCCATAACCCTCATAAAGCGTCTAAAGTAACTTGTTGAAAGCATACTTCATTTCTCCCTGGATCTAGAATTAAATGCTCACTATGCTTAAAAGTCGTAATATTTTTTAGTTCACTGGCTCATAACATCATCTCTGTTATCCAATTATTTCCTTCCTACATGTTTTTTCTTCCCCTTAAACCTTCTATTTAGAAACCTTCTATGTAGAAAACCTTCGGTATTCTACAGCCCATCATTAGTTAATTCCTGTTGACTTTTATCATTTGTACTCTCCCTAATTGGTTTGTCACATTCCCATTTCCTTTTAATTCCCTTTCCATTTTTATTTTCCTACATTCTAACTCCCTCCAATTTATTTTCCTCCTACATAAACTATGATTTTTATTGATACTGAATGCAGCCCGCAGGCCAAAAATAATAGTCAGTCCAAAACCAAGTGACCACTGTTCTTCAGTTTTTCACGGATTAATTTCAGAAAAGAGGCTCTATTTGGCTAAATTTCCTTTTCTATATTTCTAGCTACTGAAGAAGCTGCACATACAATAAATATTTAATAGGAAATCCCCTCCAGCTGAATTCAGGCCCCACAGCATCTCATTACCACGTCTTGGAATAGCATCCTCATTGTCACTTGCTTAATTATGCTAAGAAATAGTTGAATTGTGTGGCTGTTGGGATCAGAAAGTGATTAAATTCACTTGGCAAGACTTCGGATATCTCATTATGATCCTCATCTAGCCCTTCTAATTGAGTCCATTTTAAAATTTTGTTTTGTTTTGTTTTCTAGATTCATGATTTAGGAAAATCTTTCCAACAACGGCAAATATTTCCTTAACTTTTCCCTTATTTAATAAAAAATTCTGCCATGAATTAGAATCGTGTAAAGATTAAAAGCAATGTGATGCCCTAGTGCACCACTAATCTTTTTGAATGACTGTCACCCTTACAGAAAAGGGAACTGAAACTCCCTGGAGTAGACACCTAATTTCTGATGGAGTTCTCCTTCCTATGATCTAACACCTGCTGAGTATATTGCCCCATGTAAATGATCATAAATGACAGCTTGCTCCCAAGAAATCCCCCTGACCACTACTCTCCAGTAGTTTTTGAGAGCTCGTCTCCTCATTTCAGGTGAGAGCATCAGCACTCTGAAGGTGAAGATGACGATGCTGCTGGGAAGGAGAGGGTTTCTGCTTTAAGTGTTGCTGCCTTACTTGCAGCAAATTCAGTTCTGTGAAGTAAGCCAGCAGAAGAGCTAGGGATCATTTCAATCACAATTAACATGTCAAAAGATGACTCAAGTGATGCACAAGTGCCAGATATCTGCACAGGGGGTTAATTTCATCCTTAAGGAGTCAGATGACAAGAGAGTGCTCTATTAAAATCAATGCACATACAGTTTACCAGCATAGATATAGTTCTCATATTAGTATTTGGAAAGCATCTTAACAGCATCATAAGACAAACTCTCATAGCAATGGCTATACACAATCAGAAATAGACAGGTTGTTCACAGACTGATTTGCATGAAACTTTCCAAAAACAGCATAATGAAAATATACCTTTGTGGGTAATGTCTGTGCTAATTGAGTCCTGCCTCAGTGCAGAAACAGTGATGAAAGTCTCTTACTCACAGTGAGATCCAAATAACATACCTGTAACCTCTGAAATTAACCATCATTAAAGAATAAAAGACTTTGAAGGGCAAGAATAAGGACTGGGTATGCTATGACTTCTCCCACAAAAAAAAAAAAAAACAAAAAAACACAAAAACAACCAACAGAAATAAATAAGTACTTCCTACAGACATCCTTAGCAGTCTCTACAACTAACAGCCATAGCTGAACACTGGTTGTTACATCTTCATTTTGTAGAGATGTAGGCAAATGAAGGAAGGTGCTTTAAGAAACCCTGAAGCAATTCTGCTGCAAGAATAACAGAAAGAAGTAATAAGAAATAGGAAATCATGAATCATCTCAGCATCCAATAAGGCAGGCACATAAAAGATCATTTCTGGTTTTTATATGCAAAAACAGAGATGGGGAAATGTTACGTGACTTTGCTGAAGCTTACACAAAAGGTCAATATGACCCGAGAATCAGACCCTTAATGAAACCTTTGTCCATGCAGAGCCCTCCTGGAAGACACACGCTCTGACTCAGCATAGCACCACTGCTTTCGATCTGCTCCAATGCCTGGCATGCTAAAATGGCCAACTACCCCCTCTCATCCAGAGAAGCATATAAAGCAAGGGTACTTAATTTTCCAGAATCTAGTAATTTCTTTCTTATGTCTATAGAAAGACTTTTTTTTCCGAATCTTCCAAGCACATGTTCCCCTTTTCAAGAAAGAAATAAATCTTAGGGCTTCTTTCTTTGCAGTTGTGAACTTACCCCAAGAGGGTCAATGTCAGTCCAGCACTGACCCTTTACTTTTAGCACAATGATTGCCACAGAAAAGTTTCTCTCCAAGAGTTGCATAACAATGTCCTAAAGATATCTTTAGCTACTCCAAAACCCAGATCTTGGTGACTGGCAGTCTTACTTAATTCTGTGAACTGCAGAATATTTGCAGCCATAAACATCTCTTCTACCAGTTCTTTAGTTTATTCGGAGAAACAAAGGAAAAAAGAAATGGCAGAGAAGAACTTAAAGCCTCAAGGCCACCATCAGCCCAAGGATTTGTGGTTCTCCTGAGTGCATTTTTTTAGTGTCTCTGTTCAAGCTGGTACAGGAGATTGACTTTTAAGGTTGATAGTATTGATCTAATTCACAGCCCTATACTCATTTATCATGATTCTTTAATCAATAGTCGAGCTACTTAAGATACTAGGAGTTCGGGTCCTTATTTATCTAGATGACATTTTGATAGCACCTATCTCCTCAGGGGCTCTTGTCTTTTAGGTCAGCACTTCATTTCACCTCCTTTCCTCAAGGTGTGTAAGCAGTGGGAAGACATTAATTTCATTTGTCCCAGTGTGTCTGGGTGTGGCAACACTATGTTTTGGACTTCTCAGCAGGTTTTATCATTGTAAAAGCACACAGGTCAGGTGCTGAGCTGGTGAAACCTGACATCCTTCCAGCAGAGCCACCCTGATTTTCAGCAGCCTGAGCTCTCTCCTTCACAATCTACGTAGGCCCCTTTACTTCTAACACAAAGAAGCAGGTTGAAGCTTAAGCAAAATATGATCCCAAGTAAAGCTGGCCTCGTTGTTTCATCTCTTCACCTTTTCCTTCCTTAACATCAAGCGTAAGCATCAGGAGAGGGGCTCCTGTCAGCCTCTTCAATAAGAGCTTCAGTTCTCCAGGATGAACCAGCTAGTCTGGAGCACTCAGTTGTCCCTGCTTTACAGTAGATGCTCTCCACCCCTGAAGTTCTATAAAAACACATGCTGGCAATGAGATTACCACAAAACCACACTCATGTTTCTAAGCACAAGTTCCTGGTTCAGTTATTCATTTTAAAGATCATTCCTATGTTGATGTTTTTTGTTAGGATGGAGGATTTTTTTGCTTTCATTCCAGGAGGAGGCAAAGGTTAGTTGATACTTGGCTTTCATCGCAAAAGCAGTGCACCTACACTGCAAAAGACTACTGAACACTTCAGTAAAAGCAAGCTAAGAATAAACAGAAACCTGCTGGTCCTTCATGCTGAAAAATAAACCATCTCAAGCTTTGAGGTGTCAAAGCCTTGTATTCCATAGCCCCGTTCCTGCTGTACAGCACTGCATCCTCAGCTGGCGTGGAGTCAGGGAAGCTATTTCAGTTTCACAGCTGAACCTCTGGCCCCCTGCAAAGGGGCTTTGCATTCCTGTAGCTGAGTTTCTTTCAGCTTCTGTATTATGCAAGACAAAGAACACAAGGGATAGAAGCTGTGTCATGAACACCCTCAAATTTGCCTGTTTCAAAATTGAATTCAAGCGTTCAATATTTTGCATGTCTCAGAGCAACTGAGGCACAAATATCCTGCAGTACTTTCCACAGCTAGGCCCAACTTTACCAACTGCTGCCTAAGAAATTCTCTCCAACTGATTTCATGCAGACCAATGTCAACACTTCTGGTCTCAAATCTTTTCTGAGACCAGTTGGGAACAGAACCACTTTCCCCCCCAAAATAGGATCCACAAACTTCCAAGGCATGAAAAAAATTCTGTAAATTGCAGGGGGAGGTTTCCTGGAGAAAGGTAAGAGTCCAGAGACAATGTGTTTCCACGGCTCTATGAAAATTCACTTTATAAACTTTTGGTATGGTTTATAAGAAACCATTGCTCTGCAAAATAACACCAAGCTTCCTAAAGCCAACTTTGATTGGATAAGTGTTAAATAATTTTAATTTACAAATGCAAACACAAACACGAGGATAAACACCATTTCGGTGGTGCTGCAGTCATACTCTGCACTACTTTATTTTGGAAGTAATTCTACCTATTGCCGTGAGACTCCTCATTACTGCAATCTAGGGCTACAGGATCCCCCACCCTCTTTCTCCTGCTGCAGACACATCACTAGAGTATGGTGACTCTGAAGAGCTAATATCTGTGGCTGCTACTGAGTTTTCAGTATGTCACCATGCTGGCTCTGTGCCACCACAAGACTCACTCACTAAAAAGTTCCTACATTGTTCCCCTGTAACTGTGAAGCCTTCCTATCCCATAAACTTCTTTGTTCAACCTCACTGTTAATTATAAATTCTTCTCACAGCACTAGAAGCCTGGGGACTATCTTCACCAAGGTCTGTAAAGTTACAGTGGCACAGTATGGTCACGCCACATCCAGTCGTCATCTAACTATGAACTTCAAGTCATTTGCATCTGAAAAATAAGTATCTTCTACTGCTTTAGAAAGAAGAGCAAATATTGTCAAATCCCACGGACAGATTCTCCCTAAATCTACCGTAACAGCGTGGATGAAATCTACTCCTGTACACAAGGTCTTCACATTCACTTCCATGTTTAAAATAGGTTTATCTAGGAGAGAAATGGAGCTTGAATCTTCTACTGAGCTTCTGTACAGAGGGGTGAATTTCAGCAGACTATTTACTCAAAGTCATTGCTTCCCAAATCAGTATAACAACTACAGCTGCTCCCTGACACGCAGAGAAGTGTCATCTTTAAGAAGGTCTGCTGCAGTTTGTATCTCAAAGGCAGAATCAGTAATGTGGGGTGACAGATGCTTTCATAGCTGTTTTTGCATTGTAGAATTTACACAGCACATACATAAATATAACTACTACACATGCAAGAAAGACTTTATTTACACATTTCCTTCTTGTCATATTTAATTCACACACGCACACACTCAGTCTGCTATGTTCCAACTTGGCCAAATCCTTGTTCACCAAACTATCTTCCCTCAGCACTGCAACATCCTAAGGGCACACCACTGAGAGAAGAGGGAAAGCCTATTAAGTGATGAGGATGCAGTGTTTATAAAAATTAAAATGTGTGCCGGGTGTTTGGGAAAGAATGAAAAAAATTCAAGAGCTGCATTGAAGTATGCTGAATAATTTTAAAATATTAAATCAAGGCCTTAATTACTATGTCTCTAATCTCATACAGTCACACTTCACTTTGAGGCAATTTGTGATTAAATAATAATACTTTAAGGCAAATAACAACACTTGGCACTTTTATAGTGCCTTTTGCCTAATTAGTTTGGGATTAGTTCCTTCGCATTGGGTATGGGGCTTTGAAGATATAAAGTGCTAAGTATCACTATGACCTGAGGATCTCAAAGCATTTTAGCCATACGCATTAATTAAGCCTCAGAGCGCTCCTGTGAGGTAGGTAAGTAATTTTGTATCCCTCTGTTTGGCAGGCCCAAATGGAGAGAGGATTGGGCAGTGTTTTCAAACTTGCAGACACATTCTGCAAGCTCCCTTCCTGGACTGAGCACTCCCATCGCCCTCCAACCAGAAGAGTTCCCGTGTGAGCATCTTCACATTTAACTGCACGGCTCTTCTTTCAGGGAGCTCTGCACTGCTGAGAAATCAAATCACTACTTAGGAAAAAGCCGCAAGATTTCATTCCCACCTGCAAGAACTCCAGTGAGACAGCTACAGTCATTTCCTTGGTCAAAGTCTTACAGACATGAGGAGTGAAACTGAAATATTCCAACAACTCAAATCCAAGGATATATGTGGTTGAGTCACATACAAAGTCACGGCTCCCATTTCAGGTTATACAGCCCTCAGGCCTTCTCCAGAAACACAAATTTCTTTTATTTTGTCTGTTTCCTCTAAACACCAGATCTTGGAGACAGCCTAGGGATCAGAGGCTGTTACCAAAGCAAAGGAAGGAAACTTCTTCCTTTTTAGTTCATCCATTATGAAAACATAAATCAGCAATAAGAAACCACAGAATCTTCATTCTATTTATAATTAATATTGTACCTGAAGCAGTCACCTGCAGAAGAAAGAGGTATGAAAGGATTTCAACTTACTTTGATAATTAAGGGTATTTAGTGTCCTTTAAACATAAAGTTTAAAAAAGAGGAAATCCACAATCTGCCTGAATGTTCTTAGTTCAACAAAGTCTTTGAGTTGACAGCTAATAATTAATTAACAATGAATGGTGTCTTTCAGCCTGTCACCGTGATTGACACTATCATCTTCTGAAAAGTGAAAGATTTGTTAATGTGGCAGACTACAGTCTGGGAAACATTAAAGCTTCACAATTCCCACTGCTTTCAGCTAAACGCTTGACATGACAGGTTAGCTAGTTTGAGGAGAGGAGGAGGTGAAGAGAACAGCAGCAACCTCTGCCGGCAGAAGCTCGGCTTCCCAAGGAGCAGCGACTGCGCTACGCACAGGCAGGAGAACGCACGGATCAAAGGACCTGACTGGCTCTGAAAATCCAAATAGCTGGAGTCTGGGTCGGTGGGCTGGAAGCACTGCCTCGCACACCCGCACTGTGCTGACAGTCCTTCCCGGGCTCGGCAGGCCCCGCTGGATGGCGACCACCCTTCCCTCCGCCGGCATCACTCCGCTCAGCACTGCGACTCCTGGTTTATCCAGGAATATTTACCAAACAGATACAAAACAGCTGTCTAAGTCAGTAATTGGGAGCCCGTTTTCAATTGTACATATTTGTTGATTTAAAAAAAAGAAATCCTATTTTTACAGACACTGCCAAAAACTGTATATGTGTTCTAACTTAAAATAATTGACCTGATTAAACTAATTAAGCAGCAGAGGGATACTTCATTCTAGTAAACAAGGAGTCCTGCCATCTCACCCGCTCAGTATTGCTACTGTCTACCATGGATCCAACTTCTCATCAACCTTCCTCTGTGACTGGCTCTTGGCTCTCCTTCAGCTTAACTCAATGACAGCAACTCCTATGCTGATGAGCCACCTGTACTCATGGCCACCCACCTCCTTGGTCTCCTATCTGCAGGTCTGGCTTGACTCTTCTGCTGCAGAGCCTTTGTTCTACAATTGCCTTTATAAGCACAATCTTCTTTCTCCACCTCATTCCCACTTCATGTCTGTCAGCTTTTTCACAACTCAACTGCATCAGGTTTCTAGTATGAAGGAAGAACTTTTGTTGGCTTTCAGCCCCCTCCTCACTGCCTTCCTTTCACTCGTCCATTAATAAGGTCTCTCTTGCCTTTCACACTTAACAAGGTCTGATCTTCCAAGCTTCCATCCCAGATCACCTCCATTTATACCACTTCAGCTCAGTTCATAGAGAAAAGCGGCTCCAGTGGAATCGTGGAGACCAGAATTATTTCCTCTACCAGTTTCTCTGGCACCCCTCTAGCAAAGTTTGCTTTTCTGATAAAGATAAATCCACCTCCACAATTAATTTTTTATCTACACAAGCTTTTTTCAATTTTCTACCAAGAAAACGAGGACACAAGACTTTCAGACAGTTGTATGTCTTCCTCTTCCTTCTGCCTTCTCCCTCTTCCTTTCCTATTAGACATAGATACTATTTGTTTCTGCCAGCTCCTTTAGTTCTCCAGGAATTCTTCTGACCCTCATCCCATTTCCTATTTTCCTGTGTCTTTGTACACCCAGCGTTACTACATTCAGTCTCTCCCTGCTCAGAAAGTCCCCACACTGACTCTGCTTGCTTCTCCACCTGTTGTTCCATCCCTTCTTCAGTCTTCACGTCCCCATTTTGCTGATTGTGTCTGCATAATGGTTGGGTTTTTTCCCCCGCTTTTTCACAGAGGAACCGGTCAATCCTACTCTCACATCAACATTCTTCTCTCCAGCCTTCCAAATGTAATTTTTCCCCAATACCATTCCCTTACAGATCGTGTTGCAAATAGCTTTTTCTTAGCTCATGTGTTGCTGTTTTTCCCCTTCCTCCTTGGGCTCTCCCTTCTCTATTATTTATGAATTGCTTGCCTTGAGTTTTGAGGCTGTTCATGATTTACTGACACATCCCATTTCCTCTCATCTGCTCCCAAGATGTCAGTTCTTGTCTCCAATCAGCCCTTGGCACCAAACTTCTCCAGTTGCTACTTTTTAAAATTAGGACTTTCTTGCTTTCTTTTCTTCCTCCCATGTTGTCCCCTCACACAGGAAACAACCTAGAAATTAATTCATTGTGTTTTTCAAAAATTCTCCTTTTCATTAATGTCTATGAAGAAACTGACAACAACAGATCATTTTTTGCTCAGATTGCTTCACCTAAAATACTCTTTCCTTATACTATTTATGCTGCTGCCTACTAGGAATGGTCAAAATCCCTAAGTGGATCTTCCAGTTGCTATAGAAATATAAATACTAAATAACAAAAAGAACTCGGAACTGGAGTAGGCAAAGTACACACAATTTATACTATTTGCTCCTTGCAGAGAAAACTCCAGAGAGCACCTGCAAATAAACTAACAGCCCCACATCCCTAGCAGGCTTACACACCGATATTGATGACAGAGGACACTCAACCTCTATACAGTAGTTTACCAGCCTCTTTCAGGTGTTGTATTCTTTCTTATTTCAAAGAAAAAAGTGCAGAGGAGAGAAGGGAGGAAGCATTACAAGTCATCCCCCCTAATATACTGTCTCTCTGAAGATTAAACTTGGGGAGCCTTATATTAAGTATGCAAAAAACACTGCAAGCTAACAGATGCACAAGAGTACAACAACTTGACTTCGGTGGGACTCCTGCAAGCACAGTCTGCTTAGTAAAGGCCTTAATTAACAACTTTGCAAAGGACAATGAGATTATAACAATTATTCACTGCAGGCAGCCTGTTTTTTCCTCCTCCAGTCTCCAGCATTTGCTTTAGCCTGCATTCCAGATAAATATTTTATTCTGTGCAGGCAGAAGGTTCATTATGTAAGTGACAAAGAGAAAGCATCAATTGCCATATACACAGATCCTAATGCACCTGGTTAATGTAGTTATAATATGTCACTGCAAAACATCTTGTCAGCATTTTGTAATTAAAAAAGAAAAGCTACTGCAATAATAAAGGCAATGCATTTAACAGAGACAAATATCACATGTAAGATGATCTTTCAAAGCAAAAATAGACATTACCAAAGTAAAGCCTTGATAACCTTGCCCTACATACTTCAGTACCCTTGAATGCTCTTTTGGCCCAATAAAGTGCCCTTTTCCTCTCTACAATAGCACTATTCAGATAAGTAACACTGACCAATCTACAGGGCTGAAACATTTTTCAAAGGACAAAAAGCATTTCTTTCCCATTGAGTCAGCAGGATATTTATTTCCCTGTTACAAAGAGTTTTCTGAACTGCTGAGAGATTTGTCAAAACGGAATCACAAGTGATACATTAAACAACCAGAGGGGAGAACTTATTATTAGGCATTAAAAGAGAAAGCTGCAAGTTTACAAATAAGAATAGGACTGTGTACTTGACTTTGTAAATTCTCAGTTAATGAGAAATCAAACATGAAAGACAAACATTTAATCTAGAGTAAATTTAGTCATTTAAATCACAGCCACTCACAATCCTTCTGTCTTACACTTCATAATACACAGCAAAGGGCAACTAGCAGGGCATAAACATGTGCCTGCTCAGTGCTCTGGAATATGCTGCAGTTATTTAAATATGAGTTATCAAGCCACCAGAAGGAACTTAAGAAAATGCCAGCTCCCTTCATTGCAAGCTAGCCCATAATAAAAGCGGTGCCACTGACCTGGCCTCAGCGGTTCCTGGGACAAGACAGCACCTTTCCTTTTCCAAGGCCATGCCCTGCTCAAAAGGCTGGAAAGTCTCATTGCATTCCTCTGGCCCAATGAGTCCTGGGTGTTAACTGCAGATGCCCAGAAGGCCACATCACACTCGATGGACTAGTGTTTAAGACTTACCCAAGAAAGAAGGAAAGAGGGTTTTGCATTCCCACAGGCCAACCACCATATAAAACCTGGATGTCCTACACCCCAGATTTCAGGCATGGAAAGGGAAAGGGAAGAGTAACTTCTGCTTCCTCCATCAGCCTGAGTATCAACTACGGTATTTTAGCAAGGGACAACGCAATACAGCAAAGACTTCTTAGCTGTATACACTGGTCTGACACCAATGCCTCTTGCTGCCACAGCTGCAGAGAAACAGAATTTTTACTCATTCTTGAGCTTCTCCCCCTAGTTAAACTAAGTACCTCCCTGCTCAGCCAGCCCTGTATCCAGAGTCCGCTGGGAGGCATTTAACTTTTCCTGCACATCCTAAAGCCCCTGGGTGTCTGATCATGGCAGTGGATTGCACCCGAGGAGCCAGGCATGTCATTGGCCTTGCTGCCATTGCTGATCCTGACTCTTCTGATACATAGCATAGGACTGAAAAAGACCTCCTGGGTCACCAAGCTTACAAAATCATAGTACTGGAAGACACCCCAGAAGGCCATTTAGATTATCCTTCTATCCTTGGTGAGATCAACTGCAAATACTGTATTTGCTCTCAAAGATTTCCAGTGATGCAGACATCGCAACTTCCCTGACAGTCTCCAGGTTTTGCTGGCCTTTCCATCAGTAAGGAGTTTTTCTTAATATCTAGCTTGAACTTTTTGCTTCAGTTTAAGGCCATTACTTCTTACCATGTCTCCATGGACAAATGAAATTTGAAAAAAACAAGTTGAAGAACAATAGTGCACTACCAGAGCACATAGAGAAAATAGTCTGCGTAAGCAAAAATCATACACCTACCTTCTTCTAAATTTGACCTATTAATCTATAACACTAACAGGATTTTTTTTAGAATTAAAACTCTTCCTTGTTTTCAAAGCAAGCACTATCTGGCATAAGACCATGATAAGGATCGGAATGTTTTTTGGAAAATTTTTGCAGAGATTTTTACGGAGAGAAGTACTAAGGTGATTCAAACTTTGTCCTCATATTTGCTATTCACCTAACTAACGAAGTTAAAGAAATCCAAATGCCTAAAGATGGTAAAGTGGCATGCATATCTTAGAGGCAGAGAGTAAGATTAGCAGTAACATGACTGTTTATGATTCTTGATTTGAACAGTCTCTTTTTTTCAACATTAAAGAGGGACTCACTCCGACATTTCAGAATTTCAGTCTCTGTGGTTGAACCATGTCCTGGCTTTTCATGCTCTAACACAATTATCCTGCAGGCAGTTGAATATAAGTTTTTCTCTTCTTTCCTGCTCATGTCTCATGTACATCCATGAGTACCCATGATGTTCTTCTCTAATTTGGTATCTTCCAGCACAAGCAGTTCTTTATCTATTACTGCAATCAAGGCTGATGCTGGAGGATAAAACAAAGAGAGAAAAAACAGTACTGGAACTCAAGAAGAATTGGTCTATGCTGTGAACACATATTGAATAACAGGAGGAATATATTGATATTTATTGCCATCTGCCCATGGCTAGAACAGCTGAATGGTCCCTGTTATATGTATATTTTCAGTGTTTTATGACTTTAGGAAAAGCATTGATAAGAATACATAGACTATTTCAACCCATCAAAGATTCATCTAATAAAGGATCTGGCAGTTGGAAACATTTCCCTGCCAGGGACTCCCTCTAGCCTAGGTGCTTTACTTGCTCCAATAACATTTCCTAAAGAACACTTGGGGTTTTTTTGTTTGTTTGTTTTTTGTTTTTAATCTAACATGTCTCCATAGCAGCAGAAAGTTAATCTTTAATTGATGAATGCAAAAGCTTAGACAAACCACAAACGCACTATTCAACATGTCAGGCTTACAAAGGAAGTTCTGGTTCTATCAGGTTTCCACACCACATACAGCTGCAACATTGGCTTATATTACTAATCACTTGCAGTATTTGTGTCTTGGGTTGTAACAGATGGTGTTTGTGAGGCATGCAAAAGCTTCAGATAGCCAAATGGTACAGCAGTTGAGATAAGGAAAAAAATCCTCAAAACAAAATACCCATCCCTACTGCGGAGGCTGGAATGTGAGCAGTGTTTAAATTATTCCTAGTCTCTGCAAGCACAGTGGATTTACAGACTCTTAACCCTAAATAGGACTAGATTCAATCTTCCATATTTCATTACCCCAGTAAATCTGCACATCACCAGCTAACAGACATGAAGCACAGCAACACAAGACAAGCCACAACACAGGAAAGTTATGTTCCTGATACTTTGAAAGGGCTGGGCACCAGATTACACCAGTACAGCTCAGGTGTAGCCCACAGGTGCTCTGGTAACGTCTGAGTTCTGGGGACAAAAAGTAGTAGCCCACATGCTAGGGCACTTGAAAATTCATCATTCATTAAAAATTCACCATTCATTCAATCCGTTCATCTGTAGAGAGTGTAGTAACCTGCTCTACAGCAGTCCAACAAGCTGTAATTCTCAGTGCTGAGCTGTTGGCAGGTAATTCTGGGGGGACTTCTATGAGCCTCCACCTCTGGGGAATCATTTTCAGCCATGAGTTTTCTTGCCTACATGCTGACCCAGCATAATAGACATGGAATGGATGAAGGACACAATGCACATCTTCATACCAGCACTTAACTTACTGACATCTCAGGAGATCTCTCAGCAATTTCACATGTCTAACAAAGAAAGAAAGATGCTAGAGCCCTGGGCAGCTGCCAGTCAAGACTACCTAGGCTTGTTCTGAGATGAAAGAATAGAGACAACAGAACTAATTTCTGTCAACTTTTTGCTGGATTCAAGCCAATAGTAGGTCTCTCTAATAGCATTTTCAAATAATGCAGTAATAAAATTATGACTGTTTGCCTATTGCCTTTGGTTAAGTAACAATAATTAAGCCACACAGCATGAGTATTAGATGGTGAAAAAAGCAAACCTCACAACTAAAAACTGTAGCTGATATTGTACTTTTCTGGACAACAAAATAACTCCTCCCCATTTTCTATCCTTCATTCTGTATCTTCCTTTTAGACTAAAACCACAGGAACAAGACAAAGATTATTTTTTCTTCATTCAATAAAAGAGAATACCTCTAAAAATAATTTGGAAGAAAGTCCTTTTTTATAAATAAAACTTTTAGAAGATACTCTGACCACTGTTAGATACCATTATGCAGACCTGACTCGCATTATATTGAACGCAGCTGTGCTCACTTATTTCTCTCTTTCCAAGGGTTGTTAGCACTGAAAAACCAACCTGCACTGCTTTTAAAACTCTTCCAACACAGAGGCTTCAGATTTTCTCACCACTAGCCAGTGGTGAGAGAATTTTATGGTGATATTCATGCTGCCTTTGCTTTTAAAGCTGCCTAGTTTTGTTTAAATGGTGATAATATTTAAACACAATGCCAGTCTGAATAGCCCTTACTACAGGTTTACGTGACCTTGACATGCAGCAGCACTGACATTTATTACCAGTGATACCTGGATGATATTTTTGATGTTTTACTATCAAATTTGGAATCACTGAGAAGAAAAATATTTTACTATTACTCTTCATTGAAGCAGGACTGGTTCTGTAGAGGAATGCCCAAGAACATCACCACCGTATCCTGTTACTGCAGAACACAAAGCACATAGAATTAATACAGCAATAAAATACAGAAAAATGTGCTTGACCAGACCATTTCAGATAATGCACAGGTGGAAGCAGAACACCTCATTCACTGAGGATTTATATGAGTACCCAACAAAATCTTTCTGTGACAGCAAAACTACTGTCACCTACCCAGATAACCAGCACTTGCCCTTCTTCCTCAGCATGTCAGGCTTACAAAAAACCCAGTAACCTGATGCTTCTCTGAGTGCTTTCAAAGGGCCTGATCCTGAAAGAAGCAAGTGTTTTCTCAGGTCTTCTCTCAGACAGGCCAGAAGAGAGTTGAGATAAGCCTCAGCACTGCACATGACAGACACATGATGTAACTATTTGCTTCTGCTGTACCATAAAATTATGAGGACGTCAATGCAAGCAGAAAAAAATGGCTCAGCATATGTAGGCCCTAGACAGGGTCTCAAGAAACCCAGTACCTACTCCTAGTTGTACTGGAGACCTCATGGATAGCCTCACAAAGGTCACCTCTTTTTTTCCTTGGGTCTTTAATTTATCTTACTATAAAATAACAGGAGAAATCATCAGCACAATTATTTTTTTTTTTAAACCATCACCAGTATCACAGCACCTTACAAGGATTTATTTGCTTCCTCTCATTGCACAATAGAGCCACGGGCAGGAAAAAAGAGAGGCATGCTCTGTCAGACACACAGAGGCCAGTGTTAATGCTAACTACTCCTGCAGCACTCTGCAGCAAGATACACTGCATGTATTTAATCAGCAATTCTCATACCTAGCTCCTTCCCAACCTTTTTTGTTCCACAACAGTCAGAACACTTCAGCAGTTGATCAGGTAACACTTCTGTCAGTTGTGTCCTCTACTGCTCCCATTAGTGACCAAGCAGGCATATCCGATTTGCACTGAAAATCTCTCTACTTTGGGAGCTGAATGTGGAACTAACCTTGTGCCACAGGAATACACCATATACTGAACTTGAGGTTGCTGACACTAAGCAGAAGGTCTGGAGGCCTTCCTACATGGCAGCCATCTTGCAGTGGACATATCAGCATCTTAGGTGTACCACCCACTAGAGATGTAAAATCACATGCTACAGTAACACAAGCTACATTTTTAGTATTATTAGGTAAAATTCTGGACCACTTGATTTCTATTAATGGTTAAAGAAGGAACCAGTTTCTCAAAGAGGCAATCAGTCTTGCTAAAGTACATGAGCATAAACTGAATCAGAGCTTCAGAAACTCACTTTACATTTTATGTAAAAATAGAAAAAGTAATATATGCAATAGAGCCATTAAAATGCATGTGCATTTGTGTGCAAGTTCTCTTTCTTCTCTTCCTTTCCTTCCCAGCTTGATAACTATATTGTTGATAGGAATAAAATATCAGCCTTTACTTGTACACATACCCGAGATCTTGTAAGTCATTACAACGTGTTTTTGAGATTTGCCACTTCACTGCTCTATAAAAAGCTTCCTGAAAAAGTATTAACAGATGGCCTCTTACTCTCTGAGACTGTTCGCAATACACCAGATGGCAACCTGAAAGAGAAAATCCAACTTACATTTTCAAAACTGAAAGAAATGTGACAATATCCTCACAATAAATATACAGCATGAAGGTAGCAATAAATGATCCGTTTGAAGCAAACTGGCTTTCTTTATTTAAGCAGTGAATCCAGCCCTCATTTTATAACATATTGCAGAATGCTTCGTATCCAATGCTGGAAGTAATTTCTGATGCAAGCAGAAAGTTTGCTTTAAATGAGCAACAGATTTATGAGAGGCAAGGTTATTTGAAAGAGTGAAAAAATGGGCCAATAGCCTTGGGGGTTAAGACTGTATACTGGATCCCTGGTATCTGGTTTGTGTCTGAGAACTAGTCAGTAGGTTGCAGCGCTTTTGCTATTAATGTTAGAAGTATTAAACCCAACTTGCCGGTCAGGCTTTTGTTAGGGGAAGATAATAACTGTTCCAGACACATACTGCTTTCAAGCTTTCCTATTCACCTGCTAGACAGCAGCTTAGCTCAGCTCAAAAGAACCAGAGAGCTCTGCTAAACAGAGTCAACCACTCGCAGTGTTACTAGCTGTTCTTTGGAGCTGGGACTACTGGTTGGATGAATCAGGATCTCCTTCAGACAGAGGGAGTAATCCCTGTCCCACAACAAGTCCCACTCAAACACAGGGACCACTGTTGGGGTTAGAGATACCTTCCAGCACACATCAGGAAACCTAAGAGGTCTTTGTACAGTATCAGCATCATGGAACTAATTCTTTTGGATAATCTTTGAGGTGTTGCTGCAATTTCAGTAACATTCATCTACATTGTGATCCTGTTCCTAATGGCAAAGCCCCAAGGGATTCTGGAGATTAAAATAATTCTTAAGGGGAGGACAGGTAACTTCCCAACTATCTCACACCATGGATCAGTGTGATTGTTCCTAGCAAGTTCACCCTTCACATGTAGGACACACCTGGGAAGCCCACTGATTTCTTCCTCCAGTGACTCTCCAAAGAGGTACCTAGAGACTGGCAGTGGAAACACAAATGTCTACACCTGCCTTCATGGAAATAGAGTTAGCTGTTGTGACACCAGGTTTTAAGCAGAATTCCCTACTGAAGTCAATATGCCATAAGCACAAAATTGCCCGTAGGACAAATTATAAAATTAGAAACTAGACAGCTGTCCTACCATTGCCCATAAAAGGAAACCATTTCTATAAAACTACTATTTATTATTAATATTATAAAATATTTATAATGATACCAGATGTATGAAAATTGTCACAGAGAGAGTTTCCCTCTTTGCTTTCTCACTGGCAATAAGCCCATTTTTACAAGCTATAAACAATAACAAAAATAACTCTATGGAGATAAGACAATAATAGGACTAAACCTGGGCTTTCTGTACAAGTGTCGCACCACATAGCTAAAAGACTTTTTTTGTTAGTCCAAGGCAGGAGACCATATCAGCAGATTGGAGAGTTTCAGGGAAGAGAAGAGATCTGCTAAGTTCCAACCCTTTAAAGTCAACTACAATATGCCTACAGCTCTCACCTGGAGCTGGAACAATCCATTCACCCTAAAACAAACATTGTTTTAGTTGCCTGTTAATATCGTGCAACTTCATCATCCATAATGGTAAAGACTACACTTCTACAAAAATTAATCTTCAAAAGAACATAGAATAAAGCAACATCTCAATACGAATATTATTAATGTTTTTTCAGTCATTATCCAAGTCACCAGTATGATGCTTAAGTAGCAGTGTTTAAATGTTTTTTTGTATTTGACAAAAAAGTCAGTGTTTTAGGATCTTGAGACTGCCCAATTTGGAAAATGATTGTATCAGATCCCCCTAGTTTTATTACTCATTAAACTGCTCTTCATGATATGAGCTCACCTCATCCAGTTCCCACCTGGTGCTCATCGCCTTCTGGAATCAGGCCAGACTACCACCTTCACCCCTTGCAACAACACACTAATGCACATCTCCTAATTGCACTACTGCCTCCATACAACTACTGCACTCCTCGTGGAGCCACTTGCAAAGCTCAGATACATTGCTAGGAAAGAGAATGGTAATTGCACTGCTTTCATCTGTCTTCTTCACATAGGTGCTAAGTTCTGCAAGGCAGGAGCTGTGTCTTAGGTCACACGCTCCTTCCTGCTCTGGCACTCCTCTAACTTCTTGGTGAGATAAATCAACAGAAGAAAAAAAAAAAAAGTGAAAAGTGTTTTTTGTTGGGTTATCAAGCTGAGCCAGCTCCCAGGAAATCAGACACGCACTAACAGAAGGGTGAGGGCAGAGCCAGCCAGCTGTGAACAGCAGCAGGGAGGTGGGACCGTCCCTGCTATTGGCAGCCAGCTCAGGCACAGCACAAAGCCTCCCCGCCATGGTTTGCACGGTGTCTAGCACAACTGGGCCCTTATCCAGTTGGAGTCTCTAGACCCAACTGAGAATGGGAGATTTGAAACACTGAACATTTTCTAGTAAAAAAAGCACATGGCACCACTTAAACTAGAAGTCTACCTTTGACATTTGAGTGAAACAATGCAAATCTGCTAATACCAACCAGTGGCTCTCTTGCTGTCATACCGGCAGAGAACTTGATTTAAAAAAAAAAAAAAAAAAAAAAAAAAGGAGAGTTCCCATTACATTTCATTTCCCCTATTCATTCAATGATGAAATGCATGAAAGTCCTCATTTCTACCCCACAAGCTTGGGTTTCCATTTTAAAACTGATTGAATGGCAGGGGATAACGGATGATGACGGCCTGTCACCATGCACTTCTGGAGCTGGCAGGCTGGAGTGGAGCGCTTTGCCAATGTACAAGCTCAAGAAACAGAGATGCCAGACCCTACGAGATGACTGCACTGGGCTTTTAAAAGCACTTACATTGTTAAACATCCAGTCAGTGACTGCTGTCTACGAAGATCTTTTTGCCTTGCCGGCGCTAAAGAGGGAGGTGCTGGTATCACGCCAAATGGGCAAGGGTTACTAATCACGAAGTAGTAATCATGAAAACACAAGCTGGCCACAAGAGTTAAGCTGCTGTGCAGCTTGAAGGTTGCCTGGAGAAGAGAACTGAGGAAAAGGACACTAGTTTTCACCCTGATCCCAGTTCCAAATGTAACTATGGTTAATAATATCCTTACAAATCTAAACACCAAGCCTCAAACTAATCTCCATAGTCCCACCCATAACATTTCCAAGGCATAATCATTTCTTAAAACTAGCTACTTTTAGACTAATGCATTTTGCTGCTCCAACACAAGAGGTCTCCTCTCCTGTGTTTACAGCTCACAATAGGAACCCCACTGACCTGGTTTTATATCTTTAAGTTTTTAGTTCAAATTACACCAAGAGCTTCTTAATGCAAACATGACTTTGTATTCTCCCCATACAACAGATTCCCCCTGAACTTGTCTGTACAGACAGTAATCAATCTGCACCGAGGAAACACATGTATCAGAGACTTTGTTTTATTCTCTCTTATGATTCTCCTGAATTTAAGGAGGGGCAAAAAATAAAATAAAAATAAAAAAAAAAAAAGAGACAATGTGCAGAATCCAACCAAAATTAAATCTTCAGCTCAGTTTTGCGAAGCCTGTGTTAGATGGCATAACAGCCTTTACTCTCCTATTTCATTAAGAGATTTTTGGAGTGCAATGAGCTTGGTGAAGTCTTGGGTGTCTGGACTGATGGCAGGCCTGTCACTCTTGGTAGCGATTACAGAGAGAAAGGCTTGCATTTCTCATCTTGTTATTCTTTAGTAGAATTATACCATTCATTATTGCCGTTAATATTTTACATTTGAGAAATACTAGGTCTGGTTCCACTTTTACTAACTCTGACATAAATTACAATGTAGCTTGCAAGCGTAAAACTGGTGTGAGCGAAGGAAATGGGACTTGTGTAAGATGACTATCAGAATGCCTTGGCCTAGGTTTCTTTATGCAGGGCAGCAGGGGGGGAACCAACTTAGCTGAGACAAGAATGCTGGGAAACAGCAATTTCTTCTTCATAAAGAGTTAGAGCACAGCTCTTAGGAGTGCAGCATTCAAATAAGAATCAGCATTTTAGCTGGAGACAAATGCACTAATCACGGTCATGAACACAGCTGAACTAAATGTCTCAGCAAAACCACTCAGTAATGGCATTAGTCATGATAAAGGAAATGAGTATTTTCAGGATAGGACACACTCAAAGAATACAAACAGAATCCTTTATGCCTGCTTCTATGGAGGAATGATTCAGAGTATGTATTTGAACAACTTGCTACTAAAATAGCAGCACAGTTCAAGACATCCTTTAAAGAAATGCGTCTGGAAGAGGAAGAGCTGCTCCATAAATTGTTTTTTAATTGTCCAGATGACCCATTCCTCTGTCACCAAGCAGGAACAGTTCCACAGAGAAAAAAAAATAAAAATAAAAAAAATTACAGGAACAGTAAGGGTTTTTTTTAAAAAAAAAATTAAAAAAAAAAAGCTGAAACAACAACAATATTTTACCTTTAAACATTCCTAAACTAACCCTTTATTAAAAAGTGACTGATCTGTTCTATATGAAGTTGTAAGGACATGACAAATAGGACTTGGAGCCTATTTGTAAAGTAATCCTCTTTTAACCACCTCTGCTTCACACACCAATCTCTTATTCCAAACACATTAGCTAACACTGTCTGAAGAAAATGCCAATGCAACTGAAGAGATTATATAAAGATTTAGCAGTAAAAATTCCTAGAAATCAGGTTGTTTCTAAAATACATATCACATGGAAATGTGCGACTTACTGTGTAAGAACAAAGATATTAAAAGGGTGATAATTTCTTAATTGTTTAAAATTTGGAAGCACTACTTCCAACATAGTTCTAATAAGAAAAAATAGACGGTAGAAGCATTCCGGAGCTCTGGTCACATATCTCAGTGACTTACAGGTGCCGATGGTTAGCCACATCGCAAGCCTTCATTTCAAATGCAAAATAAAATGTCTAGTGGTAGCTAACACCCCACAGTTTATGATTTTCTGTCTCATGTTCTCTCACGTTCTTTGATGTGTTACTGACCTCTAGTCGAGGAGCTCTGGAATTACAGGGCAGAGCCGCTCCCATGTATGTGGATGACATCTGAAGAACTATTACAAAATCCTAACAAAGAAGTGAAAAGCTGGAGGACTTTTGCCTCCTTTCAGCTGTGGTCACGAAGAAGAGGCAACGCCGAGCGCAGACAAGCACTGCCGGTAAGGCGTGTGGAAGGTTACATCAGGTTTGTGTGTGAGACTTGTTGTAGGAACATCATGTGTTTGCACTTCCTAGGTTTTATTTTTAATGCCTTGTGACTCATGTAAACCTCTCAAGGAAAGTGAAATGTTATTGATCTGCAATTAAGGGTACGAGGAACTTTGAGAAATCCAGACCTGGCTACTGTTTCAAACTAATAAATGTGAGAGAGAAGGGAGAGATGCAGGAGCCTTATGAAGCCTAACAAGAATAGAAATCCCATCCTGTGCTACCAAATACCATAAACCAAATACATTCCTGAGAAGTGAACAACTGGCCTTAAAACACAGAGTGACAAGATATTTCTTTCTAGCAGAAAAGAAACCTTACTCAGCTACACACTGGGGCAGGTCTCTTCAGCCCACTGCCTTCCTTTGGTGGCACTAGCACTGGGACACATGTGCCACAGTCTTCTGGCACTGGTTCAGCAAAGCATTTTAAACACATACTTAGCTAACACACTTAAGTGTTTTACTGAATAGAAATGTACTTAAGTGCATGGCTTTGTGCTTTACTAGGTCAGGGCCTATCTGTATTTAATAAAGGTAGATGAAGGTTAGAACTTACTTCTTTCACAAAGTGAGTATTAAAAGAATCCTTAGACAAACCATCACTTACAAAGGCAGTGAAAAATTCTGACCTGATTTGCATGGATTTACATCAAAGAAAACATCATTGTTTTCATAGAGCAACATGGAACAAATATAGAAGATACGTGAGGTGTTTCCACCAAGTATTATCTTGGAAAATCATAGTTGCAGGCAAGAGTAACAGTTACAGAAGAAAATAACCCTCAAAAAGAAGTGAGGGTTTGCAAATTCTTAAAATATGAAGGCCCATTTAAAGCAAACCCATCACAGCTTCCCTGTCCAGAACGCTGTACCTCCAAAATAAATAGCTTTAATCTGTGCTAATCTTATTTCAGCAAAGAAAAGCTAAAGCTGGCAACAAGAAAATGATTATACTATCAAGCTCAATAAGCCAATCTATTTGTTTTTAACATCCTTGACCTTGATTTTGTTTAGTAAAACAAGGTATCCAAGTTTTCCAGCAGAGCAGATAAAGGAAAAAGATGAGTAACCCACAGCTGAATGTAATGAGGACTCCCTAAGTAATGGATCACATCCTTCTTGCTGTGAAATATTTGAGAGGGCTCAAGTAAAGAGAATCATTTCCTTCAGCACAAGATCAAACTCACTTTGAAAACAGGAAAATGTGGGAAGTATTATGCAAGGCTGTAGGTTCAATCAAGGATAGATATTATACACTTCATACCTGCCAAGATTTGTCTTCTAGGAATTATATCCTAATTCTATTACCAGGAAAAGATTCAGAAAAGGCTCTGTTCTTTAAAGCTGGAATAGCAGAAAGAGATCAAAACAAACTTTTTCCAGACATCTGATTAATACTTGCCCTTTTATTAGGCAATTTGTTGGGAGAAAAAGCCCTACTTAAAATTCACTGCAGGTCTCTGGCCAGGGGAAGCATTTCTTTGGCTCTGCAGGGGCTGTATAGCCTGTCTTTACAGCAAGGAGGAGAGGGAGGAGTGTCCTTCCGAGAGCAGCAGCGGGGTGAGCCTGCTAGGCAGCACAACAAAGCTTGATGGTGGCGGGCTAAGAGGGGAGACGGAAGAAAAAGCTGCTGCTCCATTTTTCAGAGAAGAATTACCACTGGCCTTTTCCAGTTGGGCACCTGTTCTTTACAGCAGCATGTCCTCAGTTCAGACTACTTTGTGTCATCTGTAGACCACATTTGGAAAGCTTTGAAAAAGCAACGGGCTTGGGTTAAAAGCACCGGATAAGGAATCAATGTCCTTTTAGATCCATGTCTGCTCACAGTTCTTGACTGACCTCAAGTGAAAATTTCAGCTCTCTAGGCTGGAGTCCCCTTCCCGTAAAGGAGCAGCAGTCTTCCCTGACTGCCCCTCTCTTTTAGTCTGAGCACTGGGGCAAGGATACCACTAGAGCACTGCAACAGAGATGGCCTAAACCCAACTCCAGCCTTCAACACTGTGCTAATGTGAATAATTATTTGCGGAGCCAGATTAGAATTGGCATCTTTAATACCACGAGTAGCTGCATGAATTGGGATTTTTCCATCACTTCCTTGTTGCCAATATTTTGACGTTTTCCCACTAGACAAAAATTACAAAAAATTCTGGTTTAAAAATTTGAATTGACACTTGTGAAATGAGCCATTTCATTTTGACAAAGGTAAACACTTTCCTTCTGAGGTCAGAATTTTTTGTTTTGACTTTATTATTTTCACAAAGTAATGACATTCTCATTTGTTATAATACCCTTTCATATTATGTCAAAATTATGCAATATAATAAAAATTGAAATAAAATTGAAGCGAAGGTCCCTGATCTTATCAAAGCAAAACTTCTCAATAAAACTGTCACTAAAGCAATATCTCTACATAGGAGAGTTTGATTTAATCAAATAAACATTTTTCTGACAAAAAAAAAAAGACTGCAGTCAGATGATACTCAGCCAGTTCCTACAATCTCTACAAATGATGCATAAGCAGGACTTTGTTCATAAGACTTGCAGCTCAACAGACCCAAAGCATGACCAGACTCTCACTTCATTTCTACCCACTTTACCAAACAGCTTCATCAGGCTGCGTATGAGGAATCCAGCCCAGAGATCTGCTCCACATCTAGTGCAGGCTGGCCACGGGGCACATTCAAACATGTCACCTACAGGTAACTGCTTTTCAGTTACACAGTAAGGACTAAACTTGGAATCTTCAGCACAAGTTCATAACGCACTAGAAATTAAAGACTTTGATTCTACTATGGCATTGGGATCAAAAGAAAAGAGCAAGGGTTTTGAATACATGGATAATGCCAAATTGAGCATACTTGGGACAAAATCACAAGACACTGTCCAGAGTGCTTCAGAGACATTCCCAGAACTTGTGCAGTCAACATGTACACAACATGTACAAAGCTTACAGACTTCATACCTAAAAACATGGAAATAAACTAAAGCAGAAACAGGAAGATCTGAGTACCTCCAGATGTGTGCAGTGCCTAAAACCAGAAATAAAAAATACTTCCCTTTCCAGTCTTGTTCTCTCTATATTTCTGTTCTTTCTATCTTCTTTCTGGATCCTTATCTTTCAGATCATGACTTTATATTTGATTTCACTGTTCATTACATCTTACTGTTCCTTTTCTCTCTGCTGCTTCAGTCTATTATTTCCCACTCTGTGTCCAACTGCACCTAGAGAAATATCACAAACTTTGCCATTTCCTCTTGCTTACTCAAAGCTCCATTATAGTTGCGGCCTTCGCACACTGCTGGATAAAAATGATGTTCTACTACTCAGCACAGAGCCAAGTGTTACAGACAGAGGGCAAAAGGCTCATTTTGCTGCTTCATATGGTAGATCTTGACATCAGTAGTCTATCTTCTTTCATAAGCAGAACTCCCACAGACTTTAAAAGGAGGTCTGTGCATGTAGGCAGAGAAGAACATTGGAGTCAAGATCCACCCATGCAGATCTGAAGATAATTTTCATTAGCTAGGAAGTCAAACACAGAGGCATAAAAAGTTTTGACACAAAGTCATCTTAACTTGGCTGGGAGTTTCTGATGTGAAGAGCAAGGAGTTCTATAGCCTAAAAAACTGTGAAGTGCTGAAAACCTGGTTACCAAGAGGGTAATTTCATTCTTTATGTAGCGTTTCACATTTGAATGCTAAGTAACCACTAGAGCTGGGGAAAAAAAGGAATAAAATAGAATTTCACATTCAAAGAAGGATCTTAGCTGCTACCACCAGGCACTTCCCAAATACAGTCTGAGATTCTCTGTCCTAAAGGCCTGAAACTTAAGCTGAGCACAGTGCCCTGCAAAAGCTGGGTGTTGACCATGACATTAAGGCCGTTTTGCCATCAGCAAGGGTGATATTGCTGCCCAACAGAGAAAACACACGTTATCACCAGGAATAAGAAACACCCCGGATAGAAGCCTCGTGTCCATACCCCATCCTTCATGCTGTGGAACACTCGTTCCAGCAGGGGACTCCACTTGACCAATACAACACAGCAGCGAGTCACTAATACATAATTAACATGCGACAGTGATTAATTAGGTAACATCTGACCAATAGCCGGGACACTCAGCTGCCCTTGCATGTCTTGCCACACAAAAACATCCACAGCTTGCACAGACAGCTATTCATTCCGAACGTACCCCATTTCCCCCAGCAAGCACAGAGCGCAGGCCAAAGGGGGGATTCCAATCTGTTGCACAGCACAGTATGTAGCTACAGCATTTCCATACACTCCAGTGTGCACAGCATGCCTGAAATTAGACCCACATCCTCCCCTCGAAAACAGCATGCTGCAAACATTCGAGTGTTACAAAGTACACCCAAATACACAGCCATCTCCATCTTCTAAAGATTCCTATTGCTTCTGCTTTGCACCTCGCATATTTACTTTGCTTTAAAAAGCTTTATTTTAGGATGTTGTACATCTATCTGCTAGAAACATTGTCATGAGTTATGATTGACTGATACACAGCTGTTTAGGGACCAAAATTTTAATTCCATTGTTTAATCCCTCCTGTACATTAGCTTATTAACAGAGGCCTGTTTATTGACTCTGCTTTGTGCCAAGTGCTTACGACGGCTACTCTGGGGTTCCCAGTGGAATCCCTCCATACATGTACCACAGGTAACAATTCCTGCTGATGCAGCATCATGCTGTTCTTCCAGCTGTTCTGGTGCCATCCTGAGAAATAGGGTCAGCACTGGCATCTCATTTATTTCCTGATGCTTGGCTTGCATCCTCTTCCCTCTAGAGAGAGTGCCGTTCACAAGAGCACTTCACTTTTATTGCTCCTGTTAAGCTCTTTTGTTCTTCAGTGGAGGCTGCTCAGCCTAGCAAAGCCCACAGATCAGGCTCTCCAGGAGAAGCAGCATTTTGGTTGGTTTGGAAAAAAAAAAATGTTCTTTTTTCCTTTCTTCCTTTGTCTCGACTGGTTTTGTATTTTGCTGGACCGATTCCATAACAAAACTAAGTCACATCACACTTACAAGAGCAAAGCTTTTTTTACTGCTATGCCTCACTGGTCCTCAAAAACGTTATGCCTCAGCTCAGCGGCGGGCAGAAGGAAACGGCTGGCTGGCTGGGTGGACGGCAGTCCTGCTCAGTGACTTGTGCATTACTCAAGAATGTCCTTGCCCTGAGCACACGGATACCAGGCTTGATTCACTGGCTGTCAGAGACAATTCTGTCTCATGTCTCCCCAAAAGATTACTGGATTTTGATTAAGAAAGGTCAAGGGCAGCTTTTTCCTTCCCATATAAAGGGAATGACTTGAGGAAAAAACACATCACCTAGCACCAGGACTTTTATCTCCACTTGAAAATTTAAATTGCCTGAAGTGATGGGAGGCTTAGGGCAGGTTATGTACAAGAATCTTCATGCAAATAAATTCCTAAATAATTTATCTATATGCTATAATTTTAAGCACCCAAAAGAGGGTTGGTGGTTTCTTTACAGGTGTTTTAGCAGAACAAAACACAGAGCTCAGGTAGCCAAGTCTAAGGTAATTCCCATTTGCCAGATCAATTTTAAACATACATTGTATTACTGACCTAGCATACCAGAGATTTAGATTAATCCTTAACGCTTCAGTACATTCCCCCAAAATAACTTTCCCAATATTTGATTTTGCTTTGAAGGAAAGTGTGTCAGACATATAATTAGCTCTAGCTGCAGACTCCAAATCTCTGCCTGGCACCATGCTCAATAAAACACACCCTCAACCAGTGTGAAACTGGTATAGTTACACTGATTCTGCTATATTCTGCAGTATTTCACACCCATCAAGAATCTAAGTATACATGCATAAGTGAAGGAAAAATAATGTTTTCATCAGGAATAATAATGCTACAGAACACACAGCATCTTGGGCTGAGTAAAACAAATGACAAGTTCCTAAGAAATATATTCTTCTAATTGAGTTTAAGGTACTAAATAATCGCTGTCTTCTAACACAGAATCAGATTCATGGTGGGTTCTCTACATTAATTAGGAATAAGACTGTCACATGGATTTTAATGAAAAAAAGTTATGTCTGTGGCTTCTCTAGGATATTAAAGTCAATTTATCTGAGGAAGACAAGTAATGAATGGCTAGCTTTTTCTTTCTGTAGGAATTGGAGCTGTTCATTGAGGAAGGTAGCAGGAGTTAGCACTGTCTGAACAAGCTCTTATCTGTTAGGGTACGAATTCTGAGCGCCTCGATTACCAAGATGGAATTGCAGAAATCCAGCAGGCTGATAAAACAACACAAAATTACTGCCATCACACTAGAGCACAGTGTACCCCGCAGCTTGGAGCATAACGTAGACAGCACTTACTCAGCAAAATTTTTCTCAGATACAAGCTTCCCAACATATTTACCTTAATGTATTTGGCCATATGAAAATTTACTTACCAGCATAGCTTGGGACAACTAATGCACCACATTCTGTGTTGCTACATGTCACACTAAAAATCTTAAAACTAAACGGGAGGCTTTTAGCTATCTTAGTCCAAAACCAAGACTGCCAAGCCCCACTTAGCACCTCAGAACACAAATATCAAAGTTTCTGTCACTGGACATGAGAACCCTCAAGTGCACTGAGCAGTTCAGCAACTACAGTAACCAGCAAGTCACAACAGCTAAAGGTTTCCATCTCTTTGCACCTGTGAGGCCTCACTGGACCAATCCTTATGAAAAACCACAGAAGAGAGTACTGGTGTCACCTGAACCCTCAGTCTTATTTAGCATTGCAGTGATGAAAGCATACACATTAATTAAAAATTCAGATCCACTCCTGTATAAGCATGAATCTCCAAAGCTCTTATTTAAAATAATTACATTTTGAATGAAACACCTGATGTTTCTCTTTTTTTAGCTCTAGTCAGACGTAAGGCTGATGACAGCAGGCACCTCAATCCTTCACCACTATCAAATGTCTCCTTGACCACTCCAGCCCCAAGTCTCAGTAAAGCAGACAGGACCTGTTTACTGACACACATTCTCTGCACAGATTTTCAGACACCTCACTTTTACCATTTTCCCAAATATCTCTTTTTCCAACTTTAACACCACCAGTTTCAGGACAGGTTATGATTTTCAATACTTCAGTCACTCAGAAGACTAAAGAGTTTTTTCACAGCATGGGCCTGCATACCCTGTGCGGCCTTTTCGGAAGTGTTGTGAGAAGTGTTGTTTGAAAACACAACTGCAGAAGTGTAATGAGGCTGCAACTTCTTTAGTGTAATACTACACACTCCTTCAGTGTAACAAGGCTGCAAAAAGACAAAGGCAATAGCTAGTGTTTTGATACAAACAGGATTTAATTCAATCCAAGTGTTTTCTGTACAACAGAAAGCTTTTATACAAAAAAAGGAATGGTTACTTTAGTCGCAAGAACACGCACAGAGAAGTTTCTGAACCCTAGTGCTTCAGCAAGCCAAGGATTTTTTTGAAAAAAACACCATGTGAGGTATTGTTATAGATGTTATAATCCTGGTTTGGATCTGTCTCCACCATGTACAACTCTCCCGCGTGGACATCCTCAAAGTCAGCACTGAAGTTGCTGGGGTTAAACCCAACCCATACAGTATACCTGCAGGCAACTGTACGCATGGAATAGCCCATGATTCTGATGTCTTTCAGCTTTGGCTTGTCAGAGTTCCACTGAGGAGTGTCTGCAGGCCGAGGGTATTGGCTCAAAGCAACAGGTTCCTCATTAAAACACCTGTAAGTGTCATCACACCCACCCTCCTCTTCCTCCACCTTCTCTTTGGAGGCATTAATGTATCGGACAATGCTCGCCCCCTCAGTGCACAGTGCAACATGAAACGAAGTCTCTGGGCACACCGGAGGAACTTGCAGGCCAGCAAGTTCAGCAAGTGTTGGAAACAGAGACACAAGCTCTACCACCTCTTTTCTTCGCCCTAGAGGAAACATCAGAATGTAAGTTATGTAACATGATGCTTTGACAGACACTGCTAGAACATTTTTGAAACTTATTCTGATAATTAAGTTGGTGCTTTATTGAAAGTGCTTTGTACTGATTTGTGGGGTAACAAAATTAAGGCAATTAAGGTGCAACAGCTCTGAAGACACTAGTCTACGCATTTTTAACAAGAAAATTTTTGTCCTTATGTTTCTCAAATGTGCATCCTTCAAGGCAGTAATATTCATTACTTTGAAAAACAACTCTCTAGAAAGACAAAACAAATTCCAGTGTCAACATTTTAACACAAGAGTGCCTCCATCAAGAGTTTCCAATTTTAAGTACAGATGCTACACAGAGAATGTTTACTGATCACTGTTGGAGAGACAACAGCCACCACTATAAGACATAGGCCAAGGTTCCTTTTAGGCAACTACACCACACAAAAATAAATCACCTGCTGTGTTAACAGACACATCTAGCTGTTTCCACTAAGGAGATCTAACCAAAGCAAAAGTTTGTGTCCAAGGATTCCCTTCATCTTATTCCTCATCAGTACAATCAGCACAGTCAATGACACCGACTCAAGCTGTCTGTAGGCAAAGTGTCATTACATCACCACTTCTCCTTTACATATATCCACTGCAAACAAAAAATAAATGCTGGAAATTTACCTTGAGGTACCAAACCCAAAATATGGCTAAAAGGGTCAAGGTAGGGGAAGACCCTCCCTCCTTGATTAACAGAGGAAGTAGTCATTCCTGGGACATAAAACATCAGTGGCACACGGGTAGCAACATCAAAATTGCTGTATTTTGCCCATTCACCATGTTCTCCCAGCGACCATCCTAGATGACAAGAACACAATTCAGAGCATATACTGTGTCATAATTAGTAGTAATTTCTTCTTCACTATAAACTGACTCTGGCTGTTGAGGCCACTAGTCTGTTATCAAGGATATATTAAAAGGCAAATAACAAGCTGTATTTAAATATAATACAATTTTTCTCTATTGTGAAAGCTATTTCAACAGCCACCTAAATCTTGCAAGTTGATACTCTTTTATTGAGGAAATTATGCCTTTTCTTATTTCCCCTACTCTAGATTAGAATTAGGAAATCAACTTTAAAAGAGCAGAAAAGAGGAACTGGGGTGTGTCACAGTGCCTGCAAGAGTCTCCAGATCAATTCCACAAAGCACTCATTTAAGTTCTGGGCAGCTGCCAGCTCTCCAATACTCCTGTTAACACTGTAACTGAACATCCCTTGGAGCCAAGGCTGCTATCTATGCCAGAGTGCCATATCAGGATGTTACCCCTGAGGAAGCAATAGAGATCAAAACTCTTTAGCTCTCCTCTTCCTCTTGGAAGAGATGCCAACACGACTTCCTTCCAGGCAGATTTATTGCCAACTTCACTTTGGGGGAAGACAAAGGAGCTCTATGACAGCTATGTTAACACATGATTTTTTTGGATCACTTTGCTAGCCACAGTACTGGAAACACCAACTGTTTATAGTTAACCACAGCAAGGAGGAAAAGAGGAATTCAGTTTAAAATGGAAAGTCCCAGTCAAATTCACAAGTCAGAAGGAACATTTAGAATCACTTTAGCACCAGAAGTATTAATCCCATTACTCTACAACTCATAAAGGGTTGTTTATACACACACACCTACAGAAGTCAATGCAAATTAACTAAGCGTGTGACTTAAAATTGATCTAGTTAAACCACATTCTAACCATTTTAAGTCAGCTAAGCCATCCCCCAATTAAAGGAATCATGGGGGAGTTATTTTAATGAATATTAGGGTATTGAAACAAACAACTGTTTGAGGTATTTGTCCCACAATTCAAATTCAGTTTCTTACCACCAGGATCCAGAGTGCACAAGACCTCAGTTATGAGGGGGGAGCCATATTGCTATCAGTTTTAGATTCTCTTCAAGCAGCAATGACAAGTGCAAGAAAACACACTTCAGCAGTTAATGAGAAAGCCTGTCACCCACTGTACCAGATGGCTCTCTACAAACTGTATGGGGGGAAGAGCAGTTGCTATCTGTTCACAGCACTGTTCCCAGCAAGAGTCACTTGATGGGTAGGAGGTGGGAATATGGCAAGCTCAGCCCAATGTCCTGGTCTCATCACTCACTAGCAAACCCTCAACCTGATTCAAGAAAGGTGCTCACAGGGGGACAGAACCGTGCAGCCACAGAAGCCTGTGTCAGTCCATTAACTAGAGACAGACTAACCTGACATGTAAGGTATGGTAGCTCTGCTGTATATTATATAAACACATACTTCATTAATATGCTAGCACCAAGTTGCACAATTATTAGCAGTGATCTGGGAAAAGATTTAAAGACTTACCATGATCAGCAGTAAAAACTACTATCGTGTTGTTTGAGAGTCCTACGTCATCCAAAGCATTCAAGAGCAGGCCAACTTGTGTATCCACGTAAGAAACTGCTGCATAATAGCTCTGACGAATCTGCCGCTGCGAGTTAAGAGGGGAGAGAAAAAAGCTAGCTTTTCCACAGACACACACACACACAGGAGAACCAGTGGGTGGCTAAGTAAAGGAACTAAAGGACATTACTTGTAAAGCTTGCTTTATTTTTTAAGTGCCTGTACCCTGATTAATGTGCCAGAAAAGGTAAACAGAGAGAGAGCAGTTAAAAACTACTTCTCTCCCAGAAGTTCTTTCAAGCAAGATGTTGCAAACCAATCAGTTCTGCTTCTCTCACAGTCCAGCCAGTGCACCTGATTTTGGCATAAGCACTGGAAAGTCAAGGAAAATCTTGCAAGAGAAGATACACTAAGTGGTGGCTTGAAGCAGATAAACAGATTCAGATAATGAAAACAAACACAAAATTGGTAGCTGCTACATATGTCCCCTTATACACAAACGAGGAGCACATGTTATTCTCACTAGTTGGTGGCTGATCTCTTCCTCCCCACCCTCACTGGCTGACTGCAGTTACAGTGAAGGTTTGCCTACAAAGCTAGAGGTGAGAGTGTGCAAGGCAGAGGATGCAGAGTATTTGCAAACTGTCAGTTGCTGAATACTTGGGAACATCTAAGAGCACTGGACAAGTTAAGGCAGTTTGACTGCAGTCCACCGCATTGACAGCTTACCTGGAAGTCATCTGGAAGTGGTCCATAAGGGAAACTAACATTTAATGCTTCCACATCATCCCTCTGTCTGATATCCGTCCAGGGGTTGTACGCCACAGAAGGCAGTTTCTCAGGCACCCAGGGATCTGGGGCTAATGTGATGTTTTCCAAGGGGTACAACTTGAGAAATTCCTTTACAATACAAACACACATCAAGACTGCCCTCACCTCTGACATTTATTGTAAACTTTGTGTTGTAAAGCAGCAACCATTTCCCCTTGCATGACCCTTTAATATTCTTACCATTTACAAGGCTTCACTCCCCCTCCCCCAGAGTGTAAAATCTAGCAATACTACGCCTGTCAGCCCCAAACAATGCCTTAAAAATACCGAGTTAGCAAGTACCTAAAACCAGCCTCCTGTATCTCAAAGCAACACTGAAATAAAAGGTCCAACACCACTTCCTCTGAAATGAATAGGAGTTTTGCCACCAACTCAAACAGGGAATGGAGTACGAGATCCTGTAAGGCCTCATTATGTCGTACTCCATCAAGCTGAACACCATCTCCATGCGACAGCAGCCACTGCTATGGTGGTAGGAGACTGGCTTTTGGCTGAGTGGTCACAACTCATTCTCATTAAACATTCTGAAATGTAACACAGGCAACTGCTGAAGTTACATCAAACCAAGGCTGGTTTTCAGCTTGCTTTCCAGAAACAACAGCAATAAAGCATTTGTGGAAACAGCTTTGAAAAGCAAAAGCAACGCTTGTCTGAACTCCTTTCCCTGCAGGCTCCAGCTTCCTCACCTGTGGGTACCTCAGTGGGATATGTGGTTTGTGGTAACCGACAGCCAGGAAGAATTTTTGCTTGTTGGTTTTCACAGCATTCAGTAAGCGTATGGCCTCTTCAGTGCTCTGAATGTCAGGCAGAGTACCACTGGGCATTTCTGTCACATCCACTGGGCACACCAAGTTAGCATAAAGTTTTCCATCTTTTCCCCTACAAGTCTTTAAAAAAAAAAAGCATTAGTTAAGTAACTTCTGTAAAAGCAAATAAGAAATCCTCTGTTCTGTAACTTTCAAACCAATTTGCTTCTCAATCGTTCTACCAAAAGACTGCAGATCAGATATGAAAAGGAATTTCAAAATTTCTATAAACACTAAAGGTACCAAGTACACTGATGCCTGAGCAGACAGCTTCAGGAGTTGAAGAACTGCAACTTCCATGTCTATGGAAAAGCAGAATCCTCTCTAAAGCTGGGCAGAAGATTAAACAGTCATACGGGAAAACAAACAACTTCTATGAATAGAATCTCTGACCTATTGGCAAGAAAGCAGAATTTGGTTATGCTATACACACATGTTTTTACTCCTGATCCCCAGAGCTCAGAGAACTGCCTGAAAGCTACTGACTTAATTTCTGAACACATGCCAGAAGTGGCTGATGTATAATCAGTGAAGAAAAATAAATTAGAACAGTTGCCAGGAAAAGGTGGCCTAATCAGGGTGTTTGAGAGACTTGCTAAATGAACATAAAGAAAAGTATGTCATAGATGCAAACGCTGGTGTTGTTAAAACCAGTTTTCTCAGCAGTAAATGCAAGAACAAAGCATGGCCAAGGCTATCAGCAGCCTCATGGCTGGAGCTCCTAGCTTGGCAGCGTACAGACTCCAGCACATTATGCTATCGCAATGTTTGCATAAACATAAAATATTCTTTTGGGCCACACTGAAGAGTAACAAACATTCTAGAAAACTGAATCAGATTATAAAGTTTCAGATTATTTTAATTATGACATCCAATTGCTCAGCCCTGAGCTTTTCATTGAATTAATTTCACCAAGCCAATGTTTTGCCACTTACAAAGCAGAGCAGGACTAGCACAGAAGTTGACAACCACGCTTCTCAGATAAAGGAATTTATGACCTAGACACAAATTAAGATCACTCTTTCTTGCAAGCACTTTTATATCTCAGTAACTTAAGCTTCCAAATACTAATTTAGAAATACTTAAAATACCTACAGGATGGGCACATGAATCAACAAGACACACAACTGAAGAGACAGGCCTTCTTTTGGAAGATTAAGAAAGAGATTTCAGTCTCAAAAAAAAAAAAAAAAAAAAGAGTATAGCCTGTGCTTGACAAATAATTTGGTTGTATCCTGAAAACCCTTCTTTGTTAGGGAACCACAAATCATCCTTACCTTGTAATTTTCATATTTTTCAGCTGAAGGATGAAAGGGTGGAATGGACCAACTGTATGGATAGTCATCACTGTAATTGGATGAAACCCCTGAAAGACATTAGAAATGCTCCAATAGTTCACTGAACCAGGAAGAGCACAAACAAGTTTAACTAGTTTGCAGTTGTGGGTTGTTTGGGTTTTTTTAAATATACTAAATGAAGAAACATTTCAAATTATCTTTGACAACTGAGAAAAAGAAAACCAAGAAATAAAAGTCAAAAAGTTTAATAAAAGTCAAAAAGTTTAAGACAGACTTTTTTCCCTGAAATACACCTTTTACTGGTGAAGGAGATTCAAATCTCTTGAAGAACATTAATTCAGGGAACAGCAGCAAGAAAACCACCAAACCCCCAGGATTAATAACAGTCTTCACGTACATTCTTAATTAGCTTTACTATCAACTGAAAGTTCATATATCCACACAAGTTTAGTCCTGGGGTAAAGAACTACCAAAAAGAGGGTCAGTATTACAGCATTTTTCAACTCAGCAGTGTTATTGCTTTTTAACTAGTGAACTACTTTCCTATTTAATTGGTATTATTAATCATACATTCTATATCTCCTGATCCAGACAGCCTATTATGGAAGCATGAACGTGTATTTGCAGAACTAAGACAATGAGGCTGTTTAGTAATTTCATCTTCAGCGGATACCTAACTTCCATACATATTTTTAGAATGTTAGACATTTAATCCCACAAGCCCTGGACAAGATGTGAAAACACTCGTTAGATAACAATAATCTAATATATAGCTCTCTAATACCTTAAGATTTAAAGACAACCTATAACCATTGTACAATTGGGCTCATGATTATAGTGTCAATATAGACAAGAATCACACAGTTGAGACTTATATGTGAAGTCTGTTTGTGAGAATATACACATTAAACATGTGTATGTTAAGCAGATGATAATTCAGACCATACCAGGATGAAAGACTTTCCCCACAGATAAGGTCATGTAGCCATTCTCCTTGAAATACTGGGGCATCGTGGAATAGTTTCCTGCATGTACTCTCCAGTAGGAGTAGAAATCATACAGTCGGGTAGTATCAGGTCTGCGTCCAGTAAGAAATGACACTCTACTGGGAGCACACACGGCTTGCTGAGGAGAGAGTCAGCCAAAAAAAGAACCAATTCAGGAAAAAAATCAAAACACAACACACATACAGAATGACTTAGGTGTGGCCAGGCAAAACATTCGAAGGCTCAGGAAGTGCAGTGAAAGTGTTTCGTATCACTTCAAACTGCAATGACCAGCCCCCTTATTAAGAAAATAAATTCCCAATTGTGAGCTTTTAGCAAGATATATATTTACCTACCTATAATTTTTCCTCAAATAACCAATTCCTAAGAACTAAAAACTTTGGTTATACAGCTAGTATCACAAAAAAAATAAAAAAATTAAAAAAAGAAGTCGTCAGGTTGCGTTAAAAGACAGGGCTTTTGAAATCTAGTAGCTCACACTCACACAGAGTTAAGTAGAAGTGGCATATGGACTGTGCTGACAAAAGCCCAAAGTCTAGTTGATCTGGACTGCCTTAAGAAAAATGAAAAGGATAAACATACGGAAGGTCCAGGTTACAGTGCAAAGGCCTCACCAATTCTGTTTCAGATTGTCAAGAGCCAAGTATTATTAAAGTCCTAATCCCTAGGCAGAATTAGACTCAAACTTCTAATTTCTCAGCAGAGAGAAACAGGAATGTAGGTATCCTATGCAAAGTATTGGAGTAAAGAGCAATTAGTGAGATTTGGAGTCCTATACTTAATAGTAATACTTACAACACAGCCTGCCCCTTTATAAAAGTCTATAGAGTTCCTCAAAAGAAAAAAAAGTAAAAAATCTTTTCTAAACAGTAGGAAAAAAGAATTCTAATTTAGTAAAACAGCATTTTTAAACAGCACTTTGCTGCTAGCAGTGACAATGTTTGAGTGACATCATACTCCTCCAAGGACTACACAAATATCATGATTCAAATGCCCTGTTTTTGTTTTTCTCACTTTAATAAAGATAGGTTCATACAGTTCATCCCAACCATTTATTTTCTACTGGAAATACTTAAGGCTAATAAATACTTGCTTTTTCCAGCGGTCTACCTAACACCTACTGTGGTAAAACCGGTAATTATTTTGCCTAGAGAAAACACTTTTGATTTAACTTATTTATCTCACCTGTGCATATGCATTGCTGAACACAACACTGTGAGAAGCAAGTTGATCAATGTTTGGAGATTTCACAAGTTTATCTCCGTAACAGCTCAAAACAGGACGCAGATCATCCACAACTATAAGCAGGATATTCATATGATCTATGAAGAAACAGAATTGGGAATATATTCAGGTGGGTTCCAGTAAGCAGAGGTTTGTGCAGATTTGTCATTTTTTTAACCCTGAAGTAGACTTTTAAAAAAATCAGCAAGAACATCTAATACCTTTGTGAGGAAACGTAAATACTGGGATTAAGTCTTCCAACACACCAGAGTTCTTGTTCTGCCTAGACAGAACTACAGCGGCTTTCCCTTCCCTTCCTATCTCACCACTTCCTCCCATGGTATTTTCTCCAGCTGGCTACAGAAGGGTGTGTGAAATAAAGTGGTATTTTATAGCTCTACCTACTACTGAATTCTACAGCCCGCAAGCTCTGAGAGGGGCGTTAAGCTACAGGCAAAGCTTGGGAACTGCTATGCTATATGCTCCTGCTCCAAAGGGATAAAAAGAACACATTTAAAAAAATTAATTACGGATCTACTTTTTACAACGCCCTCTTCAGGTGCCCAGCTGTACTACGGCTCAAACAGCGCCCAGGCTGGGGCAGGCGCCCGCGGCAGGAGCCTCTCAAGCTGCAGCCGGGGCTTCCCCAGAGCCCTGGGGGAGACCAGACCCCAACGCCCGGGGCCCGCGGGCAGGGCCCGCCCGGCCGCTTCCCCACAGCGTCCCCTCCCCATAATATTA
>NW_020799100.1:3634851-3650506 GCF_003259725.1 Athene cunicularia
GCTCCAGCGGCAGGCGCGCCGTCCGTTCCTGCCCGCCGCCTCCGGGCGCTTTCCTGGGACGGGGAATACTGTCGGCCGTTCTGACAGCTCTTCCTTCCTGACGTCGGGAGCGAGGAAATCAAGGTTTGGTGTTTAGAGAAGTTGCCTCAGAGTCGAACTTTCACGCTGTTTGTTAATCAGTTCTGCACCCAGTTAACTCTTACCTCCGCTCCTTAAACATTTCCAGAGTTACCAGTGCCGGGGCCTGGGGCAGCGGCCGCTCGGCGGGCAGGGCCGGGCTTTCAAGGCAACTGACGTTTTTCAACGCGGCTGTTGCAGTGTTCTCGAGGGCCAGAAGAGGACAGAGACGTTCTGATCACTTTTTTGACCAAGCCTCCAAAGACCAGACGGAAAAGCTGCATCTTGTCCCCTCCCCATAATATTAAAAGTTTCAAAAAGAACTAGTTTTATAAAAAGCTCTGAAATTTTTCGTGGTTTCTATCTTTAATTGTGAAAGAGAGAATAGATTTACTGCCAGTATTCCTGTATAAAAATGGACTCGCTGTTAATTCTTCAGATGCTTCCCAATCTGCAACTGTAAGATTACCACAGACCAAGATGGTACAATAAAACTGCTCACAGGAAGATTATAAAAGGATTTAAAAACCATAACTATGTAGTCTTAAACATTTAACAAGCAGGAGAAGTGTTGACAACTATACCAATATTGAAAATACCCATCCAGCTTTTCACTCGCATATCTGAAAACCACTATGACAACGGTGCCTGTGATGGTGGATTCTTCCTCTTTAGCAAGCGTTAGGCGCTCCTTTGTCTACAAATGGCAGATTAACAGTGAAATGAACTGGCAAATATCAATGTCTTTAGGATCAGACTATTAAAAAAACAAACAAAAAACAACTAGGGAAAAAGCCTCCATTTACAGGAGAGCAATGCATCTCAAATGGAATAATTGTTTCTGTGCTTCATAACTGTATCGGTTCCTCTTTCTTATCAAAATTAAAATGTTGGCAGCATGAGTTCTCAGATAGAAATGCCCTAATTCACCACTTTTTTTATACTGAGGACTAGCATACAGAAAGAAAATCGATAGCCGAGCGTGAAAAGTCCATACAGCACAGCCTGCCTCATCAGAGGCAGGTGGGTGGATTAATCCTTCTGTGCTGCTGGGGTTGTGCAAATTGTGGGATTTCTGCAGTTTTGAAGTTACCTACACTAAGAGAAATTGCCATGAAAAGTCTTACTGTCCAAACTTTCCTAGATGCTTCTCTCTTTTTTTTTTTTTTTTTTTTCCCATGTTATTCAAAGAGAATATAAAGATCTTTGAAGGCTTATCTGGGATTTCTGCATACACCTTTTACTTCCACAGCAGCAGGGCAGTAGACTTACTAGAGGCAATTAATTCACAGCATGTCCAATGCATAAATAGCACAGAGCACACACAAAACGATGCCTTTTCGAGATGTTTGACATATTCCGCAGGTGCACATCAAATGGAGAACATGTTTGATAAGCCAAGCTTTTCCCGGGGTGGGCTGGATCTCCTCACGCTTGCTGTATGAGGTGGCTCACACAGCACCACCAACACACGCAAGCCACAGCACACTTAGTACGCTTGTGCAAATTCTCTGGACATGTACATGTGGCACAAACCAGATATGCCAACTGCTGTACATTTATTAAACTACATGTGCAATGGTGAATCTGAAGCAGAAATATTTTTTACCCTTAAACCACCAAGGAATTCCTATCGATATTGCCCAAATTGGAGGATTCTTTCACTAAACTGGTTATCAATGCTTAAAACAGAACCACCTCAGAGCCAGAAGCAGCCCTTTTCTCATCTCTGAAGAAGCTGATAGAATTATGAAACTGAATTCAATCTAAAAATGTTTGTAACGGAAGATAGCTTTTTTGTTAAAATACCTATAGGAATACTTCAGAAGAGAGCAGGTTTATTGGGAAAACTATAAAACCCAGGAAGTGTAAGCCAATTAAGAAAAACATACAATTCATCAGAGTTAAGCATTTTCAGATGTTTGCAAATGGTACTTAGTGCCTGGTTTCCTATAACTGCTCTTCTTCTTTGCTAACTCTTTAAGAGAATGGAATAGAAAACAGCCTTTCTCTGCTCTGTAAAGAAGCATACCTGAGGCTTGAAATACATTGTGTATGAACTCACTATAAGCTTACCAGGAACACTGGTTAAAATGGTCTGTCACAGTCCTATTGATCCCTGAGATGTGTGGTTCAAAAGACCAGTACATTATGTGTTACACAGCATGGGCATACACATTCAAGCACATATACTTACTCTATTACAGTGAAGTTTATTTTTCTGTGGATCTTATACTTCCTTTTTATACGCACTGGAAATGCTTGAATCAAATCAAGAACCATGTTCCTACAAATTCAGTTACTACAGAGTACACAACATGCAACCAGCTCATGAATATTATTCAGTGTATTTGATGATTGCATATTTTGGAATTAATTTTGTGTATAAGCAGCGTATCTCACAGGTATCAGCAACTTTCCTAGCATAGATAAGCTGCTAGAAATGTGCATCCCCAAGTGACACTTCTCTTCATTTGGAGACTTTTTATGGAAAAAGCCAAGGAATTATTTTGCTATTGCACATGCATTTAATTAGCATAACACTCGCCTCTTTCAAATGCAAGTATGTTAAGTGGTACTTGATATGGATTTCCTGGTTTGTCTAACATGAGTATTTAGCAATCATCTTAAGTTCAGTCCACTAGAAGAACAAATTACATAGGAAAAACTCTTTTTCAAACAGCGTACAAATTCTGATGCTAAAAAGCAAATTGGGATGCTGCCAGACAAATGATTGCAGACACTGAAATCACAGGCCTAATAGTGTGTCTTTGACAAACTGGTCTCACAGCTCAGGTGTCCACTCCACCCCGGATGTATGGACATTTGAGCTGCCTGTCATTCAGCTCCTGAGCTAAACCACTGCTGCATTGAGTGTGATGAGTCAGGAGTGTAATAGGAAAGGTTAAACCCAAACCTTGCCTGAACTGGAGATACCTTGTACAACACTCTAGAAGTCCCAGAAGCCCTTATGAATGTCAGCCTGTTCCATCTACTGCCACCAGTGAGTATCAAATCTGACAGTTTGATAGCTTAGCAATACACTGGGGCATATACTGAAGGTCGGAGGGTCTACAGCAGTGCTTGTACAAGTGTTAGTAATGTAGATGAGGCCACCAACATAACAGCTAAATATATTAAAATCAACTGTTTGCTATGACAGATCCACATTAAGACATGGTAAAAATTCAGCACAGCAATATTTTCAGTGGGAAAAATCCTATTAATGCAACTCTGTAAGAAATGGCTGTACTATCAGACCTATAGTAGATCTTATAAAGTAGTATTTTCATACCTGGGGATGCTTTCCAAGAAAGCTTCCACATGTACACTATCTGTTTAAAGGAGGATTTCATCAGTTTCATTTGGAAACTGTACTTCTTTAGAGTTCAAGCTTCTTCAGCCAAAACCCAAGAAACTAATAGGTAACAGTCTTTCAAGTCAGCATCTAAGCAATAGGTTATAAAGAAATGAATGCAAGTATTAGGAATAATTTTATTTTACTTTACAAAGTATATGATCAACTTGGCTTTCTCTGCTCTTTCTCTATCCTGAAAAATGGCTCTGATCCTCTCCTCTGTTGGATGGAGGACAACAACATGCCACGGAATAGCTTCCAAGACTGGAATCAAAACTAACATTGAGATTTGCAGGTTTTCATGTTCTTCATTTCCTCTGACAAGGAAGATAAAAGTGTGCTTCAAAGTCTAAGTGAATATGGTCAGGCAATATAACATAACCCAGGTGTTGAGCTCTGCCTAGGAAGGATGTCTTGGCTCTTCATTTATGTGACCTGTCCTTGCACATGTTCCCCAATGATTTCACCAGAAGTTACATTTGCCTCAAAACAGTGACTTCAAACACCACGTTAGATTAATTAGCAAGTCTAAGGAATTTTTCTGCATCACTTAGTAATTCTAAGAAAGCGGGTTTTCACAAATGAATTGTTGGGCAGTGTGATTGGTTCAGTCACCCTCAAAGAGCGAGGCTGTTTTCAATGAATCAGTATAATTAATCAAACAATTTATTTCTCATGCATTACAGAAAGTATTTGACTAATCACTACAGAAAGGTTCTGACTGGCAAATTTATTTATCCCTAAACTGATTTTTTTCAGAAAAGCACTGTTTTCCTTTTTGTTTTATGGACTGATGAAATTTATTTCTGTACAAGTTGCTATGAAGAAAATGAGAGAGGCCTGTTAAAAATATTAACACCTGCATTAATATCTGTAGCCTTCCCTGGCACATATGGTGAGGAAGTGAAATACCTATAGCAAACATGGAGCTGCCTGAACCACTGAGACATAATGTTGATAAATATCTAAACAGCATTTTTATTTTTGAAAGATTGCATAGCTCTATTTTCAGAATCAAAGCAAACATACTTTTAAGTTGTCTGTGAACAGACAAGGATAAGCTAAAAACATCATGACAGAGGCATCTGCATAGACACTCAGTTTGTTAACATTCATATGATAAATTCTGATACCATTGTAGTCTGTCCTTGCAGTCTAATCTGCAGAGCTATGCACTAGAAAATACATTGCAGGCTTTAGAAAATACATTTCTAATCCAAGAATACTCATTATAAGCCTTCATTTCATATACAGTCATTTCTCCATGGCTGAAGTGAGTCATGCAGATCTGCTCACCTGCAGCACACTCTCTTTCTCCCCCAAGTCCAAGGTTAGTGATCTCACACAATGAGTTCTCCCAAGCACATGCGGTATCAGAGCTGTTTCTAAGATACTATTTAGACTGACTTCAGAATACTGGTCATAGGTAAGGCAGGTGCTGTTACTGCCATCAAAGCCAATGAATCAAAGGCACACCTCAGTCACAGTTTCTGCCATTTCCTGTTTGGCCTATAAATGTGGCAAATCAGATACTACCAGCTCCAACTCTGATGTGCTGGCCAGAGAAGAGATGGGTGGATTGAGGAACTAGAGTTCTTCCTGACTCTCCCTGCACCCATTTCAGGAAAAGTGCCTACAATTCAGGTAATGCACAGAAAAATCACACTGTCCCAAGTGCTCAGTGAGGGCAGGCAAGCACACTGCAGCGTAGCCCCTAAGAAATAACTTTCATGCACACAAGTATTGACACAGGCAGTTTCTCAGGTTACATGGTGAGTACAACAAAGAGATAAGGCCTGCAAATAGGAAAGACTGTGTAAACAAGATGTCACGTAATACCACTGAATTCTTTAATGTGGGTAGCTGGCAAGGACTGGTCTATTATTTAAACATTTACAAACTCTTTTGTTTGCTATTCTGGATTAATAGTTGCTGCAGATTTTAGAGGGTATTTTGGACAGCATCCTCAGTGTAGTCACAAAATACAGTGGTTAAAAACAAAAAACCAAAACAATCTGACCCCCATCTATTGCTAATAGTGAAATCTAACCAACCCTCTATTCCCCCGAATACAACTGCCTTAGAGGGGAAGTGAATAAGCTCATCAGTATTCAGGTATTGCTAACAGGGAGGTCACCTTCTTCTGTTAAGCAACTCTCCATTTCAGGCATTAAAACCCTGCAATTAGTAATCTGACAAGGACACCAACATACACAAGTACTTTGCTCTGACTAAGGTGATGTTCTCTGTAGTGTCATTCTACTTACAAAGCATGAGAGGAGTGATTCCTGCAAAGATGCAGATCCTGCTTCCCATATACATGCGAACTGTGGGATGCAAAGGAAGCGTCATGAAGGCGGAAGCACAGGAGAGGATAAGCAGGGATCGCTAACTAGGCAGAGCAAGGCAGAATTAAAAATTGTTCAAGGTTAGGATAAAGCCTTTTAGAAATTAGCAAGGACTTGCTAGTCTTCAGGATTCTTCACTTTTTACCATGCTTCACTAAAACAGAACAGTAGTAAGACCAAGAGACATAGAACTAGCAATTGTAATAGTGAGTAACAATGTCTTTTGACATGATCAAATTCTTCCTTTCACTACTATCTTCTTTCTTCACAGTTCACCTTAGGGAACAGATCTGTGAGGCAGATGATTCAGAAGTACAAAAAAATTTTTTGCTCTCTGCCACTGTACTCATTTCTTGCACTGCTCTGAGTTTACCCTCTACACAGTAGGAGACTGGTTCTGTTACTATGCCAATAGTTTCCAAATTCTGATTCAAAAGACAGTACAAGCTGATGTACAGCTACCCATGAATAACACTTTCATATGCTGAAAATGGCCTATCCCTCCAGAAGCACCCCGTCAACATGTCAGAAACCACCCCAGTACACGACAAGCTCCGCAGCAGGTTTTCTGGTCCACCAGAAGAAAAATTCTTGAGAACCACATTTCCACAACAGTCACTTTCCCAATTCAATATGCAACAAATCAAGCTAAAATCCACAATGTATTCAGAAACTGGTACTACCCTTAGTAGTACCATGGAGCATGGAATAGCTTGTGTCTAGTTACTAAATAACAATTCTACTTTCATTCTTTTGTTAGTAAAAAAGGAGACAAAACTCAAAGATTATTTCTGTCTAACCTGCATCCCCCATCTCCTACTATAATAGCTGTCAGTGTACTGGATCCCAAAAGCCCTATGCTGAGTTTACTCAGCACTTTTAAGCATGACACTTCAACAAGGTAACTAGTCCTTTCTGGATACCATCATTTTCCCTTGAGCCATTGAGACTCAAAGGTGTTTTGCAGGAGCTGTTAGATGAACAGTTCAAACTAGTATGCCCTCTATTTCCCATAACTTGCCAATAGTATTCTATGGTCCAAAAGGTTCAGAGAAAAACCACAAAGGGACAGCTATGTTATAGTATGTGTTTGTTCAAGTGAAATAATATCTCTGATCACTTTTAATGTAAAGAACTTTCACATGTACCGTGTTCACAAAACTCATCAGCCACCTTTGCTTTGAAATGCTCTAGCAGCAATTCGCTTTGGAAAACAGATTTGCTGTGAGGAGGTAGCCATAGTGATAGCGGGGAGCAGCAGGATATGAAAACTCCAAAATCCATCAGAAATTAACTGGAAAACCAGGGCAGTAAAAGACAAAGCCCCTACAGGTCTTAAAAGGTGAAACTGAACATAAATTGTAATTTTATAAGCATCAGCAACCAAAAATAAGTATTGATCTAGCTGTCAACTTTCATGAACATGATAATGTTATAAGCCTTCTTTAAAAAATAAATAAATAGAAACCACTTTGCAAATGCTCAGCAGAAACTCCAGCCTCAGCTGAGCAAAATTTTCTGCTGCTCCAGGCAATAACAAGGGAGGCACAGAACCAAGCTGCTAAGGAGGGAGCAGCTGTGATCTAGTTACCCCTTCTGCAGTGCTGCCTCAGGGGCAATGCTCCTGTCTGCCTTTGGAAGCTAGCAGGCCAGGGACAGTGGAGGCAACTGGAGGGTAAGCATTCATCCTATTTCAATACTTTGAGCACAGAAGTGTGTGTTTCTTCACTAAGAAGATTTCATCCCTTTGATAGAAGGATGAAATTAAAGAACAGGAAGAAACGGGAGACAAAAAGATTATGGCCCAAATTGTAGTTACTTATTTTGCCAATCTAGAACCCAAAATAGTGGTTACTTATTTCATCGATCTAGAACCGGATTTCCCCAACTTTTTGTTGTTACATAACCCTATAATACAGGTTTGAATGAGTGTAGCCCTCATCACTGCAGGTGTGAGTGGACTAGGTCCCAGGATCTCAAACAGAAATACCTGGTAGCTAAGAAATACAAAGGGGGAAAAAGGACCAGTGCAGCCTGGCTTGTACCCACACAGAAACATGGTAAGATTCAACTGTCTTAAAGGAGAACATTCTTTCTCTTCCTGAAATTCCTTGACTCCTTCACAGGACACCTTTCACCTTTAGCAACAAAAGCATACACAAGGTGATGCTTCACTAGACAACCCCAGCTCACTGCAGGAATCCTATGGGGAAAACCAGCATATGATCATTTAATTGAAGACTTCTTTGCAACAGCTTGGCTGTGTAAGAATACCAATGCTTTAAAATACTTACCTTTTTTTCTTGTAAGATATACACATTCACTACAATACAAGTTAAAAAAAAAAAAAAAAAAGAAAAAAGCCTGATAGACCTATGTAAAGCTGAAAGCCCAGGGAAGATAAATCACTTCATGCCGTCCTCTTATTAGTCATCCTTTGTGAGCTTGGATTTGGTAATCCAACACTCCTCTTTGGATCATTGAGCTGGAGGTTTCTGATGTTCTCTTAATTTGGACAGCTTCTAGATGATTCTGAAATGTCATCTTGCTAGATCTCAGACCTGAAACCAAGATAAAGCAAAGCGCTAATCTCTTTGATTTTGTTCACTTTCATTTTCTGTCTCCCATCCAATTTTGTTAACAACTGGTTTCTTGCTTCATGGCTGGAACATCAGAGGCTTAAGTGAGTTGTATTATTTTTAGGTATCTTTGAGTATCTTTTCAATGTGGTGAGATATAAGTAGGTCCTTGTCAAAGAATAAAAAGCAGCAAGTAGCTGGTTAGTGTTTTATCTTTGTAAAAGCCATGTAAATTTGCCACAATCATATTAACATTTAATCTGCTTCTTTTCCTTGAATACATTTCAGAAGGAGCTCTGTTATATCCAATTATTGATAAGATAAAGCCTGATTTATCGTTGTTCTGCATCGCTGGCTAAAGTATATGTTGCACAGTGTTACTACATCAGGGTGCCAGTATTTTAACCCACGTGCTATACTGCTGCAAGGCATGCTGAACTGAGCTCACCTCTTGTATACAAAATCCAAAAACTGTTATTTGGTGGCATTTAAACATTTATCTTGTGCTATCTAGCGTGACTTCTGAAAGAAGCCCAGAAAAGTCATGGACAGAAATCTCCTTTGAAGTTAGTGTTACCTGGACATGCAGATCTTTGAGATTCTTGGAAACATCTCTGTATTTTTCAATGATAAGAACATAAATTATAGAATTAAATTACTTTATGTTGGACAAAGGTGATGGTATTAGTCAAGAACATAATGAATTTTATATCCAATATTCTACCTGTACAATCAGTCTTAGTTTACTGTATTAAAATTAGATGCAGCATTTAAAGGTAAACCAAAGAGATGCTGTATTTCTATTATATAAACTACTTAATGCATTTTTCCCAACTGTAAATTCAAAAATACTGCAAATTAAATGTTCTCTTTCCTATTTATATAAGGACATTTCTGTTGCAGATAACATTTTTTTGATAACTATAAAAATGAAAAAAATTTTAAAATAGCAAAGAAATGTGATGCTTTGCTATTTAAAAAAACTGTCTGGTAAATTCTAGTCATAGAATAAACTACTGCAGGGCAGAAAATCTGCACTTCGGTTAGTTGTATTTAGAATTTGGATTACTATTACTTTTGGCAATTAAACAAGAACAAAGTGTGAGTTGAAAGAAAATATGAAAATCAGCACTGTGCTAACTTGAACAGACAAAGTTCAATAGCGATTAAAAAACAAAACTCTCCAAGGGACGTGACAGGAATATCAATGAAGAAGTCACATAGTGACAGTGTTTGGAAAAGCCGTTAAAGGAAGCAAACCCCAAATCTCACTAGTTCCTGGATTTGTTTACATTTCATTAATGAAGAAAATATTACCTAAAATACTTGATTAATATAGCAGACTGGTCAAACTAAAGAAACCTAAACCCAGGTCAGGCTGACCTGTGTCCTCCAGTTAATAGAAAACAGACCTCACTTTGACTTCATTTGAGCCAACCAGGATATCGCCACCACTGATTTTTGAAAAAGCCATATTGGGCTCCCACTTCAATCACCATAAAGCACAAAACTACTGTGGGGGTAGTTTGTTGGTCACTATGTACTGAAATCTCCAATGCTGTAGAGATGTGACAAATTATCTAGCACAGGAGTTACACCAGAAGTTAGAAACATGAGAAATCCATGCTGCTTCAGTGACAATTGAGATGTCGCTGAAAGTATCCGTAATTCCTTTCCTTCTTTCCTCAGAATTGTATCTCCGCTAAGAAATGTATGGGTTCAGCTGGTCCAGGTAGCCTGGTAGCACAATAGGGTAGAAGGTCAAACAACTGCAAATAAGAGTCATGTTTTGTTCTGGATATTATGCATCAGTTTTAAGAATAGAACATTATATTAATTTTGTCAGGACAATATGTGTCATCTGATCCACCATCAAAGCCTAATGGAATTAAGAAGGCCTTGAAGGAAAGCATTGACAGTGATATATCACCATTATTAGATTGATAGGATTTATTTATAGAGAAATGATCCAATGCCTTCTTTTCTATCTTTATTTCAACAGCTCCTAAACAAAGTGGAAGGGAGAGGGGTGGCAGAAAGCTCAGGCACAGAGCATTATAAAAAAACGAGTAACTTTGAAGCTGTGGCAATTAAACCACATACGTCTTTTGCAGGTGATGTCAAAACATTGTGCCAAACCCTGCTTTGGCCAAATAGCTGCACAACAATGCACCTTCTAGCATGGCACTGGCAGAAGAGTTTATGAAATCCATAGTGCTTTAGTAGTATAATTTGCTTCACATCACAACGCTAGTTGGCATTAATATAAATAGCAACTTGCTGAACTACTACAACTCTACAAATAGATTTCAGGTTGAAGGGTATTAATTTAGGGTCACAGCATCCAATAGACAGATGCAAATAGAATGATTTAAAGCCTCTGCCCTTAAACTAACTTCCTGAATAGGATACAAAACAATATTCTTACAGAAAATATTGAAATCCTGATTGAAACTGAAGGCCTTAATTTCAAAACTAAGCAGCTGCATGTATGCCAATGACAATAACATCTGTGTAGATATTAGATCATTACTGTTTTCAACTGTGCAAAATTACAGGCTGGTCTAAAGTGTTTATAATAGATTGAGCAATCTCCTCTTTGTCAATTACCGGTCAATCTCTGTTTATTCTGTGAATAAATGTTAATAGTAAGGCCTGACTTTATATCAACAGAAATTCAAATGGGGATTTTCAAACCTAGAGATTTGGTTTTGTAAACTATTTGATGTTCTGTCATAGACTGTGAAAGATGATCCTAGAAACAGTTCATGGCTATGCTGTCAGCCACATAAGTCAGTTATTACTGAACTGCTGTCCTCCCTTTAAATGTTACTATATTCCAGTCACTTAACAGTGACACTTTGAGAAGTCTGTAAAGCAAACAGGACACATGAATTATAAGGGATGTTAGAAAGGAGCCAAGGCTGACTGTCAACAGAAAAGCAAGCTTGACAAATTAGAAGGCTGGTTCAGGTTTTTTTCCTTCACTTAACTTTGGCCAGTCAAGGATAAGGAACCTCCTGGTTTATGTTTTTAAGCAGAATAAGAATACAAGTAGATGGCCTATGAAGCAGTAATGGCAGTGACTATAAAACAGATGCTATATATGACATTTTGCACTAATATGAGGAACTAGATAAATGGAATGAAAACGAAATGTCAGTTTAGTCTCAAAAATAAACTAACTCAGTTTACAGTGCAGTTCAATTCCTAGTGTTCAGGTCGCAACCAGCACTAGACAGGAAGTCTTAACAGAAAGCAGATGACTTGCTGCTTCTTTTTTCCTTCCCCATATTCCTCCTCCCACCCTTACATCACCATAAAATGTAAACTCAAGAGAAGTAAGTCTTTAAGTTCAGAAAACACCTTGGTTTTTCTTTGCTGCCCAACTCTCCTCAACATCACCCTCACAAGTGTAGTATCTAGCCATAGCAATCAAGAAACCTGAGACCACCACAAGATCTAAGAAAGCTCCTAATATCCCCATTGCCAGTTCCTTGACTTCAAGACAAAAATTTAGCCCTAGCTTTCCTGAAGTAACAGTACAAAAGTATGCCACATGAGCTTAACCACGAATTTAACATTAATTTAATCACAGCTAATGATGTAATGGTAATGGTGTCAGGTTATTTGAAAGTCACAGCTTCAACATCAAATTTAAGGGGTAAAAAAATATAACAATTAATACAAAAATGTGTTTCTCTAACATTGTATCTCCTATGAGCCAGAAAAAGGGCAAAGAGATCATCCTAAATCTCAACAGAATCAAGTTAGAATTGAAAGGCAGGTTGTTTGATGTATCTAGGGGTCAAAGGTGTTGCTGTTGTTTTCTCATTACATAGTCTAATACAGAGCTTTTACTGTAAAATATCAGCTGTTTCCCTGCAGCACTATAAACTTTTGGATCGCATTATGAAGGAACATGTGGATTAATTGCTGAGATCAGGAAAATAAATAATTTTAATTTCTGTGCTATTAGATTTACCTGAAGGTGAACTGCTGGATGGAGGGGCCAAATTTGCTATATATTTCTTTGGAGGGAAAAAGCAAGTAAAGTGAGTGGAGGTTTTCTCAGCTGTAGTACCTGCAGGTTGGGTCCAACAGCAAAGAGCTGTTTTCTTTCTGTCTAGTTACCTCCTTTTGTTTTTAGCTTCGTCTCTATCATGTTTTCTGTAACTAGGGATTTATTTCCTAGTTCTTTGTCCCTCATAGGAACTATTTTGCTGCCTGGGCAGTCAGCCAAACATTGTAACTGCAGAAGAAATCTTTCCTGATTTACTCCTACAGACCTTCATGAATATTCTTAGAAATGGCATGCCGCTTTATTAGACTTCTGAATTATTAACAGTTCTCAAGTTAAAATAATTCCTCATTAATATTATTTTGACTTTGTTTATGATTGTATCTGGCTAAGGATAATGCTTACCAGTACTGTCTGGTCTAGTAGCTTCTTTATGTGTTGCAGTAGATGTATTTTATCTTGAATATATATATTATGTATAATTGTTCTCTTTTCCAAATTAGTAAGGCTCAACTTTTGAAAAAAACAGAATGAAAAACAAGGTTCTAGTTTCCAGTTTTTTAAGTCTGGTAATTCTCTGGTTCCTTAGAAGCTAGTGTAGTGCCCTGCCAGAGGTCCTATCATAAGAGCGCTTTTCATCTCACCGGTCTCTAGAGACTGCCTAGCCTTCATCCTTTCCTTCTCTTCTCTTCTGTTTTCATGCTTCTCTCTCATCCTGATTTCTGACTAATCTCCTCACACACCCTCTCTACTACCATTACATGTGTTGGCATGTCCTTGCTTTCTTGTAGCCTTTGACATACCCTTGCCTTATCACCTTAATATATAGCACAGAAAGCTGCTGGTGAGGAAATCTGTCGGCTATTTGTGCTGTTGCCAATGGAGTTAAAATTCTATCTACAATTTGCCAGTGAGTATCTCCAGATGAATTACATCTTTGAGTAGATCATATTAGCTAATGAATTCTGTCAAGGGCTACAAGTAGCTATGGCATTTAATAAATCACATTGCGTGTAAGCCTAGCTTCTTAGCTGGTATAAATTACCAGTCCTGTTAGCACTTGATGAAGGCTTAGACCATTTACTTTTCAGTCCTTTTTTCATCTTTCTGCAGAAGCTAAAGCTTAAGATATGATTGAATTTTTCTTCTATTAGCATTTCACTTGCAATGTAATCTTGATTAGTGAGGAGCTATGGGGATTTTCAGTTCAGAAAAAGTCAGATAACCTATGCCGATATAGAGTCATCATACAATCTGTCCTGATCTGCTATATAATTTCATAACCCTTGTTACACAGTCAAGCTCATTGACTTGAGTTCGATTAGCATCTATCTTCCAGAAAGGCACCTGGACTTCATTTGAACATGAAAAATCTCCTGTTCCTCAGGGTCATTCGTTCCCACAGCTAATTACTTTCACTTAAAAAACAAAAAAAAAGACAAAAGAAACCACAGCTCTTTCCTCTCTGACCAATGTTTGTTTAGCTGAAGTCCTTAGCCTTGATTCTTGCTATGCCTCTTTTAGCTTAGCTGAAGAGTCTTCTAGTACCTAATATTTTGTCTCCAAGAGGGTACGAACATAATTAAGTGATCTCACTGTCTTTGAAATATGCTCAACTCTTTATGACAGTTTTTTTCTGAGCATTTAATCACTTTTGCAGCATTTAATCACTATCGGCACACTTTTCAACGTTTATCCTGATGCATTGGGCATGAGTACAGTCCAAGGACAAAGCAAAACAACACATGAAGACTTCTTCAGGCAACTTGCTGTGTAATAATGATTAAGCAAGTTAACCTATTTATTTTCCACCTTTAAAATAAGACTTTGAAAATTCCTAGTAATTTAAACAAGCATTACCTATCAGTGCCCTAAAAACCAGCTGGACTTTAAAACAAAGATAGTGAAGTGAATGTTCCCAATATGAGTATACAAAGGAAAACCATACATAAAAAGGGTGGTTTGAGAAGGGCACGGCACATCCCTAATTGTTATTCCAATGAGACTGCAAAGAAAATTTATCCAAGACTTGTCCATTGCTACCTCTGCTTCCACCACCTAGAAAGAGCTAAGCCCACAGCAGGTAGCATACCTATGTCCAAACCCACTACTTCTGCCTCCCTGTGTTAGTTCTTATTTTCTCTGGTATCTTCCCTTCCAGCATTTGTTAATATTTCATTTAAATATAAGATTAGCTTGTTCAATCCAGTGATGGCCAGATATCACTATCAGTTAAAGGGAAGGCCCCTGAAGACAACCAGACACTCATGATGTGTCCAAACAATGTGTGATTTAATGCTATAAATATGACAACAGCCATGCCACAAATTGCAGCAGAAACTAAGTGGCAGAATCACAAACAAAATCTGCCTCCAGATCCTCTGGGGTTGGCTTCACTAACGGTTTGAAGAATATCTGATGAGGATTACTATTAACACATACAAGACAGTCTAAGCTTACTCAAATGTGAGATAAACCACAAATGAACAGCTAACAAATATGACATTTTGTACAGATTCAGAACGGATTAACTAAGCCCATATTTTGAAAACAACCAAGGTCAGTGCTTAACTTTTGAAACGCAGCCATAAATTTAAAAGGAAATGATACAACTGGAGATAAACATTGCTGACATGACTCTGAGGTTGCAAGAGGATGTTCCTGTAAGTCTCGGTGCAGCGAGCCTCTTGACAGAGTCAGAACGCGAGCAGGCAGCTAGTGCACCCAGGCTTTCTGAAGCACAAACACAAATGCAAGTCTACAAAGGAACTGGATAGAAACATCATTATTTACCATTCAGTCAGGCATATTGTATGGGGTTCTTTTTTTCCAGTAAAGGCTGCAGAATTGTGCTAGTCCATCAGAAACCTTTTTAAACACGAGCTGAAAGACCATACTGATTCCCCAAAACAAAGTTAACTGGATTTTTAATATATATATATATATATATGAAACGTTTCTCGGTGAGCACTGAATGATGACAGCTGTTCCCTAAGTAGCATACACACAACCACATGCCCCAACGGCCCCGCACTCCGAGCGCTGCGGGGAGCTCCCCGCCGGCCCCCTGAGGCGCCGCTCCCAAGAGACAGCTCCAGTGGGGAGAAGCCCGAGCCACCCCCTCCCGGTGGAGAACGGCCTGCCAGCCCCCGCTGGGCTGAACCGGACCGGGCCTGGGGCAGGACCCCACACAAGCCTGGCTCCCGCAGGCGTAACACCGCAGGAGCGGCGG
>NW_020799100.1:3650556-3661090 GCF_003259725.1 Athene cunicularia
CCACCCCAGCGTGTATGTGCTCCCCTCGGCTGGGTCCTGAGCCCGGTGGCTGTAAAGCGGCATCCGTCATCTGGCTTCCAGGGCGAATTCCGGTCATCTTCTCTGGTTTATTATGTAACTTTCTCGGATTACTCCCGAAACTCATTCAGTTTTTTTAATTTTTCACCTTGATGATTTGGGAATAAAGCTTTGTCCTGGAAAGCCAAGTTGCCTTATGTGCAAACACAGGTATTTAGCATATGGGAAAGGCTCATTTTTTTTTGCAGGTGTGAAGGCATCGTGCTTAATCCTAGCCTAGACATGGAGAATTGCTGATGCTGATTCTTTATTCTGGGCTCTCTTAAAATTAACAGGTCGCTACAACTTGGGCTTCTGCTGTCTTGTCAAGCAAGTATGGATACATGTAACTTTTAAAGAAGCTGAAAGAATGAGTTGATTTTTACTGTTTTTTCCTGTTACCGGTATTTTAAGACCACAGAATAAAGGCCTGCTCGTGCAGGGTGGCGTGAAATACTGAGAGTCTGGGAAAAATCTTGCTTGTAAAAGAGGCCTTACATGATTGCAGTTACCAAAAGCTGTCTTAAGATCGTTGTTTAGACAAATAGAAGGGTAACCAATGCTTTGGGAAGTGCATTGTTGCAGAGAGGTTGAAGTAAACAATTTTAAATATGTGTGGTTGGAAGTAATGGAAAAATAGGAACAGGAGTTCCAGAAGCTTACAAAGTTTTGTTATTGTTAAGTAATGCTTGCAGCTTATTTGGATGCTGTCCAAATGATTAACGAGCAAGCTGAATGTTGCATTTGTGCAGATAACTTAATCTTGAATGTTTTGATGTTCACTGGAACACTCAGGTGGTATTTTACCACATGACATTTTACTTCTGTATTTATTGAGGAGCCAGTGAAAGTACAAGTTACACAAATACTGAATCTTGGGAGAGTATGAATAGCTTAGGAAGCTGAAGGATCTTTTTGTTGCTGTGAAGAGTGACTTGTTTTGTATCGTCCTATCCTGAGGTGGTTTCATCAAGCACGTGAGGCAATGCTGACACAATAAAACTGCTTTTTCTTATTAAGGGGTAGCTGAGACACTTTTTCTGAATAGAGACAAAGCAGCTTGATCTCAAAACGAGGCAATGCTGAGATAGTGAATGTTTTATTATTTGAAGAGAGTGAAAGTGGGTCGTTTGAGTTGTGCTGTTGGAGTAAGGGTAGTATTCCTGACTATTGCTGCTTTACTCTGTAGCAAGTATTTTCTCTGTTCCTTAGGTTATCCATGTTTTAAAATACATACAAATACTTCACTGAAGTGGTGTGGAAGCATAATTACGTGTTTTGTAAAGCAGTCTGTGATCCTCTGGTGAATGGGTGGGTGACTTTTTCCCTTCCTGTAGCGTGAGGAAATCATGTACTATGTAATTATTTTGATTTCTGGTGATACAGGCAGTTGCTGTGCCACTGCTATCGAGTATTCCGGATACATTATTCATTCTTAGGTTGACTAGTTTATAAGATATATCAACATAACTACTTCAAATTAGTAAGCACCATCCTCAGTGTTCCAGTTAGGAACTTCACTCTGTAATCAGTAACTTTGTTAAAAGTTTAACCTTGGTTCATTTGGGGATTTTTTCCTATAATGTTGCTTTTTTTAAACTGAATATAAAAATTTAAAAAATAATCTCTGGGATCTGCCTTATTACAATATGTAATAGCTTTTAATATTTAGTTAAAAATAGTGTGGATTAAGTTACATAGTTAATGTAATTTTATTTTGAACATCAGAAACTATCTCATTTGATTTGTATGAAAGAACACATTTTTTAAAAACCTGTTCAACTGGCATATTTCTGAGCCTCTAATAGTGTGGCTCCTGACTGGATCCTTGTGGAAGGGAACTATTTACAGATGTCCATTCATTAAGTTTGTCATGCAAGAATGCTTTTTATGTGTTCTCTTGAAGTAATTTTTTTTATAAGTGAAAGAGATGACATATGCTGTATTTATAATTAAATATTTGACTCTTCAGAACTGATTTGATTTCTTTAGAAAGAAGTTTGACATGCTTCCTGTTGGGAAATAACATGATTAAATTTCAGCTATGTCTGATTTTCTTGTTCTCTACAAAGTTCATGTTAAGTTGCCTTCCTTAATTTCTGACTCTGTTTTTTGTTTGTTTGTTTGTTTAATAGCAAATTTCTTATTTATGCCTGCCTGCTGCTTTTTTCTGTGTTGCTCTCTCTACGTCTGGATGACAAAATTCAGTGGAGTTACTGGGCCGTATTTGCTCCAATATGGCTGTGGAAGTTAATGGTGATTGTTGGTGCCTCAGTGGGAACAGGAGTATGGGCCCGAAACCCGCAGTATCGGTAAGTTGAGGATATTTATTTTGCAAAACAGTGGGAGCATAATGTGTTTTCCATAATGAATCAAGTTCATAAACAGGTTTCTTAACAATATGAAGATATAGAATCCAGAGGGTTTGTTTTCAACATGTCTAAAATAATTATCACAACCTACAGTGTATGAAACAGCTTTATGCAGCAGCTATAGATGCCTTAATCCTAGATACAACTTATCACAAGCTTCAACAATATTGTCTTTGGGAAGCTAAAGGTTCTCTTGGGGTGACTTTTTGCACTTTTCTGTTAGAACATTGGGAATCCTTTGCTTTAGTATAAGCCATATAGAAATAAGCATCTTTATATGCACTAGGAATGTACTATATTTAATTGTATTATTTTCTAAATCAGTCCTGAAGCGTACAGATCAGCCTGAAAAATGTTGATTTTTTTTCTTTTTTCCCTCCTTGGTGCGCATACAACCTCAGTGAACATATGGATGCATCTTCAGTGATTCTTGAATGTGCCGTGAACATAGAGAAATTTTTCAGACTTCAGTTAGTTTTATAAGAAATATTCAAGTAGTTTAATACACTAACATAGGCAAATATGTGACATTTCCAAAGTAAAATGTTTGTGGAAACAAATTCTGTAAATTCCCTTTCATTTTTGTAAAAGTTGTTTAACATGGATATTTTAATTGTCAGTCGAGGGTAAAATAACTTCCAGACCTTTAAATAGCTCAGTGTTTATTTTTTTAGTAATCTGAGGATGTGAATTTGAACATGCTAGGGGAAAATAATAACTATGTTAGATGAAGTGCAATACATTCAGTGCTCTTTTCTATCTATGGTGAATATGAAATGAAAAATTTTGTGCACAGGTCTCATTCTGATACACTATGTTGTGTGGTTCAGATCTTGTTTGCCCCTTCTAGTAATGGTCCCACTTGAGTAGGAAAAAGTGTGGTTTCTCTGTGTGATGTTATTTTACAGGCATTTTTAGTAATTTACAGGCATTTTTAGTAATATATAATACTCTCTTGCAACACACTGATTTTGGTGAATAAAGAAATTCTGGGGAAAGGTGTTGATTCAATGAAAGCTGGTACAGGAACCAAACAGATAATTTCAGAGTTAGCTTATTTCCTGACAGCCTGCATGATATCGGAGTGTTTATGTAGTAGCAAAGAAATCCTGGTTTATTTGCACAGCTATGGAATGCTTAGGAAATTTTCAAGTTGTAAAAATCCCACTGCCCCCTTTGAGTAAGATACTTCAAATGTGCAGCTTTATGGGCAAGAAATCCTGTTATGTCATCAGGACTGTAATTCAATAGTGGCTATTTGGGCATAGTGTGTATGTTTGTTAAAAATGAATGTTAATATCTGAAATTTAACAACCGTAAACAAAGTGTCTTGGGATGTTTGCAGGAAAGAGTGCTTTCCTGTTGACAAGTAAACTGAACACTTCCTCACCCTCTCTTTAGAGCAGAAGGAGAAACCTGCGTGGAGTTCAAAGCTATGTTGATTGCAGTAGGCATCCACCTGCTACTGCTGATGTTTGAAGTTCTGGTGTGTGACAGGATCGAAAGAGGAACCCATTTCTGGCTTCTGGTCTTCATGCCCTTATTCTTTGTATCTCCAGTGTCAGTTGCAGCTTGTGTGTGGGGATTCCGACATGACAGGTCTCTGGAGGTAATGCTTCATTTGTTATGTGTAAAACTTGTGGCAATGTGAGATTGTATCAATTATGTTACAGTTCATCTCTCCCTAAAGCCTGATACAGATGACTGCGTCAGTTGAATTGCTTGCACTGACCTGCTAGAGTGAAAAATCAGGATCAGAAATTATTTTTTCCAATCTCATCTATTTTTTCTTTCAACTGCCAAATTGCACCAAGTTTTAAACCTGCCTTTTTATTATTGTGTGTTAAAAGAACTCACCACAAACTCTGTAATGTGGATTAATACTACACACTAAAATGGAAATTGCTGAAAAAAATTGCACTGATACTAAGCGCTCTCCCTAGGCAGAATTGAACTTCCAGAGCCATTAGATAATCACAGCTGAAAATGTCTTACTATCCCAATCTGTGTGCTTAATCTTTAATTTGGGAACGCAGATGGTAGGCATAAACCAGTAGGTTTTTATTTTTTGCCTCTATCTTCTTTCCTTTCTGACTCACTCCTTTTGGTTTTGAAGAACTTCATAAGGATTCTCAGTATCTTCCATGGTTGCGGATTTTTGCAATAAATTTAAGTTCTTACTGAAGTGATTTTTTTTTTAAAAGGATTTTTTTCGTTTACTATGTCCTCAAACTACCCCATGACAATTAAAAACCTGATTTTTAGATGAAGTTCAGCTCTTTCAAGTTTTTTTTTAATTTCAAGGGAATATTTCTCTTAACATTAGCATAAACTGAGTTTATCTCTAGAAACATTTTTGGTAAGTGATTGTTAGGATGGCTGGTAAACTGATACCTTAAATTGTTGGTTTAAAAATATTGCAAATAGAATTTCACATTGCAGAGTTCTATTCATAGTTAACCATTCCTAAAAGTAAAATTTGTGTAGAAGTACTTGCCTTCTACTGCATGATGCTTGATTACCCATTGATTTACAGATGACTGCACAGCTGCCAAGGACTGGCAGAAAAAAATGGAATCCACTCACCCCTAAAAGGCAACAGCTGTCTGAAGTTATGCAGTTGAACTGTCAATTTTTAGTTTTTTCTTTGTTTACTGTTTTGTCATCTTCATTTAGTGTGTTCTACTTTCTTTTGGTTTTACTCTGGGAAGATTGCATTATTTCCCTTTCATTTGCTGGAAACGTAAGAGGTGCCCGTCTTTAATCCAGGATATTATTTTTTTGGCATGAGTAATTAAAGTAGTTGTAAATCTATTATTTTCATAATTATTTAATCTGAAATATATTTGTTTGCTTGCTCCTATTCTGAAACTGGTGATCAGTAAGTACGTAGTGGGGTTTTGTCTATATATCAGGGTGGGCTCAGAAAAAGCTTTCTCTTGTGTTACACTGTTTTTATAGTCAGTAAAGCACCATTTATTTAAGGCATATTGAATTAACTAACTTGTGAGCCTAGCCACTACAAATATACTTGCACTTGCCATATATAGCTCAAATGTTGATCCTGAAAATTATTTATACCAGTTGATCCTCTGGGTTTTTTGGTTTTTTTTTTTCTCTGTATTTGCTCTTGAAGTTTTCAGGTTGCTTGGTCTTATGCTTGAGTGTGGGGTTTTTTGGTGGTTATTTTTTTTGAGAAAGCCAGTGGTACAAAATTACTTTAAATCTAGTTGTCCAGTCTTTAAGGAACCTGTACTTCATTAGTGAAGACTTCAGTGCAGTCTGTGAAGTAGTGCCTGCTGCCTGTTGGATTTTTGACTCCTTATACTGTGAATTTTAAAGACATTTATCCAAGAGATCGTGGTACACAATCATATATGTTAGTGAAAAGTAGCATGTAGTATCTGCCATCTGAGAAATAATACATTGCAAAGATGCTTCACATAACTACATGGTTTTTTTTAAATGGAAAATGTTTCTCACTTTCACTCAAGAGCTTCAGTTAGTGTTTTCAGATAATAATTCTCTGATCTTTGAAATTCCTACCCATGTAGGGCTGCCCATAAGCTTTAGAAACAGAATCTTGCCAAATGTGATGGTGTTTCATTGTGTCTAGCTTGAACAAAGTCAAACAAATTTTTTTTTTTAAAGTATAATTTGGGGTTAGTTCTCATAGTGGCAAGTGGGACACTCTAAAAATGGCAATGAAAGCTTTTTATGAGAAGTATTGCTTTTCTGTATTGCCTTAAAACCCAAGTGCCTTCAGTGTCATTTAAAGTACCTCTCTTACACAGTAAATGATTGAATTTGGATGTCGTCTTCCACTCTTCAATGTACATCTTTTTCCCCCCAGACAGAGCTGAGACTTAAACTTTCTGATTTCTGTCTGATAACTTTGGCTTTTCTTACTTCTCTAATCACTTTAAGTGTTGCAGGTAGTGCTTTTATTTCTTTTAAATACCAGGTCTTTCCTCAGGAGACAGCTGGCTCTAGTGTTACTCTACTGGGATCACAGCCTCCCAAATTTAGGGGTGCGTAGTAATCTCTCATGTAAATGCAAATAATGTTCCATATTGCAGTGATTAGCATGAAGTCAGCAAAGTACTTTGACAGTTTCTTTGGTCATCTTGGAAATAGCTTTATCATGCTAAGAGTTAATTAATGTATTTTCTTTTTCTAGCTGGAAATCTTGTGTTCTGTCAATATTCTACAGTTCATATTTATTGCACTCAGACTAGATGAGATCATCAGATGGCCATGGCTTGTACGTAACAAGTTTTGTTCTTATCCTTGTTTAAATGGTGAATTTCATAAAGACATTTGCTATAGGGAACAGTTAATGTATGATCAGAGTCCACAATCACGTTTTTGCTTGCTTAACAATCCTTCGCTGAAGGTCTGGCATTTCATTCGGTGGTCATGGGAAACAAAGGCTGTTCTTTGGGCATTTCATCTATTGGGGGAGAGGGACATGCCATCAACTGCAATTAATCTCTGATCAGTGGTTGAAAGAGAAATCCTAACCAAAATCCTAACCGATGGGAACACTAAACTAGCCATGACAACGACTGGTGAGTTAGGGAATGTGTTGGTAAATAACTAGTTTTGTTGTGTTACCATGCATGTAAATCCACTTACTGTACAAGCGGTCACTGCCAAAACTGTTGAGATCTCCTGTCCCAAGAGCATTTAGAATACAAAAGTGTTGTTTCTGTGTCTGGGTTTCTGTAATCTACCAAAAAACTGATAATCTAGCATGATTATGACTGTCCTTTGTTTTCCAAAAAAAAAAACTAGGAAAAGGATCTAATTTAGAAATTGTTTCAAGTAAGGTATCCAGTGTAGAAAATGCTTGCTAAAATAATTTCAAGTACTGTTTGAGCCCATGTAAAAATCACAGAAATCTTACTAAAGTTGAACTACTTAACCCTATCAAGCTGAAACAATTTAAAATTTACAGAGCTAACTGAGGAATGCCAGAGCTGATACAGCTCGTAACAGTGTACATGATTTGTGAAGCTTTTCTGTCGAATTAAAGAGCATTAGACTTAAATTTCTTTTTCTTGTTTAGATTTTTAAACAAACCAAGTCTACATATTAAAACCCACACCTGAAGCAAATCAAACTGATAAAAATGTATCCCTGTTGAGGGGAAGGAAAGCAGTTAATTTCTTGTTCTTTCAGGTGGTTTGTGTTCCACTGTGGATCCTGATGTCATTTTTGTGCCTAGTGGTGCTCTATTACATTGTATGGTCTGTTCTGTTCTTGCGCTCTATGGATGTGATTGCTGAGCAAAGGAGGACGCACATCACAATGGCTGTGAGCTGGATGACAATTGTAGTTCCACTGCTCACATTTGAGGTAGGAAAAATTGTAATGAGTTTCATGTATCTTGTTCTTTTTAGTGAGTGGTGAACATTGCTCTGCCTCTTTTGGAACTTACCAAAATGAGAATACTGCTTTTTGTTTTGGAATTAAATACTAATAGCAAATATTAAAAAAACAAAAAACAAAACAAGAATTCTCTATTTCTTTAAAGGTTTTTTTGAGTAAAATATGCATCATTTTGAAACTGTAACTACATGTTTCTCTGGAGGCTGTTTTCCTTCACTGATTTGTGTGAAGATCTGAGATCAGCCTGTGTTTTGAGAAGCTTGGAAGTGGGTATTGCAATTAAACTGTATCATTTTTTTGCCATTTAGATCTTACTAGTACATCGACTGGATGGGCACAATTCTTTTTCTTTTATACCCATATTTGTTCCTCTCTGGCTTTCACTGATAACTTTAATGGCAACAACATTTGGACAGAAAGGAGGAAATCACTGTAAGTATTTAGAAATCATGGTAACAGATTGAAGCTCAAGGCTTAAATGTTGATATCAAGATTTGTGTTTCAAAAAGGGCATTTTCATATGTATTCTCTTATGAAAGAATTCAGATGTGTCTGTTACTATTGTTTTCAGGTGACTTTGTTTTCAGTGTTTACAGTGCCTCTTAATTTTTTTTTTTTCCTTATTCCTGTAGGAGTGCAACTTCTGCTTGGACTTAACTTGAAATCTCAATGGGATTTTAACTGTAACTTAGCCTTTTACCCTTCCTTATTTCCATGGGTTTCATTCTTACAGGACATGACTGGATCTTTCTACTCTGGGTTCTGAAAATAGTGTAGCACTTACCATTTTTAATTAGCATTTGTACTAGTAGCTTGAACCTGTGTTCTCTTTACTCTTTGGCCAGATAGTGCTCTGTGTTGATCAGCTGTAATGTCAGTTGCTTGAGTGGCCAGTGTAGATTTACTAGGCTTTTATCCCCACCAGAACTAGTACTGCCCAAAGGAGCAATTTGTACTTTCAGCCATCTCATGTTACTTTACCCAGTTCACATGAGTAGCTCTTCCCACCAGGTTGCAGTTCATGTTCCTTGTTGACAAGGTGATAAAATTTGTTAGGATTTTTCAGAGTTGAGCCAACCACCTGTGATCTTTGTTATATAAACTCACTTCAATTTTGGTCTGATTATGAAATATATAGAAAATTTCTTTCTTAGGTCATCTCCATACATTTATATTGTATCACCAGTAACAATTTTCCATGCATTTTTTAAAAAATAATTTATGGCCAAATTAGTCTTTTGGAAAGGCACATGTTCATTTTATCTTCTGTAGGGTAAATAAATATTTATGTAAATTTTTTTAAAAAGACTACTCATGCAAAGTGAGGCTCAGAGCAACACATGACAGAGTGTACTGGTTTCTAACTAGTGCAAGTAATACCAAGGATTAGATACTTCTGGCATCACATTGTATTTGGCTAACAACAAAAGTATTTGGGGAATACTGAATACATACATTTACTGATCTGTGTCTGCCTATGCCATCACATTCCCTCTGGTATTGTAACCTGTATGGATCAGACAAAAGTTGGCATGAATGTCTTCCCATGTGGCACTGATTGCTTTGATTGAGATGCAAAGGCTTTTGTGTTCTTTCTCTGTGTACTGATGTGACCTGACACTGCTTAACGAGCAGAGTGAAATTAAGTGGATTCTTGCTGTGGTAGTACAGCTGTAATTTATACCTATGGATATACACAGACACACATGCATGTGCAGACATGCTGAGGCACGTCTATGTATATATTCTGTAGGTGTATCTTTGTTTATAATCTGAACTGTAATGTGTGATAAGTATAAGTAACACACTGAGAAGCATCACTAAGAAATTTTATATTGTTCATATGCAAACAATCAAGGGAACTTATACAAGATTGCATAGTCTGCCCAGTTAAATTTTTAATCTGTTCTGCAGTAATGTGAAATTTTTTTTTTTTTTTTTTTTTAGGGTGGTTTGGAATTCGTAAAGATTTTTGCCAGTTCCTGCTTGAAATTTTCCCATTCTTACGAGAATATGGCAATATTTCTTACGATCTTCATCATGAAGATAATGAGGAAACGGAAGAAACACCACTGCCTGAACCACCAAAAATTGCACCAATGTTTCGAAAAAAGACTGGAGTGGTCATTACACAGAGCCCTGGAAAATACGTGATTCCACCTCCCAAACTGAACATTGATATGCCAGATTAAAATGACAGTAGCATATTAAACTTGAACTGGCAATCAACAGACAAATGTATTTCATCTCATGCCTTGTCCCAATTACTTTAAAACAGGTATGGCTGAATCAGTGGCTTGGATTACACAAATTGGAGATCTTGAAGATAATCTGAGAGTTTTTCCAGAGATATGTGGTGGTCTAATTTGTGAACCTTCCTAACGGGTTGGTTGCACATTCGCCTGTATAGTATTTATATGAACATTTTAGCAGTGTAATATATTGTGTAAAAGTCTTGTCCTGTACAGTATAAGTATTATCTAAAAGTATTTTTTTAAAAACCCTGTACGAAATGCCTATGCTATTCCAGGTGTCTTTTAGGTCCTAAATATACACTTGACTTCCATGTGTGTTTTAGATGCTTTTTTGGAGATGCCTTAGTATAGTACCTCTTTACTACTTTTCCTGTTCAGCTACAATCATTGTCTTAACCACAGAGGCACAGGAGTGTTGCACTTCTCAGGCAAGACTGGAAAGCTTTTTGGGGGGGG
>NW_020799100.1:3661140-3666424 GCF_003259725.1 Athene cunicularia
GGGGGGGGGGGGGGAATAGAATGTATAGCAACTTACATGATGTTTTTGAGTTTGCTATGTAAATTTTCATGTAAGTAATCTGAACTTTTGCACTGATTTGGGAGTTAAGTGTTGGTTTTGTTGCTTTTCCAGTTTCATGTTTTAATTGTTCTTGAGCAGCATGTACACCATTCTCCCATTAGACTGTTTAATAAGCTGTTCCACTTGCATTGTGCGTGCAGACTATGCAAGAAACATTAGTTGTATGTTTTACAGCTGTTGGTTAGCTGGTATAAATATCATAGCTTGGTCTTCATTGCCAATTTGTAAGAGTGTTGTTGTAAATGATTAAACTTTACAAGATAGGAACTCGGTGTTGATACAGCATTTTGTTTGAAGAAAGACTTCCTTTGACAGATTGTCTGGGCCTTCCAGGTGCTTTAGAGACATTTAGTCTGAAAACCATACTCCAGTAGCTTGTAACAACATGTTAGATATTCTCAAAGAGCAGCTGCTCTTTGTGTTTAGGTGAATCCACACTGTAAGTAGCTTAAATACCATAAGTCATGTTTCTTTAGCATCAGCATGCAGTAAGAGCAAAGATGTATAGACATTTCTGCATGTGTGAAAGGTGCACACCTGGAAAACTTCAGAGATGTGGCGCTTTCCTTTCGAACACTGCAGACCTCTCTCTTCCTCCCTGTGGACTACCTACTGGCTAGAACCCAGCACAGCACTGTCCTATCACTACACTTAAAGTTTTGTTGCAGTTTTATTTACTTCTTGGCTTGAGTCAAAAAAAAATAATCTGTAAATGAAAAGCAACAAGTGCTATTTAGTGCATGTGCTGCTCTTTCAAGTTGCTAGGAAATGGATGCTGCTCTGTGATGCCACAGCAGTGCAGCACGGGTGTCCTAGTGAGGTCTGAGAATTTTCCCTTGGGATTCTCACTCAGTTGGCCGCTCCCTTTTGGCTGGCTGGCAGGGCACTCTGTTAGGGTTCGGCTGAAAAGTTTACCCAAACCAAGAAAAAAGAATTTAAAATGGACCTTTCCTCATCAGAAACTTCATGTGATTCTGTTCTGGCCAAGGGAGTTGATTTGTCAGGCTTGACTTCTCCATCTGATGTGACAAAAGAGCAGCTTGTGACGCTGCCTCTGGACCTCCAATTGAAGAAAGGTCTTCACAAACTTTGACTCAGCAGCCCTGAAACAGCGAGTGTCTGAACCCATCTGAGGAGAGCTCTAGCAGAGGTGATGCCTCTACACGCCTCAGCTTTCTGAAGAAGCTCTGGAACGTTGTTGAAAGCGATCGGCTTGAGTCCATTTGGTGGGTGACAGCGGAAAGTGTGGAGTGATTCATGAATTCTTCAAAGAGGAAGTACAAGGAGAGGACGTCTGAGAATTTCTGAAAGTGAGCGTATGAGAAGCTTCACTCATCTCCACCTATACAATTCACCAGAAAGCTGGGGGATTTTCCAAAATTGGGCTTGTGCAATGACTTGCTAGCTGAAGAGACATCTAGGGAGGTATGTTGGATCCTCTACATGCAAATTAACTACCAGAATATTCTAACGGGACACATTTCTGTTCCAGTGAAATAAGCCTTCCCTACACAGGAGATGAGGATGGTAGTAAGTGTTCAGATTATCATTTGTTTCTCGGCTCATGTTCAGAAATTTTTCAGGTAGCCCTTCTGAGTACTAGAAATGCTGATAAAATACATTATTTCAAATTATTTTGACCACATAAAATGAAAAGATATTGTCACTTTACTGGGTTTATTTTTGCTATTTGCTATGTGTCTTGCTTTATCAGATGCCAGTTGTCTTGTGGCATTTGCTGAAGGCTGAGAAGGTACATGTCAGAGAATCACAGAATCCTCTAGGTTGGAAAAGACCGTGAAGATCACCCAGTCCAACCACTGACCTAACACTGACAGTTCCCAACTACACCAGATACCTCAGCACCATATAGTTACCTACATGTTCATTCCATGCTAAAGTTGTTGAAAAGTAATGGTATTTGGGTTTCTAAGTCTGTGTTTGTTTTTGAAAACCTTGTGCTGCTTTGCTACCAAGCAGCAAAACCACAGGGCTGGTTACTGCCTAACAGGGCTGTACCATTGCACCATTTCATTCAGCCAGAACTTCAGGTTTAGAACGGCCCTGAAAGTCCCTTTTAACATCCACATTTCTCTTATGCAACCAGAATTCTTAGTTCTTGTATCTTTGTGGCTTCCAGTCTCAAGGTGGTGGCAACTTTTTTCTTCTGCATTTTTCAGTTTCTGTTCTACTATGACCCTAATCTTAGAAGAAACTTTCTGCCTCCATTAATGAAGTGTAAGCAACACTTTGGCCCCAAAAAATCAAACACCAGCAGGATTTTCACCAGGCACAGATTATTTGCATGCACGCTGCTGGAAAAGGAAAGCAGCCATTGAGCTTGTGCAGGAAACCACTTCCAAGGAGGAGAGCAGCCAGTCAGCAGCTGGTCCGAGGGAGAACCCGCCCCAGAGGGGCACAGCTGCCCAGGGCCAGGCAAGCCTCCATCTGCTTGGCTAGGGAGTGGTGGGCAGGGAGCAGTGTGGGCCACTACAGCAACTGTATACTGCAGGCTGCTCCCCCCATCATAGGCACATCTAATCTACATGACCTGTGAATGAGGAAAATCTGGTCCTTTCTGGAAGTTTTGTATTTACAGCATGTAATGCACACCAGGTGCAGAAATGTCCACCTGTTTGAGAAGCCCCTAGGACTGACTTGATCTCAAATGATTTCTTGCTCAGTGATCCCACTAATGGAAGGTTAGGAGCAGACTCTGAGACAGATGTGTTGATGAGGGCAGCCTGCTTTCAGGTGTGGTTTTGCTGAAGGGTCCTATAAACTCCCTCCTCATAATGGGAGATGCACACATCAGAGTATAGTTGTATTTACTCACATCTTAAATTGGCACACAATGCATCAACCATGTCTTTTAAAATAATTGCCTTTACTTACTACATTGTTCACATACAAATAACTAAACCACTAATAACTTCCAGTAATGGTTACAAAAATTACATCTAGTTTATTCTGCCTTAAAAGAGCAGTTCTCCAAACGTCTTTCAAACAATTAATTTTGGAAGGGAATCCTAAACAACTCACTGGCATTCAAGTTGCTGACTGGTGAATTACAAGTTTTCATTTAGGTAGGAAAAAGAATGGTGAGGGGCAACACCTACACTTCTGAAGGGATCAGTTCTTCAGGGATGTCCACCTGCCACACACCTCTTGCCCCTCTGGCAGGAATTGGTTCCAGGAGCCATCTTGGATTTGAAACAACAGTCAGGTATCTCTGTTCTAGATTACTAAGGACAGCTTTGGTTTCCAGATCCAGAACCTTTTCAGGAGGCAAGTTCTCTGGAAACAGGGATGTCTCTCCAATGTCAATTAATCCTGTGTTACAAAATTGAAATATAAAATTAGTTGGTTGTTTGATCTCCCAGATAAAAGTTTTCCAAAAATCAGCCCCCCATGGAATGTACAAAAGAACTAATGTGTTACCAGAAGAACACAGTATCTATCAGGCACACCTCAAATCAGGGTCATCCACTGTGGAAGATGCTTCTGGCTGAACTGAGGCCAGTGAAGAACAGGTGAAGCATGCAGTTAAAAATACTCACAACTCAAAGACCTAAAATTGTTAAGCATCCAAAACTCCTGAGCTGTATTTAGCCTTGAAATAGCTTCATTAAAAATAAAACTCTTTGCTCCTATCAGAACACAATTAACATTTGAAAATTGTTAAACTACATGGAAACTCCTGTTCTCTGGAACCCTTTTAATGTTATGAAAGGGAATTTCTGTACTGCTTAATGATTAAAAATGTTAAAGACCGAAGAAGCTTTAATACCCACTCCACGATTTTAGCCTGCAATTTACATCAAGGTTATAAATCTGCATATTATGTAGTACCTAACAATTTTCAGCACCACAGAACCAGAAAAATTATTTTGGTATATGTGACAGAAGTGATCTGTTGTGCAGGAATAGCTAAAAATTTTCAAATGAGAATGTAAGACAGATGGTGTGACAAGATACCTACAAGAAAAGAATGCAAAATGAGTGCTGGATAAAAATTTTATAAGTATACAGTGCAGCAACATCCACTGTATTTCAGCACAGTATAAGCGCAGAAACATCACTCCATACTAGCTTTGTGTTACAGACACAAACTTCTTCCCTACCCAAGTAACAAGAGAATAGAGCATTTGTAGAACTGAATTAGGATTTATGTAATACTCTACTATGACATGCAAAGCACTGCAACATCATGACTTCACTTGACTAAGTCCTGTAAAGAACTCTTTAGCAAGAGTTCCTAAGATCAGGATGCAAAAAGTGTGGAATGGACATTTATTATCATGAAAAAAAATAACATGCAACCCATATTATGCTATCTTACTGCATGACAAGTTAGCACAAATCCATTTTGTTTCTTGTAGAAGCTTCAGACTTGTAGCCTGAAGTTTTTAGGAGAGTGAGTGTATTTTAAAAACTGAGGGCTGACCAAAATTCTTTAAAGGTCAAAGATACTTCACATTCCCAACACAATAAAAAAGAAAAATGTTATTTACATCTTCCCTCATGGACCTCAGTTTATAGTGATAAGGAACCGAAACAGCCCCCCAGTCACAACTTCAGAGCGTTAAAGCCTGTGTGAAGCCGATGTGTATTTTGACTGCCAACGCACTGAAAGCTTGTTTGGCAAATATAATCCAAGGTTGCTTACCTGCAATAACTCCTCTGCCAAATTTTTCCCCTTTATCCAACAAATCTTGCACTTGTTCTGGTGTCATACCAAACCTACTCAAAAGAATTGCTCTCCAGCTTTCGTCTTCCCAGTCCTTCACAGCTATGTGAATAGCAACGGTGCAGCTCTTGTACTTCGCTAGCAAAGGACGCCAGCGGGTCTCTACTGTTTTGACTTCGTTTAAAATTAATCCCGCGTAGGGTTGTCGGAAGGAAAGGCAACTAAATTTCATCCTTTTCCTTGCATCAGAACCCCTTTATTTCCTGTAACAAACAGACACCCCGAGATTAGTCTTTAGAAACCCGCGGCTCTGCCGGAGCACCTGCCCCGGCCATCGGGCTTCGGCGCTGGAGTGACCTGCGCGCAGCCTCCGCAGGGGCGGATTTCCCGCGCCGCGGCGTACCGCTTTGCCCGCCACAGCCACTTCCGCGCCGCCAGAAACCGCCCCGGCCCGGGACGGGGGAGGGGGCCGCTGCCCCGGCGGGCTGGCACCCCGCGACAGGAGGCACCGCC
>NW_020799100.1:3666474-3816517 GCF_003259725.1 Athene cunicularia
GGGGTCCGCAGCTCCCTGGGGGTGCCGCCATCAGGGCGCCCTGGCGGCGCAGGGCCGGCGGCAGCGCTGTGGGACGGGCCCTTCCCGCTGCAGCGCGGCCCCTTCAAGGAACCAAAAGCCATTTGGCACTTGAAACTCGGTGGGCTCCTACCTCCCTGCTTCCTTTGGCCAGCAGCTCATTTTGGGCAGGATTTCCCAAAGGGTTTTCACTCAGCCCTGCGCGTTGAGGAGAATCTCATTTGTATACTGTTGCTGTTTGAAATGTCCGGTTTGCATCAGTGTCTTGTCTTTCTAATACAAGTGTTTCAGACAGCACAGTTGTTATTTTGACAAGAGAGGTGTGACCTGTGCTAGTCTCCTTGTGGCCCCTGGTAGGCCAACCCTGTCAACAGGGAGCAGTTTGTGAAGGCCTAGTGAACACCACAAAAATCAGAGACCTCACAGGACAGGATGGTTTGAAAAAGAAGGGGAGTAAAGTGGGTGTATGGTCCCGCTGAATTTGTTCGGTTTTAATGGAATAACCTATACATAGTTTTATGTTGGTGAACACCTATGTTTTAACAGAGCTCATTCTCAACATAGACAAATAAAGTGACCTTAATAAGGCGGATCCTAATGCTGAATAGTGAGACTGGGCAAATGGCTACTGATGCAACAAGTTGAACAGTTGAGAGCCTGCCTGAATTTCTACAGGTATAGAAGATAAAAAATGCAGATGCATCTGTGTCCAAAGAGAAGTCACAGGAGGGTCATCTTTCCTGTAGAGCCACATCTATCAGTTGAGCGTTATAAACAGAAGTATATGAGGAGTTTTTCCATGCATGCAGCACCTGAGAGAAAGGATGAAGGGAGGAGTGAAAGGAAAAGAGAAATCCCCAAAGGAATGAGTTTGCAGTAGAAGTAAGGAGAGACAGGCAAGAGAATGAAGGAGGAAAAAACTGGGACAGATGGAAAAGACAAATTAGTAATATTTGAAAAGGGCAATCACCAACATCAAATCCTGATTTTCAATACTGGTTACAGTGACTTAGAATTCCTCCTGTGCTCCGCTGAACCACACTTTTCAACCATGAGAAGTCTCAAAATTACTATAACAATTGCAGGACTCAGAGTTGGAAAGAGAAAAGTGATTTGCCAGAATTCCACTAACAGAGAGATGGGCTGTTCCTTTACTTAACAAAGGCAGAGGAACTTCATGCTGCAAAAGGTAAGTTTAAATGGTTTTTGATGGTTTGGGGTTTGTTTTTTGGTTTTTTGGTTTGGTTTTTTTTTGTATGTCCAGGTCTATGACTTTGTGAATAACAGGTATTTATTCATAAAACTTGGTAACTTTAATATTCTGTAACTGCACTGGACAGCATGGTTAGATGATTATTTTCTGATGATAAGCGCTTCAGATAGCTTTTATGATAGCTGGTTTTGGTGTACACTTCAAATATACCTTCAGTGAATGTTGTGTATTCTGAAGTATTTCATGGCTGATAGACTTTAACTGTTGAGACCTATTTTTTTCTTACCACTTTCTGAAATTCCTTCTGTTCTCATTATCCCTTTTTCCCCTGGATATTTCCAATATCTTGTTCAAAATGTTCCAGATGGAGTCATTCTTGTCCTTTGTACAATGGCATAATAACAAGATAAATTAATTGATGACGTGAATTTAAGGTCATTTCAGTATTTACAGGGTTATTATTTTATATGGTCTTTGGCTTTAAGCTATTTCCATCTTACTAGATGTGCATGGTTAGTTGAAGAACCTGTTGAATCTCTTTAGAGGTGCACGTTTGTAATGAGCTTTCATGCTTTTTTGGTATTTGCGTATTTGCTTTTGGCATTTTTCCACTGCATAATTACAGTTTATGTGAGGGTTACTTATTTTGGGGAAAATATAGGCCAAAATCTCTTTGTGTTGTGTGAGTGTTAACTTTGTTTTATGCTCATATAACTTATAGAAGGGTTTGTATCATATGTTTTGTCACATAAATAAAATACATTTTTCTTGATTCAAGCAAAAGTCTCCAAGATACTTAAAATCTCAAGTCTAACAATACTAAATAAAATGTAAATAGCACAAGACGTGTGTGTTAGTACCAAAGGTGAATAAATATTGTTAAAAATGTCCTGTCAGAAAACTAGCTTACTTGGTTTGTAGAAACCTTGTCTTATATATTGTGAAATTCACTGGAAGACTTAAAAACAGTTTATAGGAGCACCTAAATAAGGCTCTGAAATGATCAAATTTTGTGTATGTGTTCAGCCTTCTGTGCGATGACTGGTAATCTGACTTTAGTAGGTTTCCTCAGGATATAAGATAATGAATCAAAGAAAATTCATTCTGATCTTTGCAGATGATCATTTTATGCTTAGCATCTTAGATGCACGTTAATTGTTTTTTTGGTCACTGTAGCTTTCACATGCTAACACCAATCCAAATTATCTAACCTTGGCACAGTACCTCACACGATGATGGTGTCAACAGCAGAAAATTCCAAAAGTTTGGTCTATACTTCTGTAAAGTATACTTCATTTCAATGTCTCTAAATTAGCTTTCCTTAGGTTGCCTCTAATTTTAATATTGATAGAATAAAGACTGCATAATTCCAGTTACAGAATGTGTTACTGCTTTCTGTGGAGCTGAAACAATGCCTAGTACATAATTTATAAGGACTTGGGTCTGATCTCATTTAGATAGGCAAGCATTGCTGTGTTTCTTGTAAAATTCGTCTAGTAGCTGATTTTATATGATTCAGTACACAGCAATAGGTGCTGGGATATCTTGGGTCAAAATCAGGTCAAGGTACTTGATCAGATACAGTTCATTTCAAAAGTGGATAAAGATACGGTGCAGTATGTTCCAGGATATTGGAGGTCAAAACTGAAATTTCAGCTGTTAATAACCCGTGAAATACAATACAATGCAATTATTTGTATTAAGTGGTCACTATTTAATAGTCAGCATTCGGGAGAAGCTGGGATATGTTGACATATGAACATCCACTGTGTTTTCCTGCATTGTAGAACATCAACCAATGTGAAGGGTGATGCTGTGAGTCTGTATCCCCTTGACAACAATTCCATCTTAAGGACTTCTACCAGCCTTCCACAGTTTGCCCCTTTTCCCTTAATTGTAGTCTGTCTCGTTCTAGTATTGTAGTTTATGAAGCCTTGGTGCATGCTGGAAAAACAGCTTCATATTATTTTTAGACCCAAATAAAGAACTTATAAGTTTTGGATAAACTGAAATACTTACATTTTACCATGCTGTTCTATATTTCTTTGTATATATTGTGAGGAACGATGACTGTCTTGAGTGCTATAGTAAATATATCTCCAGTTTCTTTAGATAATTCTCTTATTTTCTGAACACAGTCTCTTTTTTTACACACACTGCACACATACCCTGGGAGTAGAGAACATTTCTAGTTTGTAACACATCAGTGACATTACTATCCTTGTCAAAAGTTTTGGTATTATAATAATGAGTAGTCATAGTTCATTGGTTACTTGTAGCAGAGTTTTTCTGTGCCTGAGAAATATTGTAATGAGGTTTCTCATTGTGGATAGCTTGATGGTAAAAATGCAGTTGTGTTTCAGAGTGCTGTTCAAGAATAAAATGCATGCATACCAGATTTTCTCTCACGCAGGTTTCAGTATGTTTTCATAACGGATCGTGTGTATGTGACAGATCTTATATAAGAACATATGCACTGTTCTTTTTTAAAATAACCAACATGAAAGCATAAGGTGGAGTGTGAGCATTAGCCTCCAGTATTTCTCTGCAGTCAAACGTACTGCCTTTCGTAACGATATGTCATAGTAGCTGTATAGTGGTATGTAGTAGCTAATATACTGGAAATTTTTTCTGATGTAGTGATTGTAACTTATCGTCCATATCACAGTTTCTGTACAGAAGAAAATTCACTGGAAAACTTTCTCCTTAGTTTATCAGTACTAATGAAGGTGGTATCATCTGAAAATCAAGTGTATTGCTGTGATGAGAAAGTCTTGCTTTCTTGATTTAGAATTAGCTCCATAAATCAAATTTAAAAGCATTATTTCTTTTGTACAGAACAAATACACTGACTGGACAAAGAGTGCAAGGAACCTTTCTGGCACGTTGCCAGAAATGAAAGATAAATCTAGTGTGCTTTGACTGTGCTAGCTATTCTTTTCTGTTTGCTTTCTTCTGTTCAAGCAGTCGAGTGCCTTCTAACTTCAAACACTTGAATACGGACAGAGTAAGTGGCTTCAGAAAATACCTGCATGCACATCTTTTTGGAAAGTGCTTTGGGTGATATGGAAACATGTAAGCCAGACAAAGATGAATTGTGAGAGAGAGATTTAAGAAGGATCCATTTTCCAGGGTCAGACAAATTAACATTTAAAACAGCTTCTAGTCGCAGAGTTGCAGCCTAGATGGAAACTTCAAAAATTCTTTTCAGATCTCCCTTTGGCTATGGGAGACATTAACTTTTTCTGGAGTACACACATAGGAATTTTTGGCAAGGGAACACGCATTTAGTCATATTCCTACTGAGGATGCACCTGAAGCTGCCCACATTGCTTATGTAGTTTTGCAGTGGAAGAAAGAGCCAGCAGTTCACATGTACTGAGACAGACTAGATGTGATGCAAAGTAGCAATAGGGATCTTCTTAATATGGGAGTTGAACTCCTAAGCATCCATCATAAATTATTTTTTTCAGCCATTTCATTCGAAATTACTGGGCTTTTTTTGACTGGGTGATAATTTATCTTAGAAAAAAATAGGATATACATAGGTGAGTCTCTATGTACTTAGAATATTATTTTGGTGATATTCATGGTTCATTCCAGTCCCTGACTTTATGGCACCCTTAGTCCTCAAAAGTTGCCACAAGTGCCTGATTTTCTTACTTGTCTGGAACAAGGAGGGAAACAATTGTTATTCTCTCCAAAATATTACATTCTGATTTAAAAGTTTTTCAAACACTAATGTTATGATTTGGAGCTTTTATGTAAGTGATGTCCAAAGATTTCTCATAGGCAAATGTCTTTGCTTACTGCAGCTTTTTTTGAGTCAAAGGTTTCTCAGTATTCTACAATGTGCTAGACACCCCTAAAACTCCTACTCCTCTCCAACATACACAATGTCCAGTCTTGTCCCTTTTACATCAGGTCTTGCTGCTGAATTTTCCATGTATTTGAACTGAGCATTAGTTGTTTGAACATGAGACAGACCAGGTCTGTTGATGAGTTTTATCTGCTTAGTGATTTATTTCTAAACCTGAATGTTGCTAATATTCAGAGACCATCCTGGTCCTTCTGCTTTTCTGAAGGTTAAAAGAAGGTTGTAACTATGGGCTGAACACCAAGCTAGCTGATTTAGAAACATCTTGTGTAGCTCTCCACAGCAATCTTTTTTTTTTTTTTGATTGAGATACGTGGCTTCATGCTGAGGTAATCTGCAGGGGAAGGAGAGCTTGTAGTAATGAGCTCTCCTTTCCCTGCTGATTATTATGTCCAATCCACAGGCAACTCTGAATGCAGTACGTGGCTGCATAAAACATTTTTAAAGATAAGACTGATAACACTTTTGCATGGCCAGGGGCCAGGGGTCCACAAGCAGGGTTCATGCCCTCTAAAATGCTTAAAACCTTTTTTTTTAATGAATCCACACTCCTGCTATAAAGGGGTAGGTGTCCTTACTTCATCTGATTGATACTGTCCATCCAGCTTTATAATTATTTCAGCTTTTAACCTGTTTTCAGATGCAGGGTGCTACTAGAAGTTTTGAAAGATCATTTAGAGCTATTTCTAATAGATGGAAGGTTCATGCTACCTGTGGCAGCTAAAGTATGAATGACTTCTTTTGTTTCCTTAGTAACATCTACCTTATAGTACAATGCTTAGGAATTCTTCAACTATTTCTATGGTGTTTGGCTAAGTACCTTTGACTCTGTCTCATCAGGAGACACTTAAAGAAAGAGGAGAAAATGAATTGCCTCACAGTTTTGACTTAATCACAAAAGATATTCCTGGCAACAACTACAAGAATTCATGTGCAGAAACAAATGCATTTTCAAACTCGTCCTGTATGTTCTTTTGTGACTAAACCATTACTTTTTGGATATTGATAAAACGCTAATAAAAATGGGAAATGCAGTTTTTCTCTCTGAATTCAAACTAGCAAACTAACTAACTAGCAAATGCTATCTTTCCTTAGACTAGTGCCTCCACATCAGGAGTAAATCCAGGTCTGTTTTTTCTTGGCTTTCTTGGTTGGTTTTTTTTGGTGGTAGGGTTTTATGTTGGCTTTTTTTGTTGTTTTGGAAGTGCTGTCAATATAATTTGTGTTAGAGAAGGCACCTATAAATGGGTTGTTATATTACGGGGAAGAATGTTACTAAAGAATTTAGGAAGGATGTTGCTTCTAGCTGATATAGGTTGTTTTTCTATTCTTATCGTCTAAAAATATTTGAGATAAAATGGAAACTTATAAAATAGATGTGCATATAAATGCATATATATGATCATGATGAATAGAAAAGTGTACAAAAGCCAAATCTAGAACTGATTGGTTTGCTTGTGGGATGGTTAAAACTGTTTTTAGCATTCTACATAAGATTTTAAAATAGTCAGCTTCTGACTTGCTCTTTCTAATAAGCACATGTGTGTATTTAGTGAGTTTTTTGTGTTTCACTGCAGTAGTAACCATTTATCTGTGGTTTGGTTTTTTAGATATGCTTTTTCTTATATATATATATGTACTGAATTTTACGTCATATTTTAACGCACACCATCTCATATTTTCTCTGCATTTTCTTTTGTTTTCAGGATTTTTTTCATTTATATTGAACTTAAATGCTCTCTTAAATGTCAGGTGTCTTGATTTCCACTTCCCTGTTGTTCCCATTAGCAGATACAGTATTTTTTCATCATGCATGACTACTTAGATGAAGTGTTACTTTTTTTTTAGGCATACTTTTAAAGATAAAGCAGTAAACTATCAGTTATTTCTACAGTGTTAATCTAAGTGCACATTGCAGTAGTCCATATTTTATTTTAATCATTAATCAAGATGTCAAATGCACCTCATTTCTAATACATCATCAAGCAGAAATTAAAATAAAATATAGGCTGATTTTATCCAAAATCTAAACATATCTTAATTATCAAAGTAGTTTTGAACTGAAGGCTTGTATCCCCTTCATTGTAAATAAACTATAAAATACCTTCTATCCTGTCACAAAAACAGAGTTCAAAATACAGTTGAGCTCTTAAGAGATTTTTTTTTTTCCCTCTTGAAAGTTTAACATGCATTCTTCATTTCTCATAGTTAGGTGAGCTGGACCAAGTTTTAAGAGTTGTGTTCACTAATTGTTCCTGTCTTCTCAGTGCCTGTTTCTTAGTCTTTTCCGGCTTTCCCCTAGGTGGCACCAGGACCCACAGAACAGCTCCTGCATACTACTGAGCCAGTAACCGGAGCCAAATGTGTCTTCTGAGTGATCCAAACACACTTTCAAACACTACTTCGTCGTCCTTCTTTTAATCCCTTGTACTGTTTCTTGGAGATGACGTTGTTTCCATACTAGGTCAGAAGTAGTAATGGTTAGAACATGGGCAACAAATTGTTTTAGTAGTATGAACTATTTTTTACTTGAAAAGTCAACTTGGAAGTATCTCATGTAGATGATTTAATTATTTTGCATTAAAGGGAGGGAGGACACCGACACTGTGCAATGCAATAGACTATGGCATGCTTGTGCTTACTTAGGTAACAAAGAACTACTGTTGTCTGTATAGAGCTTCATGTTACTACCTGCTTCATTTAGATCTAACCTGGTTTCCTACTCCCAGCTCCAATCCTAGTCCTGCTTTACTGCCAGTATTACCAGTTCTTCTGCACCTCATGCATTGTTCCTTTAGCCCCTAAGTACAAATACCTGTGGGGTATATGAAAGTCCTGCTTCTCAAGCATGCTAAAACTAATCAAAAAGAATTTTATCTGATGATCTGAAAGGCCACATAATTAACTTGTATGGGAGGATTACACTGTATCATCATTAGATACGTGTTTTGTCTTCATACTTAATGTCAAGAAAGCATATCAGTTCTTCTTTGGAATAGAGAACAGTAGAGATTTAATGATGACAAAAAAAGAGAAAATCTAGTCCTAGCCCATAGTTTTGTTACAGGTGGAAGGAGCCTTTTCTGAGATATCTGACAGCAAAATAGGAACAGATGTCTTGGATAAAGAAGAGTTGTGAACCTTTTGCTGTTCGTGTTTTATTGACGGTAGAGCTTTAGTTGAAAGACAACATGGTATCTACTGCCAAGTCCTACAGGTTACTTAAGAATTTTCACATAATAGAAAGGGTGATGGGATTATTCTTATCTCTATATGTGATGATGGTGTCTAATGAAAAGTTGATATTATGAGAAGTTTTTGCAGTCTTCTATTTGGAGCATTATTCTGTTTTTAAATGATTTTTGGAAAAAATAAAACCCATTTTTCTTGGAGTTAATGCAGTTACAGTGAGATCAAACCTATGTTCTAGAACATTTGTCTAGGAGATTTATTTACAGCCTAACTGTACGTAAAAGAAGGTTAATCATGCGGGCAGATTATTGTTGCCATATAAAAATATGACCTAGAAATGACAGTAAGCAACAAACAATGAAATAATTGCAAATTGTAGTGCTCCTAAGTCTGTCGTTGGTGAAGTTTCTTCTTCTCTTTAATATCTGCACAGTTGCAGCTGTCATCTATTTGCTGTTAGCTGCAGATATGAAGTGCTTTTAACAAAACTCTAGAACACTATTTTTCCACATATTTTCTTCCTGGTTTTCTTAATTTTTTAGATGGATTCTTTGTGTCTGTGTCTACATTAGAATTCACCAGGGTGCAGAGCTGGTGCTGAGAACCTGGTATTCCCAGGATTTCTATTTCAGGGGATCAGACTAGCTCTGATCTGAATCCTTGGGGTCTTTTTCACATCTTACAATCATTTACTTCAGAAGTTCCTGATTTCAACAAAAACATAAGTATAAATGCAACCTACACCTACTGTATCTGAGAGTACCAGACTGATGATGTCCCATAAGCAATGTGTAGTTTAAGATCCATTCACACACACGTCTGCACACTTTTGGCATTTTTAGTAAGTCTTCATTGTCCAGTTACGCTTTTGAAAAAGTAACAGTCCAACTTCACAACAGTGAAAAATTATTGGCTGTTTGTTACACCTAGGCTCTTTTTGTCAGAGAGAGAGAGAGAGAATGCTTGTTTAGTAGCAAATTCTAGTTCCTTTTCTAAGAGCATATCGCTTTACTGGTCATCTAAGGGCATTTCTCAAACAGATCTGGTTAATTTGATCGCTCAGTAAAGCAAAGTCTTACCAAGTTACTTTTTTCTATTTTAATGCAGCATTGATCTTGTGATTTGAAATTAATAACTGGAAAGACAGTGTTTTTCTGGAGCTAAAGTGTGTCACTTGGTGCTAAGGATCAGTATTATTTTGAGCAGAAATGCATTACTATGAGACATCATTTCTTTCCAAATATTTATTGTTGTTCAAGTTCATTAAGTTTGATATTTTGTAGGAATAAGTTCATGCTTGTACTCAGATTTAATCTTTGTGGTTAATCTGTGCATGTTCCCTTTTCAATGCTGTATGAATAGTGGTTTTGCTATCATTTTTTTGTTTTATCTCCCTGTTTGGGGAGTTTTGCTAATTGTTCTGCATTTTTACCTTTCTATAACAACCAACATTTTACATTTTGGTTCCCTTAAATATTTTGATTCCTTTTACAAACATAAGTTAGAAGGAAGGCCAAGATTTTAGAACATGGTTACATCAGTTTAGCCTGTGAAAATCTGAACATTTTCAATTTTTATGTCCACCGATGAGAATGTAGACAGAAGTTTGCAAAATGAGTCAGTCATATCTAAAACTCAGAATCGGCAAGTCTGTCGCTATGAGTCTTATCAGAAGGAGGTGTTACCCCCTCTGGAAGGTGTCTCCTTTCTTGTTAGGCATCTGCATACATGATGAATGGATCTATATAACTAAATAAGTAATAATAGTCCTCTGTGGCATTTAAACATCTGGCATACTTGAGTTTAAAGTGTGCACAGAAATTACCAGAGTTAAAACTAAATGCAGTTAAATCTGTGCAGAGCCTGAAAATAGCAGTTCTCGATATAAATATTTAAACCTACTTGAAGTCTGATATATCAATTTTGGCAGTGTTGAAGGCAGTAGAGCCTCCAGTCTTGTTAGTGCCTGTGAAAATGGCACAGGGCAAATGCAATGTAACAAAGTTTTGCAGCTTTAGATTCCCACATGTGAATTATTTCTATGCCCAGTACTTAAAATCTAGAGCCACAGCAGTTTTTAACCTCAGGAGCTGTGCAATCATGTTGATGTGAAAGAGCAGGACTGTGAAGCCACTACAGTATTTACTTGTATATCATCTGTTACATATTCTATCGCTGTTTAAAATGGTTATACCATACATCACAAGCTACCAGAAACTTTGTCACCTACACTATATGTTTTGCTTAAAGAGACTGAACATCCTCAGTAACTTGCATGCTGTAGTTGAGTTCTATTTGTTTTGTCAAATGCCTGCTTCCATTTTAGCAGGTAACATTTACTTTAGTTAATGTTTTTTCTTGTAATTGCTGGTTACCACAGGCAGGTAGTAATTTCCTATGCAGCTTCAGGAACAAGAGAATAAACAAATAGCTGCTAAGTATTGGTGTGTTTTCACACAGTGCGTGCTTCCTCACTCCAAAGTATAATTCTGCAACACCACAATTTTTAGCCAATATGTAAGAACAACAAACCACTGAGTCATTAGTGTATTTTTTAATTGTACTACTTATGAATGTAGCTATATGGTTTAAAACATTATTATTTGACAGGAAAATTATTAATAATCTTCAGCTTGTTAATAATGAGCCTTATTTTTGTATTTTTTTAAAAATCATAGGGAAAATTTTTTACTTCACTGTTGTAGGATCATATACATTTATTTTTCTGTGTGCCAGGGTGATTCTTCAGATCTTTGTCTGTGTGAGTCTTAGCTTCTTTATTAAAATATATCTGGCTCACTAGTAGTTGTTTAACTTCTACTATGGTTGTGGTTGTCTGCAAATGATACTCAGAAATGCTAACAGCTGAATATTAGTAGTTAATTCACATAAATAAGTGGTTCCACTTATTTCTACTGGGGTGTCAAGTCAAAAGAACTTGAAGCTCAAGATCAAAAGATGATCTTCCTAGTTAAATATGCAGCATATAGAGAGCTAGCCTTACAAAACAATTTTCTGTATTAGCATTTTCAAAATTATCTACATAGACGAACCACTAAAATATAGCTTTATATTCAGTAGGACTGGACTTCATCTGTTTGGACTTAATTATGCAAAGTGTTATTAAAGCTCAGTGGTATATTACTTACAGATTGATCCATAATGACATATTTATTTGGCATGCAGAGTCTAGTTTGTATGACTTTTGATCTAGTGGATACTGTCTGGCTCTTCTGTGTCACGGTAAATGAGGTATAGTGGGGTACTGTGTTTGTGGCCTTGACAAGCTGTGCAGACTTCCTTAATGAATTGTAGTTACTACTTTCTTCAGCAATATCAAAAGTGTCCCTACTCAAGTTCTCATATGTTTCTGAAAAAACAAGCTGTGTGTAAGGAAATTTCCTGGAGAAACATGAGAAAGAATTGATCCTCTGCGGGCAAGGGGACACTAACTTCCATGTGATACCCTGCTGTACTTGGCGGTGTGTGCTATTACATGCAACAAGTCTGATTTCGGTCAACAGAACAAAACGTTCAGGGTTGTACTTTGGCACAGATGTGTATGTGTATGACTGGTTGCCTTTACCAAGAGATGTACATGCCCCTTGTGTGTTTATCTATGTGTATATATAAAATGCATAAAAACAGATGTAAGCTGGAAAGGTATCTTACATAAAAAAAGGTGTCTGCACGTATGAAAAAAAAAAATGTTTTATATAATCCACAATCTGTATAACTCAAAAAGTGGTTTCCAGGTATATCATGGGACTGTCTTCCTAAAGTGTACTCTCATTTAGTTACAAGTTCAACTAAGTGATCCATAAAGAGTAAAACTAAAATAGACTGATTTTAGCAACTAAATAAGCCTGGAACAACAAAAAGAACTGTTATTTTCCGTCTCTTTCCCCCTTCTATTTCTTTTTACATTTTATCTTCTCGCCTTGCATCTTCCATCCTTGTTGGATGATGTGACAGTGAATCCTCATGAAATGTTAAAAACTGAATGTTAAACTAAATTATTAATAATTGAAGCATCATTATAGTCCCCTTCTAGAGCATGTGACCTATCCTGCTCCTTACTGGCTTTCCTGCTCTGGTTATGCATTTGGGAGTAGCTGTTACTAACTTCCAGAACAGGCTCAGAAAAGATGGTTGTTCATATAAGACGAGAGGTAATGACATATTTAAGCACACCTAAGTGAGTATTAAGAAATATTTATTTTCTTCTACTTCCTGTTTTCTTTGTCTATTACTGTATATCAGGGTAGTTGGAGAGTATTTCTTTCCTATTTCAACTGATCGCAGTTAGTTTGTATAGATTTTCTTCATTTCATCATTTTCATTTACATTTTTTTATATTTTGCCATTAAGCTTTGTCCACAACCTCTCCTAACCACAGGAGCTCTGAGAAGCTGTTGTCTGTTTAAGACTCCATCTGCCCAAAGGAGGATTTGGAGAGAGACTGATAGTTTCTTTGCATCTCATCTTTCAGTGATTCTGTAGGCCTTCCTCATGAATAGCAATAAATATTTGGATTTTGAGTGTATTTAAGTACAGGGATTGGAAGTAGCCGTTTCAGTTGTGATACTCTACTGGGAAGACATTTGCCTGAAAGTCTGTTTGAAAATAATACCAGCATGCTAATTCCCCTTTGAAACCCATACACACACCCCCATGCGACACACATGCTTTCACACACACTGAATTGCCAAGTGACTGAGAAAGCTAGTGATAACCGTTAAGGATTCAATGACTGCAAGATTAAGTTATTGCAGAAGTCTGAGCTCATTACACAGGGCCTTAAATTCCTTGCAGGTTTCAGAAACTTCCAAGTGTCAGTGACGGTAGCTCTGGGAAAGAACTGTCCATACATTCTAAAAAATTTCCAAGTCATTCCGTCATTCCTGTGTGGTGTTCCAAAAGCTGGCATTTGACAAGTAAACTTCAAGAAAAAAGCTTAGAGCGAAAAAGAACAAGTTTGCTCATTCAGTAATATCTTTCATTTCACCTGAGCAACCCTAGTGTCATCTTCCTGGACTTCTTGTGTTGCTTCTGTTCATGCACTTAAGATTCAGATTACTGTCACATGATCCATCAAGATGACTTGATCTTACATTGATTCATTACAGTGCACAGATCCTGGTTTCAGTGAGAAAGAATGTAATAATTATAAAACCCATAACTTTGGAAAATATTTACAGAACTATGTAATGTACCTGAGATAGAGCAAAGGATATCTATTTATTTATATGTAATGCATATGGAGATTTTCAGAACTATGTGGGTGGCTAGATACATCTCCTTGGTCTGCTCTCTGAATTGGTTGGATGCAAGTCACACTAGATTGCACATCATGCTGTGCTAATGCAGTTATCCGGTTGTCTGAAATGCAGAAAAGCTTGGGCTTGTGTACTCTTGTTTTTGTAAGCATATTCCAAGCTGATTTTTTTTTTCCTCAGAAAGCTATTAATTTCAATTGGATGTGTGACTTAAAGTTTCTAATCAGTTTTTAAAATTTCAGACACACACCAAGAAGACAGTTTCTGCCCAAAACTGACATAGAGAAATGAAACAGCAAAAGATAAAATCATCTAACCAAGGTCACACAAGAAATCTATTCAAAAGTATTAAATAGGTCTAGAGATGTGGAGTTCTGGTTCAGTTTTTTTAACCTCACATTTATTCTTTTTGGTACAAATGTTAATTTTTCATAGCTGTCTTTCTGACATTGTCAAAAGGCAATTATTACAACTGTTTGATCTGTTTTCTACTGTGAGATAATGATTAGTGCACTATAAAGCATTGTCTGAACTGCTGATTTGCTATCAGAATGTCACAATTTGTTTGAAGAGTTTCTGTCCATTAATGTTAGACAGAAAGTGTCATAGTTTTTCAGAATAAGAACCAAGACTTTACACAGATTTTTTTGTATGGTTCTAAATTCAGGAAAAAAAAAAAAAAACCAAAACAACCAAACCAAAAAAACCCAGAGCTCAATTCTCTCATTTATATAGCTGACTTGCTTTCAAGGAGTGGATAATGTCTTATACAACCAGGTAGGTGAGCAAAATGGAACTCTGAAATTCAAACAATGTTACACTACATCCAACAATTACCTACTGTTTCTTCTTTGAAAATGTTCATGTTTATATAGTTTTAATGTCCTTTGCTTTTTTTTTCAAGGACACTCTACTAAGAGACTAGACTGCTACAGTCAAGACACATTATAAAGAAGAATTCTGTACCTTTTCAGACAATCTTCTTTGTTAGTATATTTAGAAATTATTATTATATTTAGAAACTATACAATGAATTATAATCTAGACAGAGTTGCTGTACATCTTATGAATGTATCTTAGAAGACTACAATAATGGTCAGTGCTAGGTTAATGGTTGGACTAGATGATCTTCAAGGTCTTTTCCAATCTAGATGATTCTGTGAAAGGTTTATTGTGATTGTTTGCAGAAGGCTGTTAGTAAAAATTATGGATTTCATCCCAAGAACCATTTAACTTTACCACAAGATTTGGTACTTCTTGAAAAGAAGCTATCAAGTTTTTTAAGGTTTGATTGTTTGGTTGGTTGAAGCTCCCAATATAACACTTATAAACACAATTTCATTATAGTTTTGTTTTGCTTTTTGCCTTCTGACATGCACTATTTCTTCACCTCTTTAATGCCATTGGCATATTTGGCTTTAGGTTATTCTGCACAGCACTATGTGTCAGTGATGTCAACATGACTTCAGAATAAGATTTGTTCTTCAGCTTGGTGTTCCCACTGAAACGATGTTGAGGTGACCTTTCAAAATTTTTGTCATAGAGACATTCATCTTGATAAATATCTATACTGTTCTAGGAAATCCCAGCTATTTCATTCCTATTACGGGCCTTTACCTTACCTTTTATATGTATTATTCATCAACATAAAATAGAGCAAGTATGAAAAATACAGTGTATGTAAAGCTTGGCTTTTCCTAAATGCATTTTGAAAATTTTAATTGAGTCAAGCATGTGATTCTAGCAGCTTGTATTGAACTTTTTCTTTAAGCTGAAGATGGAAGACTATCCCATGATCAGTCTGTGTGCTGCTTAGCTTTCTGTCTATGACAGTTCTGAAGAAATCATGAAATATTTTGTCCAATTTCTTAAGAAATTAAAAATAAAATCTTGATATTGCTTATATGTTTTGTGAATATCTGTCTTAACAAAGCTAAGTTAGAAGCCATCATTTTCAGCAATTTAAATACTTATTAATTCCTTGTGATCACAACTTCCATATTATATTCTCTGTAGAAAGTTGTCATTTTGCTTTCATACTCACCTGGATTTGGCACAACATAACTGGCCTTGGATAGTTAAAAGGATGTTATTGAAAACTGAAAGAATGAGAAACCTGATGGCCATTAAAAGAAAACGGCCAGCAGAAGGTTTTAAAAGTGCATCTTGTGTATATCTGCATGTGTTTGTATCACAGTCTGTAAAAGTGTTTGTAAAATACCATGCTCAGAATGCCTAAGCCATCTGAGTCAGCTTTAGTGTGAACTGTGTAGTTGCATTTCACATCATGAATCCACTAAACTGTATAACAATGATGGATGCTTTTTTAAAAGCTCCTGGTATAGAATACTCTCTCTGAAAGTGACTGCAAATTAAGGGGGAAAAAAAAGTAAATTGAGCCCCTTTTTCAAATATTTTTGTCCCACCCAATCATCATTCTCAAGTCTTCTTATTACATGTGCATATATGAAAGAGATAGAAATACCCCAAATCAACATATTAAGCTAAACAACTCATGCAAACAACTGACATATTCCTTATGTAATTGAAGTCAAGCAAAATGCAGAACAATTTTATAAAGGTGTGTAAGGGTTTCAACTGGAAAAAGTACTGCTGTTCAAGGGGCTCCCTGTTTCTGGAACAGGAACATCACTTCTGTCACTGCAGAAGTCAGTGCATGCGTAGTTTATTTGTTTAGTGACAAATTGTCTGTTACTGCTAAAAGTGATGATCAAGTAAAGAAAAATGGCTTAGCTGTTGGCAACTTGTACTTTGCCCATGATCTTTTAACTGAAAATTCCTGGTTGTCAGAGTTTCAGAAATTGTTTGTGTGTTGCCTATAGAGCTGTAGGTATCTCAAAAAAAAAAAAAAAAGCATTGTAGTTATTGAATCAGGTTAGGAATAGGAAGAGAATGAAGTGTTTTCTTCTTGATGGTTATTCACTAAATTAAAGGTATTATGTTGTAAAAGGAGAGAAGGTTGAAGAAGAGGAAGCTGTGATGGTTTCATACATCTGGGTTGCTAAATCCTAGAGTAAAAGAGCAAGTGCGCCAGTTTTCTGCTTATCTTTAGACTCTTAATCGTATTTACTTTGTCACAGGGAAATTAAGTTTAAAATATAATTTACACTGCAAAGCACTGATGCAGGGCTTAACAACCTACCACACAGGTATGAAAGATGATGTGTAAGCAGGCGCCTTGTGAGTGGCACAGAGCAGAGCCGGCAGAGGGCCAAGGGTTTGTAGCCAGTAGCTGTGGCATCTTGAGAAGATGCATCTGTGAGAAGCAGTTGCTGCCAGCAAACACTGAGGTCTGATCTCGCCCAGAGCTGGAAGCTCCTGCCTTGCACATAAGCAAGATTCTGAGGATCAACAGTGTCTTGCTTGTGTGCAAGAGATGATCTCCCAGTTCCCACCAAGTTTCAGTGTCACATTTGTATTTAATTTGTAAAATATAAATACAGACCAATGCGTACCCCTCTTGAAATATGCCTGAGCTAATGGATAGGGCAGTCATAATAGGTAATCAAAGAGAAACGTGTTACTAAAATGCTTTAAAAATTCTTATGTTAAAATAGCTGAAGAATAAAGAAATATTAAGGTTAACTCACTAGAAATCTTGAGTATTTGTTTAGTAAATTAAAACAATTGATATAACTGCATTTGTATTGTGCATGATTCCCCAGTAAACTGATGGTAGTTCTTAATGATGCTCCTGTACCTGAAAGGGGATTTTTACTCTTACTTTCAAAAAAACTTGCATGGTAACTATCATATTTGTGGGTTGACTGGTCATTGCTAAAAACTAGAATATTCTAGTGCTCTTTTACTTAGATTGCAGTTCTTGTCCAGCAGCTCAAGCTGTATTTAGAATTCTGAATTTGAGAGTTCTAAATTACAGGTTATTTGCAAAATAACACTTCTGCTATTGGAGCAGAGTATCTTTTATTGGCTTCATGTTACAGATGGGGAAATTGAGGTACAGAAAACTAGTGACTCTGCAAGTCACAAAACACAGTAGCAGCACTATATTCCAAGTGACTTGTATCTGGAAACTTTCCTTCATTCTGAAGACATATCTATAAGTAAAAAGAGAAAGTACAGATGCTTGCTGTGATAGCAAACATCTGGTGAATATTCAAAGAAAAATTCTGATCCCTGAGATTGCTGTGGTTTCCCTTCATATGGCTGACTGGGATGCATGAAAATTATAGCTGGACCTAAAAAGAGTAGAATTTGGAGCTTAAATATTTGTTTTTCACTGACTTTCTTGCATTTCTTGCATTTTGTTCTGAATGTAGCAAAGCTGACAGCTTTAAGTCTTCTGGCAATGAGTTCAAGAGTGTAGGTCTTACTCCTGTGAAGTCCTAAGATCTGTGATCACAAATTTCCCTACTGCTGAATGATAATTTCATCTTTTATAGCTACTGCCTGGATGACAGAAATGTGTGTTTCCTCATGGCTAGCTTTGTGGCTTCTAGATTGGTGAATGATGTTTGTAGTACCTGATTAAGTATCTTTTATGCTGCTGCAAACTATGAATCTATGTACTGAGGATAGAGGCCTCCCAGGCCCGTTTACAGGTATATGAGCTGCATACAGAATGCAAACTGATATGTAAATGTAAATGTTTATGTATCTTCATTGGAATTATGTCCTTAAGCTTAGCACACTATTTTATGCAAAGTGAAAGAAGATGTAGTGAGATGCATGAAAAACTTAACCTGTTTTTTCTGACTTTATTAATACTTGCATTTTTTTTTCCATTCTAAGCCTGTATTAAGCATATTTAATTTGGAGGATTTGTGGGGAGTAAAGTGCAATGAATAGTTTCTTTGGAGATACATGAAAAATGTTGACAGATTTGAAATAAAGCATACAAGTTTCCTACTGAGAGTCATACTTACTACTGTGTGATCTGCTGTATTGTCTGTAGAAAATGTCTTTGTACATCAGAGAAAGAAAAAGACCTTCAGCAGATTGTTTTATTGAACTCTTAATAGATATTAAGAAACATAACGCCAGCACTTCTGCCACAATGCTGTCATTAAATAATAAATCATTGCGTAGCTGCCTAATGGGATATGTAGCAATGCTGATGGTGGCAGTCTAGACCTGAGCTGAAGTGGATTAATTTAAAACACGGAGCAAAAAGAGCAGATAGCAGTGCTCAGCAGAACAGTTTTGGGGCTAGAACCTGGTGACTAACCACAAGAAAGAAGATAATAGTAATTAGATCTAACTAAAAAATTATAACGATGTATTTCACAGTCCTTAGATATCCTCCAACACCTAATTATGAAACTGTCATACAATCATTAATGAATGTATTTTCAACACTCCTATTTGAGATGTATAATATACAGATAGAAAGGGGGACACTAGAAGACAAGTGGCTTTATGCCAGAAATGATGATGACCCGTACCTGCCTTTTATCCCAAAGGAGGCATGAATGCACAGGGCTTTGGAAAATTAGGTCTTACGGTACTTGTTCCTAATACAGTGCCTTAGTCACATAAGTTTTGGTGGTGGATTTTTTTAGCAGGATTTGCTAATTAGGTGTGTTTTCAAGCAAGCAAAGCTGTAAGGTTCTGTGCTTCTGCCTTGTGTCTTGCCAACTTAGAAAGTCCCATCTTTGGAACTGAGATGTGAGATGAGAGCTGCCTCCTAGTCAAGCACCGTGGGTCTGTCTGAGCTGACTACCTCAAGTGATGCGCCCTTGAGACGCCATCAGTGGTTTGGCCTGTTGTATATACAACTCATTAAGCAGAGATGTGTGTAGACATCTGCCAACGTAGTTGTGTGTAGCATGTGTAACATGAAACGCTTTGTCAAATTATTAAAGTTTATCAAATTGTTAAAATTAGTTACCAAATTACTAAAAACATTCTGTTCAATGACAACAGACTACTCTGAAAGAGAGAAAAAGAGATTATGAGGAGTCCAGCAAGGCCAAGAAGACCGAAAACAATTGTTCTGTCTGTGACTTTTGTTGTTTGCTCTATGTGGGAATCTGTTGAAATGTGCAAATGTTGAATTTGTGAAACTAATTAGCACATAAAAATCCAGCTGTAATAGTAATCAAAACTTGCTGGTTCAACAGACTATGGGGTTTGTTCAGTATTAACACATCCTGCACATATGGCCCCCAGTTGAAGATCTGGAGCTGCTCATAGCTGCAAGTTAATATCAGGGGATTTAGAAGCAAGTATTTATTGGTGACAGTTGTGGAACCAACATGTGGTCTAACTCTGACTGGTGCTTCCAATGCTCTTTGTGTCTGTAAGGGGAAAAAAGGAAAAAAAGACTGGTACTGATCTCATTATCCTCAAACTGTATGAAAACAAGGTACAGTGTTTTAATAGATTTGTTGGCTGAGTTTTCTGTTGGAGAGGCCTCCAGTTGATGAATTGTGGCCTTGCTCGAAGCTGTAACTGCAGCAACAAGAAAATACTGTTGGTTTTCTTTAAGTCACTGTTGAGATTTACTTGCTTGTATTTGTTTAATTCTAGGATCTTGCTGGCATTTTCTTTACATTCTTTGTTTATGACAGCATCAAAGAATGAAGAAGTTTTTGGTTTACATCCTTTAGAAACAAAAAACACTTTTTAGGTTGGCTATCTCACAAATCAAAACAGGCTATCTTGTAAAATGTACTCTAATAAAATCACTTTAAAGCATCGCTTTCATTGTGATTTGCAGATCATGAGTTGGTAAGTTAGCATTTGAATTTAAAATTAAAAGTTTAGATATTTCAATGGAAAGAGAAGCAGATTCTGTTTGTTATTGTCATAATAAATTACCTGAAGTAGCTACTGGATTGCAAGTAGACAAGTGCTTATAACTGACTAATAAGGCACTTCTAGTAGATCATTTATATACCAGACACAACTTCTGGTAAGAGATTTGCCTTAATGTGAAAATTCAGTGCTTTTGGCATGATGCAGCTACCTTTGATCTCTGTAAATGACTAGCAGTAAATTTTGAATGTCAGAAAGTGACCAGTAGGATGTCTTGGGGAAGAGGAATGGATGTGATGTTACCTTGCAAAACCTGCGGAGCATTAACGGGGCTCATATTTTGGTGGGAATCTATGCAAGGCGGTTGATGGTACTTAGGCTACATATTTGTAAAAATACATACAGGAAAACACTATTCTTCAAGTATGGCAGTGAAATAGTAATTTCACAGTGAATAAAGCAACCTAGAGTCAGTGGATAACATGCTGATGCTGCATTCCCTTCTCTTCCAATTTCACTTCAAAGTGGTAAGAATGGGTTTTACTAGTACTTTTCAAGGCACTTAAATTCTTTTAAGCATATTTTCTCCTACTTGAGTGAAATAATTCAGAAGTTTTTGCTGCTTAACCAAAGCAAGATTTTCAGATTCCTTATTTTGATAATGATTTCATTTGTGATATTTAAAAATAACTGCATATTTTACTTGAAACTGCATTGTCTTGTATTTCCAGGGTGAGTACTTGCAAACTGTTTCATTAAATAGGACAAGCTTACTGCAGGTGAAGTGCATACTTGCTTGAACAAAAATATGTTTAGTGCTGTGAGACAGAAACTGCTGTTACCTTGATTGCAGAGTATCATATGTTCCACGTATTAATGGTGTGTTTTTCTGACATTGTGTTCCACTCTCTTCTTTTTGCTCACTTAAATTCAGGACTTTAGAGTTTTTCTGCAATTTGTAAACTGAAATTCTTTGAGAAACATATTTCATAAGAAAGCCCACACCATTCTAATGAAGAATATGTGGAACGTGGAAGAGATCTTTCAGTTCTAGTAATTTTGGCTATTGATAGTGTTGATGTTGATGATGTTATTTGAACAAATCACATACAAAAGAATAGACAAAAAATATACTTCTAAAGCTACTGTTTCTATTTACATTTTTTCCTAAATTTAATTTCCAAAATTAAACTTAAGGTACACACTCAGCACAGTCAGAATCCAAATATATTTGATTTACAGCTATTCCAGTTTTTCAGTGATGAAAAAAACTCAGCTTTTACTACTGCTATAACTGAATCTGTAAGCATGAAATACAGAACTGACAGTCAGGACTATGGGGATTCTGTATTTTACAGGATTCTTCCCTCCCCCCTAGCATTTAATCAAAGCCAAAGTCTTTATGTAAATTTAATCACCTTGCAACAAACTAATAATTTTGTTACGTTCTTTCCGGTTGACAGTCTGTAGCTGCTTAGAAATTTAAAATTTCATTACAGAGCTAGCCTAACTTTCCTTTAGAATATTCAGTATTTTTGATCTCTGTCTACAGTAGGTACTGAATATGTTTACAAATAATGAGCCAAGTCTTCCTTTACTCTTGCAAATAGTCTAAATGAGCAAGCTCTACAATATTTAGTCCAATGCTAGCTACATTTATTTTGTATCTCTATCTATATACATATCATAATCAAATTACTACAGTTACAATGTTATAAAAATACATGTTACATATCCATAATGCTGAAGAACTGGTAGAACAAATCTCTGTTTTGAAGAATATTCCTTGTCTTGATAGGTGTACACGCTAACATTCAACTAGATGCTGTACAGTCTGAAAAAAATACCTTCTGATGTGTTGTTATATAGATCTTTGCACAAGTTTGTACTGAAACTGTGACCTAGACTATGACTGTGATACATCAAAACATTTAATAAAGTGCTTAACTTAAGTATGTGAATAATCCCTTTGAAGATCAGTGGAACTACTCAAGTGCTTAAGACTATTTGCATGCCCAGTATTTTGCTAGGTTGTGGCAAAACTTCCTGCAAGCACGTGATGAAACGCTACAGTTTTAACGTGCAGTACATTTCAGCAGTCGATCTGATGTTTTTATCTGCAAAAATTTAAACATATGGACTTTTCATCTCTGTTTTATAATTGTTCTTGCACTGGATGCAACTGCTCAAGTATATGTTTTCAGGAGGGTGGATGGAGTTTCATCCATTAGGGGCTGTAAATCATGAACTCTTCATTGACCTCTAACACACAGGAGAATCAAAGAAGGTGGAAAATGGTTCTGGTTGTTATGGATAAGAAGAAAAAAAGAACCAAACATCAAAAGTTGCAACAAGGAAGGTTCTTACTAAACTTGGTGGAAAAACCTCAAAACTTCACAACGGGGAACTCCAGCACTGGAACAGGTTGTTCAGAGAGGTTGTGGATTCTCTGCTCTTATTCAAAGCTTTCCTGGGCAGACCCTGAGCAACCCACCCCAGCCCTGTTTCGAGCAGGGTGCTCACAGTAAATGACCTCCAAAGATTCTTTTTAACCTCAAGGTGTTCCACAGTTGTAGCCCAGTAATTACTGCACTTGGAAAGGTAAAGGTGCAGAAAGGAGCTCGTTTAGAAAGAGGGATCAGTACTAGCTGGAAATAATTCTGCAACTGTGTTGTTAATAAGAGCAAGACTTGGCTTTGCTATTCAACAGAAAGTTAAAGCCATCAAGAGTCAGCAAAAGCCTGTAGTTCTGATGGGTGGAGGTTTTCTTGCCTTAGACCTTATGTTCAACAGTGGCTATGCAAATGCTGTTAGCAGCAAAGCGGTAAAATTTCAACCACTACAAGGAAGAAAAAGCTAGAGGGGAAGGGGATATGCTAGATATTTTGTAACCAGCTGTATCTGTTAAAAATGTTATCCTAAAACCGAGAGTGAACTTATTTAAATGCTTGATTCACTGCCCATGTTCAGAGTGCATACTTTGCATAAGTTTTGGCACCTATGGTGTCAGACTGTCTGTACACTGAATATAGGGCCTCTTTCACAGGGATGGGCCGAAGCCTGGCCATATACCAGCCTAGAACTCAATAGTTAGAGTTTCGTAACAGAATTTGGCTCAGTGACACAGTAGTGCAGTTCCAGCTGCTCTTGTCTTAATCCCACCCGTGAGCCTCTAGTAGTGTTAAGATAGAAGTGGAAGAATATCTGGAATTATGAGTATATATGGGTTTCCTGGTTTAGAGGGGATTCCTGGTGTACAGGGCAGCAGTTGCTCTTCCAGATACATACTGTCAGAACAGCCCTCCAAAGTTTACAGTTGTTTGCCTTATTGTGAAATGCTGCTTTAATTTACACAGCCACTGCACCCTTTGTCTTTGACTCCGTAGGTTGTAAAGCTTGAATAGGAGAGACACTGCAGACAACAACTGTGATAAATGTGTAATTTTCAGTCTCAGCTTTAGTCTTACTGTTCCTTTCCTACCTTTACTTTTAATGGAACAAGTTTCCATTTAACACAGTTGTTTTTATGTTTTTTGCCTTGCCCCTGGCAAAACTGAAATGCTACCCTTCAGCATATGATTTATGTTGTTCTTCACATTAAACTTCATGAGTGTGTTCTCAAAGTTTGTTGTTTTTTAACCTTCAGAATGCATACTGACTAATTTAAGAATGTGTGAAAACTGCTACAGATAGCATTAAAACTAGTAAAAAAAAAAAATCTGTACAATTCCTCCTTGACATACATTATATGCTTCATTAATTTAAATATGTAATCTGTATTTGCATTCTTAAAAATAAAATCTTCCCTCAGATATAGATAAATAACATTCATTGATATCAGTAGGGATTGCATATAAATACCAAAGTGGGATGTACAGTCCTTGCCATACTAAATCACTATAATGTCTTTTTTAAACTACTTTCCCTAGGATGACAAATATTGGTTTTCTTTTTATCTCAGTTCCTTGCAAAAGAATAAACCCATTTTTATATTCTTACTAATTGTCCTGCTTTTAGATGATGCAAGCTCCCAAACAGCTAAATAGTTCTCGTTTTTTTGATGAGGAATTATCTAACTAGGTATTTTATTGGCCGGATTTCTTCAAACCAGAACTCTTTGTAGGCTGGTAAGAGGTATTTTTGTCAAGAATGAGATTTCTGTTTTAAATGAGAGAGGTACAGCTCTTTGAAAATGCAAAAATATTGCAATAGGAAATCCACTAAATTGGAAGTGTTGGAATGAATGGCATTATAAAAGTAAGTAATGTGTTCTGAAAATCTTCAGTAGAAACTAGTCAATATTTATTTATTTACAGGATTGGAGAATATGCCCAAGAAGAGTTAGTTGCATAAGAGGAGTGCGGAAACTCCAGATTTATTCCTGTGGTGTGACTCGAATGGGTGCTGTGACTGTGTTGTATTTGTCTGCTCTGGCAAGAAATTGCCAAATTTCTACTGCTAGAAATTATGTGGGTTTTATGAATGTTTGATACAGTATTTGAATTAGGGGCTTGACTTTTTCCTCGCATCAGGCAAATGTCCTAATCTATTGCTAATCTAACTAATCATATTGCTAGATATGCTGGAAGGAGGTTAGCTTAATCTGTGCTTTTGGAGGGAGGATGGAAATCATTATAGTGTAAAGAGGGAAAATAAATGAAATCTTGATTGTTGTGAGATGGGAACAACTGTTTCTCATTCAGATCAAGCCCTCTGCACCACACTGTAGGCAATGGAATACCTGTGGGTCAGAGTTTTATGGTTTTGATGTAGCAGGAGAATCAAATTAATTAAACTGCAGTGTAATCCAGCCACATTTATTTCTGTCTTTCCCAAACTGATGTTCAGATAATGGGATAATGCAAGCAGAAACTTTCAGAATACCCATGACCGCACAAGAGCTGTGTTTAGCTTGGATGTCTTGGTAGCTGTTGGCATACTGAGTAGTTTTCCACATGTCTCCTGTAATAAGGTGAATGAGGCAAACACAGTTACTTTGAAGTTGAATACAGCAGTGTACCTGATGCATATAGCCTGTATTATTCTACATGACTGGGGCAACGTCTTAAAGTATGCAGTGGGCTTTGGAGAAAGAATGGAAGACATACTCTAAAAGTAACCTTTTAAGTGTGCATATTGACATAATCTGTATTATTTATGGTATCTGAAACTCAGGGGTTAATTTACATCCTCTGTAGAACAAAAATACTATAAAGAACTAGACCGTGTTTCCTGGATTAATTCTAGTTTTCAGTGACTGTGTGTCTGAAGTAATTGAACATATATCATTTACCCCCAAAATATTAAAGGGCAGGTTGTTATTTCTGGCTTAACTTGAATTAATAATTTACTCAGGTTTTACATTACCTAGTTAATCTTATATACTTGTGTAGTTACTCTTTGAATGGTAAGGAATTCCTGAGGCTTATTGCTTCCAGAAACAATTTTTGGCTGAAGTACTGTTTTAGTTATTTATTATCAGTAAATAATTTTATCCCAAATCATGGATTAAAAAGGAGTATGCAATAGTTTCTCTTTTCTCTAAATTGTTGTTGCCTTTCAACAGAACTAGTGAAAAATCTCCTCCTTCCTCCTTGTTCAGTGAGGCATTTACTTTTTCTTAGCTGTGAGTGCATAATGAGTGCCTGCTGAGACGATGTGTGTAATGCATACTTGTATGCATCAAAACCATGGGAGCTCAGGCTTTAATCATAGGTCTCTGTTTACATGGGAAAAAAAGAAGTTACGTGGGTGTTCCACTTATATTGTGGAGTTCTCCTTGGGAGTTGTTACACATTTCATATCATATTTAAAAATAAGATTTTTTTTAAACTTGGTTTGAATCCATGTTGGTATGTGACTCAATATGAACCTCAGTAAACACCTGAAAACTAAATATATTATTTAAAAATACAAAATTATAATCCATAGTTCAGGAAAAGACTGATTTTCTGTTTTTTTAAAAAGTACTTGTTCTTGACTGTGCTAAAGTTCTTAAGATTTGCTGTTTGACTTTAATCCCAAAGCAGAAACAAGAAGCTTGGACCTGCTTGATGCTTAGCGATTCTTCACAGGCTATGTATGCAGGTGTTCTGTCCAAATTCTGTCCCACTTCCCAGGAGCAGATGACTTCCAGATCCTGTAGTTCTATTCAACTATGGATGGAAAACAGAAGATTTCAAAATCCCATTAAACCATGAAACCTTACTCTTGTTATAAGCATATGCTCAAACTATTAGGAGTGTTGAGGGCTTTTTCCAGTCTAGTCAGCTGCCAGTATGTCTAAAGAAGTAGCTCTCCATTACTGTATTCCCTGATGCCTAATACCAAGGACACCATCTTGGAGCTGTAGTTTCTCAAAAGTGAGTAAGGATATTTAACATACATGAAACCACTAATAGTATGCAAATTATTACAGTCGCCTCTTGGTACATCTTCGATCACATGTTCTGAACCATGACTCACAAGACATAATATAATCCAGATTTTCTTTCTAGCAAGTTTTTTACCTTACTTTTTCCTTAGACATCAACAATATCTTAAGCAAAATGCAGCTGACTAATTTAATTTAAAATTATATTAAGACTCAGTTTGATGCCTATGGCTTGCAGTTACATATATCAGTAAAGATGCACTGAATATCCATGTCAGCCATAGCTTTCTACATCCTTCTGATTTCTTTGGTTAGCAGGACTTAAGTTTAAAGAAATTAGCAAAGTGAACCCACAGATAGACAGTTTCAGTTCTTAGCTACATTTAATGCTTTCAAAAGCATGAATTCTGCATTGTTTCAAAAATCTGATGCTTTTGTGAATTATTCCTGTTTCGGGGACATACAGTGCACTTGCTCTGGACAGCTACTGCAGTGAATGCTGTCTGAAAAGCTGAACATCCTATAATGTCTGCAGGAAAATAACTCCCAGAATCAGCAAGCTTCTGTAACAAGACTTAATTTATTTTAGCTTTTGTAAGAGCTTTTGATTACACAGCAGCTGCCAAGATCTAAACTCCCCCACCCACTTCAAGGCAGTTTTTCTAGTTACACATTTGGCAATGTTTGTAATTTTTCATCCGTTCCCCTAGGCATAATAAAAGTCACATACAAGGTTTGCAACCTTTTTTGAGGGGGGGAGAGAGGGGAAAGAGTGGTATTTAATTGAGAGATACCTCTCATAGGACAGCCTCGATGTATTGTATGCGCAGATAAGAAAATTCCCTTTTCTTTGCATACTGTGACAAGCAACTATTTTGATCTTAATGGTGTCTATTTGGGAGCTGACTGCCATATAAATACAGCATGTAGAGCAGGTACAAGGAATGTTAATGTTTTCTGAAAGAGGTGAGCTAGAGATCTAATAGATGCAGGACAGTCTTACCTTTGAATTGTGCTTTGGGCAGAATGAAATCCAAATCTTACTTTACTTCAGGGGCTGTCATGCAAATTATGAACACATTAAGAATGCCTCCTCATTACATAAGTTTTTATTCTTCTTGAACAAAGGGTGAGGCAGACCCATGATATTTTACTCATCATATTAGGGTATTTATTCCCAGGTCATATTTTGCTCTTTTATCTTTGTGATCGAATTATTTCCAATGTTGGAGAAAAAGTGCCATACCTGGCAAAATTGCAATACAAAATGAAGATATATATATAACAATAACTAAAAGCATTTTGAATTTGCATGCATGCTATGTCATGAGACGGCTACAGCACAGGAAAGGAGTGCTACAATATGCCAGTTTAAATACTATTAAGCAACTGCACATTTCTACGAATCTTTTACCTGAAGTAATAGAGGAATATATATTACAAATATCACAAATTATTAATATATTAATTTAAAAAGCAATGACAGATCATTTCAAGCTTAATACTCAAAACCATTCTGATGACCATATTTCATTATTTTGAAATACAGTAGGCTACAAAAGCATAACTCTAGGTCAGAGTATTCAAAGGAAGAATTCATTGGTGCCTAGTGCTCTATAGCATTACTATGCAGACACTCATACTGGGACTAATTCAATTTAAAAAAACAAAAAAACAAAAAACCAAAACAAAACAGTGGATATGGGTATAATCAGCAGGTTGTTTTTTTCAGATCAGTTTATTTTTTATTAGTATTCATTATTTTAATATTTTATGATCTACCTCAATTTTCACAGAAAAATAGTTATATACTATGATAAGGGATGAAAGATATTTCTTATTGATAATAATCAGTTCCTATTTAGACCATATGGTAGGAAACTGAAACAAGTATTAGGAAATTTTATTCAGACACTGAATTTTTCCTGTATTTTTCTATCAGGTTTATAGAGGCTTATATATTCCATGCCTAAAAGTTTCAGAAATTAATAGTAATATAGCTGTGGCAGTCAAATACTATGACTTGGTTAACATAGAATGCATTATGGTATTACTTAAAATATTAGTATTATAATAAGAAAGTTACTATTGGTCCCTAAGTGAAAGCGTTTGCAGCAGATAACAACTTCAAATGTTTATTTAGCAAATGGATGCCAAGCTCCGAGGCAGTCCCTTGTAGAGCAGTCAGGTTTCATTAGCCTGTTTGATACCTCACGGGTTCTTGTGTAACTACAGTTAGAACCGAATTACAAATGCCATTATTTTGAGGACTGGAAAACAGGCATTGTTTAATGGAGGGGGTGGAGTGGTGGTGGGAAATCCTCTCACCTATATTCACAGTTTAAAAGCATGTCTGTTCAGAGATCCATTGCCTGGAGCAATGCAAGGATAGAAATTTAAGCTCATATGCAATATGGTTAAAAAAATTAAAAAAAAAAAAAAAAGTAACAGCTCTTGGCCATTTTAAAGATGCATTTAGCTCTGCTTTGCTTTAGGGATTAGGAGGATATCGTTATAATTTATGCACAGTTCTGTGTTTACTGTGAAAAAGCTTGCTTTGTAATTTATGCACTGTGATTTTGCAGGGGGCACCCAATAGTGCTGTAACGTGCAAATGTGTTTTGATTACTTTTTTAAGGGAAAAAACTTTAAATTAATGTGCCAGGATTTTTTTAAGCTAACACGTAAATTAATCACCTTTTGAGATGATTCTTTGAAAATTTTAAGCCATTTTAATACAAGGACCTTTGTTTACTACAATGGATGAATGAACCCATTGTCAAAACTGCATTCATATAATACGACATCCATTTAACGTCTTTGTCATCAAATTAAGATCAAATGCAAAATGCGAATGAATACATTCAATCCTGAAATGTATTTTCTAAAGATGACATTTTCATTTCAATGGTAAAAAATTAGAGAGCTGCACACTAATGCCATGCCTCCCTCTGTTTCTAAAATTCTCTTTAATAAGGAAATAACTTGTGGAATTTGGCACAAGTTTTCCCTTAACTATGAGATAAAGACCATACATAAACAATAATATCCTGTTGTACTTCGTACCAAATTAGCTGACTTTTATTGCCACTGAATAGAAATGTGTAGTCTGGCTGCTTGCAGAGTTCATGCTTGAAATTCCAGAAATAACAATATTGAAGTAGGCTATTTCAAAGGTTATTCATCATAAGAAAACCTTTTGACTGTTTGCTGACTGTTGATCTTCACACTCTTCTACATTTACAGTGTCTTTGAAATTACAAAAGAGGCACGTGCTTTGTAAATAAGGTGTTTAATGCTTAAAGGGCAGGTGTGATGACTAAGTCATCCTCTCATAATTAAGAATTATTGTTATCCTTGGGAAATACGGGTTGCTTTGAATGTGGAGGGGAGATGGCTTCTGGGATATAATGAGGAAGTTTTATAGTAGTATTTCACATCTTTGCTTATTGATCTGTGTGTACCATACAGTGCTTCTTAAGTAAATAATTAACTTTCACAGAATGATGCATCTAGTGTCTGTACAGCTGGTGTCTAATAGTATCACCACTAAATTCTGAGAAACTTCTGCAAGGTAATTCTACAAGTGCTAGCTTTGCAGCAGTAGAAATTAAGACACACATACACCAAAAATATTTTTGCCCAAGTGGTAGAGCCAATGTTCAGGCCTTCAGACCACGTACTTTCCTATAGTAGTAAACTGTTGTCATCTTTCACACTCTGGTCAGATATTTAAGTTGCTATATTATATATGATGTCCCTCAAAAACTCATTTTTATTTTACTTGTGTTCATCCACAGCTTGTTTTTATTTTACTTGTGTTCATCCAGCTCCACTAGTAATTCCAGTGGCACGGAATGAATTCCCTAATTGCCTTCCTCAGTTTTATCCCTTGGAAAATTGTATTTCAACTAATTTTCTTGACTTTGCGGTAAACATAGGGTAATAGGGAGGTAAGGTTACAAAAGGCTATTGAATATTGTAAAGCAGATGGAGCATGGCTGCTAGAATCTGAGGACTATGCTGAAGGTATTGCATTAAGATTTGTGATGGAGTAAAAGCAAAACTGAAATATGTGATCATCAGTGAAGGGAAGCTGTGACAGACACCTGCATGCTCTGCTTAGCATGGGTGATTGTAGAATCCCACAGGACTTTCCTCTGCTGGTTGGTAACAGAGGATTTATGTGATTATTGTCTCTGGGAAGTGGCACGCATGGGAGTAATGTTATCATTTTGTGAGTAGATGGCAATACCTGAAGTCTTCATATTTCTTTCATCCCCATCAGTTTGTAGGTGATGTAGGCACTGTACTAACCACAGCAGAGTAGTCAACTCCTGTAGATACTGAGCATGTGCTCTCACCTTTCTGTAATGCTGATGTTCCTTTGAAAGGGTAAGGAAAAATGTTTTGGAATGGCTTTCCTTTTTTTTTCTGAGAAATTATACAGAGTCCTACTGACCAGTTACATACCTGTTCTCAAAACTTGCAGTATGCATAACATAAAGCCACCTCTACCACCCCTCCCTTTCTGTATGCATAGGTTAGTACTAAAAGAAATCAAGGGATAAGTGTCATAAACTGTTCACATCTATGTCTTCATGTTAGCCAACCTGACCAACAGTTTAACAGTTCTCTGAATTACAGCGAGATTTGGAAGAGAGCTAATTGACTGAACTTCAACCCAGAGAAGCCTGAAGAAATGCTCATTGTGTGGAGGAAGCAACCCAAAGAAATAACTGAATAATAATTTCCTCTGAGAAACAGTTGTGGGGCTGCCAATTTGTTACTCAGTAGCATTTAGTTATGTAAGATTATATTCATACAGCAACAGGGAGTCGATGATGCCTTTTGTTCCCTTTGTTCTCTCTAACTTCTAGTGAAATGTAACCTGGTGAGCTATTGGGCTAAATATTCTGAGTATTTTGAACTTGATACCTGCAAGATTTCATTTCCCTTGGCTCAGTAATTTGTATGAGAGAGGGGACACTTGAGCTCTGATATGGCTGAAGATTCCCTAGCTCTGGAACTGGAGACTGGATTTGTTCTTTTTAAGGGCATACTGCAATGATTGTTATCCCAGATTTTCAGAGGCAGAATTTGGGGTTAAGGACTGTGAAATAGCAGTATTTCTGCTGGGTTCTATTAGAATTATGGCACCTTTTGTTATTTGTAAGTGGGCCATGGCATCAAATGAACTGCATGATAAGGATCTTTTCCAATAAAATGTTTTATTTATTGTTACATCTTAATAGTTAATCATGATGGTTAGGTAGACTGTAGATCTAGCATGTCTAGCATTTGAATAGATATTCTAAATACATTTAAATATAATTTTAATGAAAGGAAATTCTCCAGCAGTCTTACATCATTTGTAATCTGAAGTAACATGCATCTCAAAAATTGTTAGAAGAAATTTCACATTTATCTGAATTCTCTGACCAAATGGGAGCTGCATATCTTCTTAGTGGGGTTTGGCAGTACTAGTGTTCTGTGTCTAATTTAGCTTTTGTCTGCCTATGTATTTATTGATTTTGTGCATATGTGTATGGATGTCCATTTCAAGGAATACAGGGGAGTTAAGTGCAAGCAGGACTTCCCCAGGAAAGCAACCAAATTTTTCACTGTTAATAATTCTTCCAGTTTATTAGAAAAGCTAAATTTCCAAATTGTTTAAGGTTTTCCTGACGTTAACAGCAGAAATACTACAGAACAGGGTGTGGGATGCACACAGGCTTGTGCTTCTGGTGGTGTTACCAGGCGCAGCCTGAAGATGATCTGCTTCCAATTAAAATGGCAGTATGAGGTGTGCACAGTGGCCTCCAGTAAATATTCTGTGCTGACAGAGATGTGTTGGAACTGAATTTTGGGAAGCAGTGCTGTGTCAAATTGAAAGTGTGTTGAGATTTTTAGATATGCGAATTATAATGACCAGAATTGCCAACTTTGCCAGGTACTGTATTTAATATTCCTAGTTTTACAGAACTTGCAAGGGATCCTTAAGGACCTTTTCAATAAAATATAGGTCTTTAGTTTACTAGCCCTGTATCAAGTTCTGAAAGAGTGATGATATATGTGAAAGAGATTTCCTCTTAATACATAGCTAGGAGACTAAAGTACTAGTTTTTAGTGAAATCTCTTGTAATAATCTTATTGATGTTGTATTCATTTTGTTTAAGTGGCAAAACAAACATATTCTTAAATCCAGAGATTTTAGCTTTACATTGCACATACTTATTCACAAGACTGTTTTTGAAGATGGTAAACGGACATCTTTATTTCTTATCACTATTTTTGCTCTGCTACATATTTAATGTAAGCAATTAATAAAGTGAAAAGAGAATACAAAATAGATAAGGGTTAATATTTTAATAATAAGGATATCCCATCCTTTTGAAACAGCTGAAGCTAATGTAGAATAATAGCCTGCCTTTTCCACTTACTATGTTTAATGGCAGTCTTCATGCTGTACTTAGATCTGTACTATATGAAAATATAATAATTTGTTCAGTTTTAACAGTACTTCCCTCATGCTATCTTGCCTTTAGCCTCTTTAGATCATTATGCTTTTCTACTTATTTCCTGGGTTTTCTAACACAAACACCAGATGTTTCTAAATTAGATTTAATTCATTATGTTTTAAAAGAGTTGGGTATTTCTACAGAAGGTCCTTGGTTGTCAAAAGCTTATAGTAAGTATTAGGAAAGATAACAGTTAATCTTTCCATTTTAAGACTTATTAGTCTATCACATTCTTTATTTCTTTGTAATACTTTGCTCATGCCCTACTTGTTTAGTCTTAAAGAATAAACAGACATTATCACCACAGTTTATCCATCCTTAACTTTTTTTTTTTCCTCAGTTACCCTGTGGTGAACAGTCACTCTTAATTCTGCTTGCTTTTAAAGCTTCTGTTCTAAGCTCTTGAGTGTTTATAGTTTTCTGTTATTAACATGAGTTTTATTTTCCCATCTATGAATTAACCTGCATAGAAAGGCTTGTGTACCTCTGTGATACTCAGTATGAAGAATGTGAAATAGGAAATTTGTTCATTTGTTTTGCTATGCATTTGAGCATGGATTCCTTGTTCAGAGACAATATCTCTCTCTTTCTGAAGCATATAATAAATCTGACTGTGCACTTCATTTGGTCTTTGAAAACAAAGTGGTATCCTCTAGACGTGAGTAGGTTTCGTAATACAGGATGTGAAGCAGTCTGTAGAGATGCTGTTCTTAAGCTCTTGTTTCTGTCATTTTAATGTCTCCAAAGCTTCTGTGTCCCTTTCCTCAGCTGTCAATGCCTTGTATTCTCCTGGGTATTATGAGAAATCAATCTACTTTGTTTCCAAGACAGCAAAATGCAAGCAAGAAATTAAAAGATTTCCAAGAGAAAACATTGGTGGTCTATACTCAAATGGTATATTCTGTTAATATCTACCTAGTTATCCCAGCCATGATCTGAGATGAGGTTGGAGGGAGAAAAATTAAATTGAGAAAGAACAATTAAAATTGATTGTAACAAAAAGAGGACAAAATATTTTTATGTAAATATATGCATTTACAGACATGCATACATAAAACATTTAAGCAGAAAATATCTAGATGGTTTGTTAGTGAAATTGTTTATTACAAGTTTCTTCTGGAACAGTATTTTCTCATAATCTCTGCTGAAGACAGTTAAGATGCAGGTATATTTTCATATATACATTAAAACTTATCTTGGTTATCTTTTTTTAATTACTCCTTAATTATTATTTTTGTAAGTTTATTGTTTTGAATAATATGATGATAACCTGTGAAGTCAGACGATGTATCTACGTGGTTCACAATTCTGTGATGTACAAAGACTGTAAGAGAAATTCAAGTTTTGTTTGTCTGTCCTTTATTTAAGTATTTATTTATGAGCTTGTTATGAACATATATTTGTCTTAGAACATTGTCTTCTTCTCAGGTACTCTGCAGCTCTCACAGGCAAGCCACTGAAGACCAGATTTATTTTCAGATATTTCTTAGGTAAAAAGGAAGGCAGGAAAACACCTATCATGACAAAACCAAATCTTTTCATGCCTTTTATAATAAAAAGCACAAAAGTTGTACAAAATTAATGATTAAAAGCCCTTTGGAACTTACAGCTTACATAAAAAAATGCCTCCTGAATGGTCACTGCTCTCTAAAGCTTGCCAGGCAGTGAGTGTACCTGGAATTGTGCCCTCATTAGCTTCCCACAGTGTAGAGCAACCTGTACCTCTGCCTGCATCCCCTCCAGGTCATTCCACTGCTCCACCCAGCCCTTCGACACCTGAAGGGGTGAAAGGATGTTAGCTTCTGCTTAGGATATGTGCAACCTCTATTTCTTTTGGTGTATGTAAAATTAGACCTACACATACAGAACAGGTCCATTTTGGTTTTGCTTCTGGACTGTATTGTCAGCAGATTCTTTGGTTTTCCTGTCAATGACTTATACATGAAAAATGGCCATGCTGCCATGGCTCAGGCAAGCTTGAGTTGAACGTTGGCAGCCAAAGAAGAGAACATCTTTTGCCAGGCCTACATCTCTACCAAGGGACTCTGACAGGGAGCAGTTATCCTTATGTCTTCCCCCAAGTCTGCTCCTCTTCTTAGATAAGCACTAATTAAGCAGGGCGCTTCCTTTTTAGTTCCTCCTTTGAAGTCTGTTGTTCGCCTCTGGGAGAGGCTGGTTAGGTACCATTAGCTCCTTCCAGACTCATAATGGGGTGTACAAACCCTGCATTATGCCACTGCAAAATCATCCCATAGGGAGCAAAAGGACAAAAAGGTTATGGAAAATAGATTAATAATCTCCTACCCCCTTCCAGTATTACATACATACAGTCATCAGTACACAGTCCGTCAGGCATCTACGTAATCACCCCAGCACAAGCAGAGCAGAACCTTTTTGTAGTGCCTGGTTATTAGAGCTGCTGATCACAGGAGAAATACCACTGAAGTATAATTCAGAGAAGACTGTATGAGTGAAACTTCACATAAGCAAAGTTTTCATGAATTTTAAGAACTGTTTAAAGTGCCATAAGTGACTTTTCATTATATCTGAGTTAATGGTATGGCCTTCTTTATGCTTCTCTCCCCTGCTTTATCTGCCCCCTTCAGCTTTGCTGATAATGCCAGAGTAGAGTTAGTGGGAAATTTAGAGGTGAAGAAGTGTAGAATCATCTTAAGCAGACACCATTGTAATGTATCCAAGTTACTTTTTTATATATATATTGCATAGAGGATTACCCCTTCTTCATACATTACTGAGTGATTAAAATGCAGGGTGAAAGAGCTACCTGTTCAGGGAGGCTCTGGGCTGCTCAACAAAAATGGGTTACCATCCCGTGTGCTGATATTACACTGTCTTTAAAATTCTAATAACTGTAGAAATGAAACTAAAATATAGTAACTCTGTTAAGTGTCTTGCATGCTGTGAGACACTACTGAAAAAAGGTCTAGAAGTATGATCTTCTCAGCATTTGTACTCTATTTTTTTCTCTCTTCTAAAATGCTTTTTTTTAGCTAAGTCACAGATGATTTATTTACAAATACATGTCAGCCATTCTCCCAAGTTTTTTTGTTTCATTAATGAGACTTTGAACACTTTTCCTAGATATACAATGTAAAACTACTTTAAAGCTAGTTCATTCCATCTAATCACTTCCTTGAATGTTATATCAACTGTCTGAAAGCAGTAGTATTAACCCATGTTAAGTCCACTTGTCTAAGTCAAAACGGATAGACTAGAAATAGTGCTTGAGCTGTGAAGACTTTCTGTAAAGCATAGCTGTGCTGGCATCTGACCGTATCTGCTTATTGCCCTGCAAGGCCACCCAGCTGGAATAAAGAGGTAGGAGTTTGGCATGTGTGTGTGCCTCTGACTAACTGAAGCAGTTGAACTAAAACTCAGTTCTGCTGTAAAGAGACTAATAACTGAAAATGCTTGACTGGTTCATATAACTTAAAGCTGGTATATAATATATACTTACAGCTCAGCATCGATTTCAAACTGTTCATCTACATTTGATGCTGATACATTCATGTTTGCTGAAGTATAGTGACAGAACCTTAATGTTATTCTGATCCTTTGTTTCCTGGAAAGAAAATTCAGAGAAAAGGTTTTCAGTTAGTAGTGCCTGCATAGTCTGGACTGATCCTGAGTATAAGCAGTCTCAGGGTAAATCATTACAGTGAGAAAATACAGAGAATCATATATAAAGTACTTTTATAATATAAGAAGTTCAGTCTGTATGATAGATAAACAGCATAGCCAAATATAAGCTGGAGAATATATTGTATGTAGATGGACAGAATTACTTCTATTATTAACATGAGACTAGGAAGAAGGTGGTGATCTGGAGAGCTTTGTGGAGAGAGAGCACATAGGAAAGAAGGGAAGTCAGTCAAGGTAACACAGATGGTACTCTAGAGAAAACACACGGTGTCAGCAGTGGGGTACTGTAATGGAAAATATAGTAAGAGGGGAAACAATAGCTAATGACTGCTGAGAAACTGCTGTTCTCTCTGTGTAGATATGATGTGTGTTGTGTTCTAGGAGGATTATCAGATCTGCACAGACATTCATTAGAATGGCATCTTTTTATATGAGTACTGGTCTTTAAGTGGTCAAATTATTTAATTTTAAAGCCACTGAATATCGTATAATATTTGTATGTATAAAATACAAAAAGCCAAAAATTAAAAGGGAAATAAACCTTTATTAGAGTGACTCGTTGGAAGGAAGTTTCTGGAAGCTGAGAAAAAAAAAGTTCAATTACCAAATTATGACTGAGGTTTTTTCTGAGAAGGGTCATGTGTCACTGTAGTTACTTGGGGCAGTCAGTAGCAGAGGATATACATACAAGCAGTAAAATCTAAGTTTCTATGCAAACCACTAACAGTACACCAGGATCTTCGAAGCAATATGCTGTACAAAAGGAGTTTTGCAGACCTAGTCAGAACTGTTGCTGCCACTGCTGCTGTCCTTACTCTTGAGAATAGTATGGGCAAGCAGAAACTGCTGGCAATAGATTGTTTTTTTCTTATCTCCAGTTGCCACCATTTACTAATGCCTGGCTGTGGACACGTCTCCTGGCTCGTCCATGCTTATGAGCACCTGATGAATCCAGGAGGCTCTATGGATCTAGAGGAGATATATTGGTTTCAGGGTGAGCTGTCGAGCTAGGAGTATGTGCATTTAGGAGGGTTGATTGTGTTGAAAGGAATAGTGCTGAGTAGCAAACCTGTGTCGTTTGAATGTGATGTTCTCTGTACAGATAGGTGCAGTCCTCATAGCTCCTGGAACCTCATGAGGATGCCATGGTATTGATTGATTGGAAAAGTATCAAAGCACTTCAGTGATACACAGAGAATCCTTCCTGTTGGACTTGCCAGAACAACTGGCTTAAATCTGTGACAAGAGGAGGAATGAAGTCTTTTCACATCTCTGCTTTATTCCCAGAGGAATAAGGCACCAGAGGAAACTTAACTCAAAAACTCTATAGTTTCAAAGAGCTCTGTGAAAAAAAAAAATTTAAAAAAAAAAATCACTGATTGTTTTTCTGACCAAGGAGTGCTAACCAGGCTTGCTTTTAAAGGCATGATGGTTTTTCTCACGCTACCAAAGTGAAGCTAGCTCGTGAAAGAAACAATTTTCCTGCTTATGTATCTGCCCACAGAGATTATTGTTGTTGTTAAATAAAACAAAATAGCTTTTCACTTAGCTACTGGCTTTGAGCTAAACAATAAAAATATTTTCCACGCATTAAGTCTCAGAATAATCTCGTTGAAACAAGGACTTTATCTTCATTTGTGTAGGTATTGCTAGCTTGTGAAGAACATACTGTTTTGGTCATTTTCGTGACTGGTGAACTGGGACACTGAACAAGCTGAATCAGTTGTCATGAAGCCAGTTAGCCAGTCAGGAGGGAGCAGCAAACAGGTACTCAGAATCGAGTACTCCAAATACCCCTCTAAACTGTGATTTCCTTTTAATGTGAACAGCAATTTGTGGTTTTCTCTCTCTGCTTAACACTTCAATAGGATGTGACATGTTTTTAAAGAACTGAGAAGAGCAGAGATTATAATTGAAAGAGTGGAGTGGATAATATTTACAAAACCAGGTTTTTCAACCCGTGGATGAAGATCGTACAATCAGATGAGCCAAATTTATGTAGAAAGGAAAGTGTGCTCTCTGTTGAAAGGTCTGTTCTTTGCTATCAGGCTTGATGGATGGATTAAAGGAAAAGGAAGAATTTAATGAAAAGCTCATTTCAAAGTGAGCATAAGGGATACATCTTTACAAATATTTCCACTGAAGAGGAGGCAATCTATAATGCCACTGAGTCTAGATCTGAATTCTGTTTTCTCCTATGTGTACGAAGATGGTGAATCTTTTCCCCTTGTTTAATGCTAGCCAGATATACTAGCCATTGTCAAACACTATTATTTCCACTCATACAAAAAATACATTTACCCATTTATGCACTTACTCTCGTTAGTTTTTTTTTTTTTTTTTTTTTGGCATGACTTCAGTGGAATTGCGTGCTTCCTTCTAATACAATCCTACTCAAGCATTTTTGTTAGGTACTGGTAGGTGATTTACCATTGTCTTTCTCTAAGATGAACAAAGATAGCTGAAATTCGTTTGTGACTGCTGCCTTTCTCCCACTACTGTTTCTATGCTGTTCCTCTATTGTCGCCTATTTTTGTAACCTGCATTCCATCTACCTCTTTCTCAGCCGTACAGGATCACAGAAATAAAAACTGGCAATGATAGACTATTTGGGGAATATGTAGTACAGAGAAGTGAATTCAGATCTGGAGGAATGCAAAGGGAGGCTCTGTTGTTAGTCTCACAGGTTTTCTTCCATATTTCTAACATAACACCTTTTTGTAGCTTCAGGATATCACTATAATGCAACTGTGTAGTAATAACACCTTCAGTTGATTAGTTTCCTTTTCTTTAACAACCACTTACCAGGTTGTTAAGTAGCACCACTTTTTACCATGTTATGTATCTCTGATTTGGGAAGGGAAAGGTATGTAAGGGCTAAACATACTGGTATCGGGTAGGTAGGAAGAGAAGCTGAGAGAGTTTTTCTCTTGCAGGCTTGAGTTGAAAAGATCCCAGGAACATGTACTTCACATTTTACGAAGAGACAGCTAAAAAAGGGAGCTAAATCTCTAACAATAGATCTTTTTCTTGTGGATATTAATGTTCCTAATCTCAGGACTGAAAGGCAGCCTCTCAATGGCAAGCACAATATGCTTTTTCACACACTGTTTTATTGGTGTGCCTAAGCTGTGACCTGTAGGAACTCTGTCCTCCTGAAGTGTTGAATCACGCATGGTATTCCACCAGGAAGCTGTGCATGACCTGCAGCACTGATGTTCTGTGGAGACAGAAGTTTAAAAAGCAGGGTACAGGAAGTGGCTACAATGCTGCTTCTTTCATAGAGGAAAAAAAATAAATTCTGAGCTATGGGAGGTTAATTTAAAGAGGAACAATAAGTTTCTCACCATGATTTACCTTTATTGACCAATGCCATAGGGAATAGGGGAGTGAAGTTAAAATGCAGGAAGACAGTACTTTCTCCTGCTCCATCTCTGTTTATGTAGGACTTTGATACTATAAGCAGTACAGAAGCTCCAAGAGTTCTGAACAGTTGTCAGACACAGTGGAATCTCTGCATATAGAGATCACAGCTTGAAAAATATGTAATTCATTGTTATTTTACATTTATTTGTTTATTTTTTACAGAAAGGGTATGATAAAATTCTCAAGTGCAATGATGGGAAAATTTGATATGAATATTTAAAAATACGTGGAAAAAATCTTTGAGTTATATTAAACTGTAAGCATAAACACTACTGAAAGGCAACTTCTCTCAGTAGACCTTGTGGATTCTTCCATGCTTTAACTAGACTGTGGTTTTTTACACAGTTAAATAATGTAATAAACTTCTCCAAAAATCTTACTGTGGCCTAGTCTTTGTCTTGTATTCCTTTGTTTCACTGTGATCCTTGAGGTGCTGGTCTTTATTCTTTGTGATGTTCTTCATTCTGGACTGTCAATTTATGTTTCTCCAACTGTCTTTTCACTTATTTCCCCAATGTATATCCTATGCTAGTCTTTGGTTATATGTTTGTACAATCAGTGGTAGATATATTGCTCTGCCTACCTTGTAAAGTAGCTTACCTTATGTGCATGGGGTTTCCAGCTGGAAAGAACTTGTCAGTGCCTCAGGCTGTTGTTTCTGTTTCTTGCTTTTAGAACTACCCTTGTAATCAAGAACTATGTCTACATTTAGATATAAAATTTGCCAGAGGGCTTTTGTATTCCAATTGCAAGAATCTGCAGTTGGAAACAACCTCTAAATATATTATATAAATGCAAAGTTATAACATGATTCTGTGATTAAGTATTTAATTATTTTATGTTTGGTTTTTTTCCCCAGACAGGATTTTTTTGTTTTGTTTTTTAAAAATGTTTTATGTTTGAATAATGTATCTACTCTTACAATTAATAGATTTTTTTTTTTTCTGTGCAGGCTGTGGTATTCACTACACTGTCCAAGTGACTCTGATTGTAACTGTTCAAAGTTTTGGACAGGAACAACAGTTGCTCCTTATTCACATTTCAGTTTTCTGTGAGTTGGACAAATGTGTTATTGCATCCCTGAAGCATAGGCCTTAAAACCGTATTCAGGATCCAGTTTTACAAGAAAGATCTAATAGAAATGTGTTATCATGGTGCTTTAGGCTTTGCCAAAGTGTGTGTATTCATACACATCCTACTTCTTAGAACACGATTCAGAACCAGCTGCACTTCCAAACAGATTCATGCTATAGTCATAAAAGGGGATGACCAAATTATGGCTGAGTCAGCAGATGCTTTTGCATTAGTGATATGAATAGGCTCTGAGCCAGCAGTAATCATAAAAACAACTGATTATTTGTGCATGAGTGGAACATGTGAAAGTCTGTATAGAGGAAAAAGTAGCAAGGAGATCTGAATGTATCTCTAGAGGATAAAAAAGAGAAAGTCTGGGATATGTGCATTAATCAATTTTGTACTGTTATTCACTCTTTAAAAAGAATATTTTCCTGTTTCTTAGAACTTTTGTAAAACGTATTTTCATTATGTGAAAACAGTTGAATTGCTTTATAGATCTACCTTTAAATTTATGCTGTATTATTGATGGGGCTATTTTTGTCGATTAAAATATCTGTGTAATACAGATTATACCAGCAGTGACCAAATTCTACTGCAGTGACTTGAAACATTGTCATTACATTTAGTTTGTTTCTGGAGCCATTGAGTTAGTTGCAGATTCAGTATTAAGTTTTTCTAGTAGTTCACTCCCTGGCTAACCTCAGCTATTATCCTTAATATTTACAAGAGAGGGAACTTTTCTAAACCTAAGTAGATCAGGAGGATAAGCACAAGATCTGGCAATGAACACAGTGTAATTCTGTGTTGAGGTTTTGGGTTTTATTTCAAAAGCAGCAACAATCATTGAGAGAATCACAGAACCACAAGATGACTGAGGTGGGCAGGCACCTCTGGAGAACAGCTGGTCCAACCCTTCTCAGAGCAAGGGCAGCTACAGCAGGGCCAGTGCTGTGTCTAGTTAGCTTTAGAATATATCCATGAGTGGAGACTACACAACCTCTCTGGGCAACCTGCTCCTGTGTCCAATTGCCCTTTTCTTACGATTAAACTGTGTTTTAATTGTGTGGAATGGAATTGATGGAATGGTAAAGCTATGGAGCCTTTCACTTTTAAGTATACATACAACTTGGGTTTTGATAACATCTGAATGGTTATCATGTGTTCTTAAACTACCCTTAATATTCAAATGAAGATTTCTGCCTATGTTGTGGGTCCACTGTTATGAATGCTGGCCATTGCATCTCTTACTGGGAGATTTCTACAACAATTATTTTTCTCATAACAATGCATGGTTTTAGTTCTTAATATACTTAAAACTTTAATAACATCCTTACATGGAATTTTAATATTAGCATTTCCATACTTGTAATGAAAACGCTTTTCATGCAGGCAAGCTAGCGATCTGCTTAGTATAATACAGTAACTCACCAGCAGATAGGATTGAAATGCAAGAGTCATGATTATCTCTTACCTTGCTGACAAACAAAATCAAACCAGAATGAATTGTACAAAGTTCTGTCTTTCTGAACATACGTTTCAAAGAAATGTAAAGTTATACTGTGCAAAGAACAGAAAATCAAGACATATTTTTCTTGGCAAAAATAATCCCAAAGTAAGTTATAACTCTGAAAATACAGCATTCTGTTATTTATGTGTGTAGACAACAGTGCACTGCTGGTATACCTAAATTTTGTTTGTGTTAAAGTACTTACCTTGGAACTGAAATTTGTTTAAAAATAGGTTGCAGTTGCTACCATGTAAGTTGCCTGTCCATATTTATATTTTAAACTCTTTTTTTTTTTTTTTTTTTCTGTATGGCTATGATACATAGTGAGGCAGGTAAGCAAAATAATTATATAAGGACAGTTTGTACTGCCACCACTTAGAGATGTTTATTTAGAGTTCTTGCAGTTAAAGCCAAAGCCATTAGATGGTGCCATGCTGTAACCAGAATTTTCTCTTCATATGCTTAAAACTGGCTGTTGTATCTGGCACGATCTTAAATGACTAGACCTATTCTTCTAGCGCATTGACTTGTATTGGTCAGCCTTAGTCATTATGCGCAAAACCCAGACAATAAATTAAATCTGTAGAATTTTTTTATTTGTTTCAATGAAAAGACTGCACCATCCTGAAAATTCAACAAAAGAGAAGGCAATGGCGGGACAGATTTACTGCCCCTTTTTCAGTTGAAAGCAGTGCACAATCTAAATGATTTACTTGTTTGCTAGCCCTGCATGGTGCTGTCTCCTGGGTTATCATTCACCTAAATGGCCAATGTAGTACAATGAAAATGATAGTGCGGTTACAAATTCACAGCAATTTACTGGTTAGAATCTGAAACTGGTAAATTATTTAATTTCCATTTTTTCAGTTACTGTTCAAGGTTGAAAACTTAGACATGGAATGTTAAAAAATAGAAAAGAATTTAGCAGCTTTTGAAGCCCAAGTTGTAAAACTGTAGTGATAAAATGGTGGGCTTTATTGTGTATGTAGATGTAATATATTTAGGCTTTAGTACAGCATTTGACTTACTACTGTGTGACATTCTGATCAAAAATTAACACTCTACAATATCAGCAAAGCCCATCTTAAATGGATTAAGAGCTAGTTAACTGAAATATCAAAAAGTAGTTGTTAATGGGGCATCATCATTTAAATGGGACTGTTTTTACCATGTTTATGTGGGAATGGTAGGAGGCCCGACTTCCTGCATTTTCACATGTGAATGATAGATATAAAATCATTACTAGTATCTAAGGGTGACGTAAAAATTGTCGGGGTGGCAGGTCATGACCCGGTCAGGGCACCCGTGAAGAGGAGTTTGGGTTACTCTGCGACCTCAGCCTGTACAAACAAATCTACCTATTCACTTTAGTTAGTACAGACAAAGGCAGTGTTATAACGCTGGATAATTAGGTACAAGCAATACAATCGATATAAAAATGGCGGCTGTATTCTAAGGAGTGAAAATTGAAATAATCCGTAGGTGAATTTTAATGATTATGTCAAGACAATGTAAATCCCTGTTCTTGAAGGAAGATTCTTCCCTGCCATTTCTGTTGGCATTTGGCCAGGTGATCACCCAGCTGAGGGCTAGGTATTTTCTTTGGTAGGTCAGTTTTAAACTAGATCAGTTCCATTATCTGGCTGAATATGTGGCCTTACAAGCTCATGTGCTTGGCATAGTTGGGAGCTGGGGAATAATTGGATTGCCTTTTTCAGTGGAATTCATAATTGATTATGAAAGCAAACTCTGTCACCACACAATTCAGCAGGCGCTCCCACTAAGAAGCCTTGAATAGTAACACTGAAGAGTATATGCAAAGGAGCTAGGGAAAGGATGTTATATATATATATAAATATATATATATGGCAACATTGAGACCACTGTGATGGCAGTTTTGGTGTCTGTAATTTTACAGGATTTTTGTCTCAGGAGTGATTCAATGATTGGGGAAAACCTTTGGAGGAGAGAGGCTTCAACTTCCATAATTTATCACCTGAAGAATGTCAAAGAAGGACTTTATTACAATGTATGTAACAGCCCAACCAATAACAAAGTTCATCACCATGTGATATGACTACCTGAATTGTAGTGACATTTAGCAGTATGCTGACTACCTGTCCACCAGGGCAGAAATAACAAAAACCCAGCTGCCGCAGGATGTATTCATAGCAGCTGGACATTGCGCAGGTGCCTTCTGCAGGTATCTGATCAAAATCCAGATCTTGTCAATCAGAAAACTCCTACTGGTCTCAGAACATTTGAATCAAGGTCTGGTGAAACTCTTGAAACAAGTTCAGCAAGGGCCTTTCATGTACTTTCAAGTTAATCCAGAATGTATTAGTGTTTCCTCTAACAGAGAGCTAGTACATATCATAGGGTTTTTTAATCAGCTATCATAAACTTACTTCTTTGAGTTTTCTTTGCACCTTCTTCAGAGCTGGATTGAGACAGTATGATAGGCAGTTACTGCTATCTTTTCTTTCTTGATATTTCCTATCCTATGAAGGAGAGAATAAATTCCAGGTACTGTTGTTAGGCTTTATTTCCTTTAAAACTCTAAGATAATAAAGACTTTAATAGACCCATCTAATTTTTTTTTCCTGTTTGGCTATCAAACATTTTAAAAAACAAAATTCCTCAGATAAGTGAGCATAACTAGCTCTTAAAAAGAGAGAAGGAAAAGAAGGAAGGATAGGTCAAGTTTTGGAATGTGTATATTAATTCATAACCTTCCACTTTGCTTCAGAAACAGTTTAGGACAGATGAAATGAGCTTGCTCCATGCAATTTGATTCCAAGAAGACATTTGTCCGAATTACAAAACCAAGCCAGAGTCTGTCCCAGTTTTCCATAACTGGCAGGTTCTGCTCAGGAGCAGTTCAGCAGCTGAACAGTGGGAATACTGGAGATCAGGACTAAGCTTCCATGGGCAGGACTGCCAGAGGAGTGTTCACTGAGTTATGGATGCCTCTCTGAACTTGGCAGGTTGGGCTATTTCTTTGTCTCAGCCAAAGCTGCCAAAAAGTGCTGAGAGTTGTCTCAGCCTTTTGCAAAATCTTGACTTTTATTCTGTTATGTAACCACAAAACAGTGCTGACAAACTGAATTGCACTAACAAAAAGACTTTCTAACAGGAGAAATTCACACTTTCACTTCATTTTATGGCGAGGCAATGTGCATTACAGGCAGTGAATTGTTAGGGTGCATAATGTGTGACCATTGACTTAAATATTTGTTCTTTTAAGCTTTGAAACTTAAGATACTTGATTAAATAGAATTCTTTATAAATTCAAGGGACCTATTTCCATATGTGGTTCAACTGATCTAATTGCATTTCATTATTACAGTGGATCATGATTTTATCACTCTACAGCTCTAACAGATTACATTCCCTGTGTAAAAGCAAAAGAGGACGATTATATCACAGAGTTCTTGTCCTCCTTATAGTTTGCACGATCTTAGAAATGCAGAATGAGGGAGTGCATTGAATACTCATATCACATGATTATGCTAACAAACATTTGTTTGTGATATGGTTGTCTTCACTGCTTAGATTCCGCTGGCTTGAGACAATAGCTAAGCATCTGTAGTCACTGCAAAATCCTACAAAATAAAGACTAAAATTTTACCTCAACTGACACCAGTCAGTGAAGCAGATGCTGCAGAAACACTGAGGAGAATTTTAACATTGTTTTAATTGCATGTTAAAAGTCAAATAGTATTCATCTCAGTGGGGCAGTGAATTAAAGGCAAGAAAAAAAGGATTTTTTTGTCAGTTACTATTCTTTTATTATTATTTATTAAATTGCTCAAATATTTTATATATTGCAAACTATTCTAGTTTGGTTGGCACTATTTAACATGATCTGAGAATGCACGTTGATGCTGATAAGTTGTTATGACCAGTGTGAGCACACCAGCTTTTCAGTCTGAAGTAGAATTGCTTAGTATAAACATTTACTTTTTTGAATTTGAAATTTTGTTTAAAATGTTACAGCTCCTGCAGACTTTTTTTTTAAAAAAAGGGAACTATAAAATAGTAGTTGTATTTTAGAACCCAGTAACCAAAATTTTAAAGCTGGCTATAATGATTGTTAGGAGGGAGACCGAATGTTAAGGTGAGTCTTGTATCAGAGAAAATTATTTTTGTGAATCTGATGTCTGTGTGAGATGTGAACTCTGATAATATTTATAAACTCTTGAAGCTGAAACTGATGACACCACTAAATATTGACTGTGGAGTTTTATCAGATACAGATACTGTTGCAATTAGAGGAAACAGAAAAATACATCATGAAGTAAAAGCAGCAGAGTTCTCTACATTACACTCCAACCACTTCCTCTTTTCAGTGAGCTCTCAAACTGAAAGTAGTAACTGCTAATGAGGAATCCTCGTGGTTTTCAGATGAAAAATGCTTATGTCATCAGGAACCTCACATTTGTTCTGCTACTTCTGATGCTGGATATTCCCAGGTATTTTGTCAAGATGTTTCTACTATTACCAGAAAAGAACAGAAACCAGAAAAGAAAAGAAACCAGAAAAGAAAGGAAACCAGTGTGTCTTAATAATCACAAAAGAGATAGGTAGCGTTGCAGTATGCCACTGCATCTGCTTTGTCTTTAGGTTGAAAAGATCATATAAGTTGTTCTCAGTGCCTACAGCTTCTCAGTGCAAATGAAGTTGTCTTTGCTGCTGCAGTTGTGTACTTATTTGATAAAGTTATAAATAGAAATGACTGGGGATTACACTTACTTTTATTGACTATTAAAAAATATGAGGTAGGAAAGCATTATATTCCCATGCTTCCCAACAGACTTGGAAAGAAAGTGAATTTAGGAAAAAAAAATATTTACTATGAAGTTATGATAACAGTCACATTTTTGTAAGTTCTAAAATCCTGCTTTATTTTATTAATACAGTATGCTGGGGGGGGAGGTAGACAATTATCCCGGTAAATAAGGTTGATTATTTAATTATTTCAATTTAATTAATTATTGTAATATAATTTAAGGGCAAACTTCAGCTTCATCTGCTGTTTCTCCTGATGCAGGAATCAAGGAAGTATATATAGGTATGTTGGAGGGAGTGGGGATAGTGACAGAAAGGAAAGCTCCACTGTTCTGGTTGGTAGCCAGAAGGTGTGTTTTCTGACCCTTTGTCTGCTAATCATTAATTCTTTTTTTTTGTTTTGATTGTAAACATTCTTTGAAGTAAATCTTTGCTGACTGCACTTCTGTTTTATTGGGGTTGGGTTTTTTTTTTTTTTTTTTTTTTTTTCCTGCTGACTCAGTCTATCAGTTTCTATTTAGCTAGGCAGAAAATTTGAGGGAACATTACAGAGATACATGCCTCTCCTGAAATACTATGGAATTAAATTAATCCATGTTTATGTTTAAAGTGAAGACCTACTAAAGAATGAGTAAAAGGTGATGTTATAGACAGTCTAGAAAAAGACAAACTGTATTAAAACTGGACTACATGAATGTAAAAAAAATTGTTACAAAGAGCAAATTATGACCAGGCACAATGTGATGGAACAAAATTACTTATACTCCGCAGTAGGACAGATGTTTAGGTTGAGTGAAATAATATTTACAGATAGGAACTTACCTCTGTATACACACGTAAACCTTTTTACAAGAAGTTTATTCATTTGCTTTTCACCAAGGATTTTACTGGCATGTACCCAACACAGATTGAAGCCTGTGGATCAAAGCCCAAGAGTCACAATTCCCTAATGCAGACTGTAGAATTTATTTCACATGAGCAATGTGTGTTGAGAAATCCCTGAAGCCAGAGAAAAAATGGTGCACATTTCATAAACTTTCTTCCACTTATCTGCTCTATTACAGGATATACGCAGGAGAAGACTTCTGTTCTTACCAGGCCCCATCTGAATCTCTGAAAAGAGTGCATGATCTGATTCTTTTCCATTTATAATTCAGTTGGTTTTTTAGTGGCTATTCACAGTGTTTATTTACAAAAACACATTTGGATTATTTTACGACCAGAATATATGGTACCAGGAAAGCATTTGCCAGGAGCCGCTTAAAATGGTACAATCTAATGGAAACTTCTCTGCAGTTTTCCCCAAGGGTGATAAAGTTGTGAAGAATGAGATTTTTTGCAGTAATGCCTCCATACAGAAGATATTTGGACAAATATGATTAGTGTAAACACCAGTTTTTCTGAATCATGGAAACACATGTTTTTGAACCATTTTATGCATGCTGAAGACAAAGATATACAAATCTTGGGTATTTATATTGGTACAGCTGATTATTCACAATGGGTTGGGAACATATAAGCTGCAGCATCTGTCCCATTGTTGTTATTCTTGAGTACACAGACAGCCATTACCCTATGTCTTTAATTCACTAATGTTTATCGCTTAGTGATGGAAAAAGTTAGCATGTTGCCTGACTAAAGGACTTTCTGTATGTGTTTGTGTGGAACCCATTCTCCAGGTGGAAATAAGATCACTCCTAGAAGAGAATCACTGCCAACCCAAAACAGTGTACAAAGACACAGTACTCCAATTGTCAGGGATCCTTGGCGGCAGGATTTCAGTCTGAACAGAAGACTCCTTTGAAAGATATTCCTCTTCTACAGAGTACTGCAAATGCCCTATACATAAAATCCCATGAGCCCGGTTTTTATTTTGGACAGCAGCAAGAAAAAAGGGGTGGGGGTAGGGGGATGTTTCTTTTTTTTTTTTTTTTTCCAGAAAGTGTAGATCACTCATCTAGGAGGCAGATGGTCACAGTGGTCATACTCCCCGCTTTGTGACTGGTGCTTGGTTTTGGCATGCTAATGATTTCTTGTTCCCAAAAATAGCTTTACAGACAGGGTCAATTATATTTTTGGATTGTACAGCGTGTAAAGCAATTAGTTAGTTGCACAAGGCAGTTGGTTTATAATGCAGTACACCCCTTCTTCATAATTGGCACCTTTCTGATATCCCATTTATAATGGAGGGGTCTATCTTTACAAACAGTTCCTTGTATTAGCATGCAAATACACTGGCTCCCCCCAGATACTTTTACACACAGAGTCAATTATATTTTTGCATTGCAGGATGTGTGGACTAATTAGCTATAGAAAAATGGGGCACTTGGTCTTCAGATTTCAAGATCTTACTGCACTAAGTGATTCTGAGACACTTTCAAGGGCAGACTGGTAAGTAAAATCATAGAAGGAGATTGTACTGGCTCATCCCTCAGACTTGCATTTGAATGCAAAATGAGACATTTTATAGTTATGTTGTTTCATTGTCTGTAACTGTGTAGATCACTCTGAAGTGGATAGGGTCAGATGCCACACACAGTACTCTGCAGATCTGGGTGAAAACTGCACATGTGGCTTTGGTCAGGTGGGAAACATCCTAGAACCAATGTGGTGAATAGTGTGCTTTAGATTCAGGTAGTAGTTCAGATTTCAATGTGCATGTTGTTAGTAACTGCTCACTGATTCATGAACTGTTTTGATATCAACAACCACTTTTGTTGACACAATTAAAAGTTTTCATTTTGAATATAAAAATATTTGAACTGCTCTTTCAGGAGAGCAGATAAACGAGGGAGGAAAAGTTTTTTATACGTGGTATTTAAGATAAGATTTGTCCTTAAAGTATTCCAAATCAAGTTGTAGCTCTGCTAAAAAACTGGTGCTAAATATAGAGATTAATTTAGGCTGGCATTTTATATAATTCTTTTTCTTGCATGTAACAAGACTACAGATGAAGAAACAGAGAAAATAATGAATTTGCTATGCTGTCTGTAATCTTTATGACAGAATAGCCACCTGTAAAATACTGGTCAGAGGTACAGTATAGTTACTACAAATACTTCCCGTTCTGAGTATGCTGAAAAATTATGTTGTACTGGATGTTAGCAAGTGGTTCCTGAAATACTAGGAAGTTTAGTTTTGGATTTTAGTTAATATGTTTTTAAAGTGAAAATGCTCCATTCATCTGTCCATTTACTTATTTATTTATTTTCTTTAATATCCTCTTATATGTTACTGGGGAAGCAGAGAGGAGATAAGAAATAACAATGCCAGCAGGGAATGTATGAAAATTATAGTTTTGAAGCTACCCTAACAGAAACGTTCCTGCTCTAGCCTATATTATAGGTTTGGAGACTAAGTGATTGTATGTTCTTTTCACACCAAGGAAGAAAATCACACTCGTTCTTGATATCTAATAATGATACCACACAGTATGCACAGTCTGAAATCAAGCAGAGAAAAAAGATAGGTTTTCTGCTGCCCAAGGGGGACTGATGTGATTTATACACATTTCTGAATCATCTTTAAGAATGGATCCAAATGCTGGAATCATTTGAGAATACAAAAGAATCTACAGAGTAGATGTTTCCGTATCCTCAGCCAGTACTGCCACAGGGACATGGCTTATGCTGTTCTTGCTGAAAGTACGGCTACCTGTAAACTACGACCCCAAGCATTTGAGAATTTTCATGTTATTAATAAAATGAAAGGGACATAACAGCCTGTGAAGAGGAGACACATTTTAGTAGGAGCTTTTCAGAAAAACTTTGGCAGTTTAGCTATTTTATTTCATGATAATGCATGTGTACTACATGCTATACATTTATACAATATATACATATTATACATACATACTGGTTATATGAGTTACTGGTCCTAGGTGAGAGAAAAAGTAGAGACAATAGGTAGAGACTTAACTCTGCCAACACTGTACATAGGTACTGCCACTGAGATTTGTCACTGCTGGAGGCTCCATGTTACCATTTCCTGGGTCAGGAAAATAAATTCTTCTGTGGACTACTCCTTTAGTCAGAATTTAAGAAAAAATGTAAAAAAAAAATCTGATGTTTTCTTTTTTCCTCAGGTAAAAAGTCAAAATTATTACCAATGCAGTTGTTTGGCAAATAGGTAACTAAGCTAGTTTAATAATTTACAGATTAATTTTTTTACTGAATGGCTTTGCAAACTTCTGTTTTCTAATCAAAAAGTTACATGTTTACGCAACATATAAAATGTAATTTCTTGCAAGGCATAATTGTTTCTCCATGTGAAATATGGAGAATATGAATATAATTTTTATAAACTTCAACCAAATATCTAATTAGTTTCTCAGTTTTAACAAAACCCCGAAAAACTAGAAATCATGTTTTGTATCATTCTGGGTTTTCTGGAATGTGCCTAAGACTAATAAGCAAGTTTAAAACTTATACAGGAGTGGTTTTCTTACTCAAATGAATTTTGTCATGACTTTGTGTGAGAAAAATAGCAAGTTATTTGAAAACTGGAATTTCTGTGTTGTTTCAGATATTTGGAGATGGGTTTTGTCCTGTTAACAGCAATGTCTTGTGCTTTTGTAAAGAGGAAAGGTTAGCCTAGGATATAACTTGTTGCTGAGTTTATTAGCAATACATTTTTTCCCCCATACCTCTGAACACACAGTGTAAGTGTCCCTCTTCAGAGAAGCTGCTGCTTCAGATTTCACATAAGAACACTTCGACTTCTTACCTCATCTTATCTGTGCATCTTATCTGGATCTTTCCTGAACATCACTCAATCTTAATAAATTTGTCCTCTGTGAAAACAAACTGTTTAACAGAATAGAACGACAGATAGATGACCACATATATTATGACATATGATGTATCCACGTAAGTCAAAATAGAAGTGCTTTAATCATAATTTGAAATACTTTAATTAAACAAACTTTTGCTCTTTCACTGATCGAAATCTTAAACTGATCCCAAACAATGGCATCTACATCCTGGGAAATTACTGGGAGTGATTACTATTTAACCAGCATTTAAATAAGATACTCTCAACCATCATTACATTTATTTACATATTGGTGAGCAACTGTGGATCAGAAACTGGATTCAGATTGACTAGGGACAGTAATTTTGGTAGAATTCAATTTACTCAGGTTTTTGGTTGAAAAGATATCTCTGCTTATGAATTATGTGACATCCTTTAAAATATTACTGGTAGGACAGGACTAACAGCACAACAAATTAACGATCTGATTAACATATCTAATGCACTACTGCTGAATCTACTTGCAATTTGGAGGAGACAACATTTCTAATTTATTAAAGGAATAAGTGCACGGCTGCTTTTTGTCTCAAATTCTGGTGGCTCAGCTGCTAATGTCTTTTCCATGTGACATTAAAAGTGATATGAATATATCATATCCAAGATTAGTTAGAAAAGCACCAATCTCATGTAGGTGTCTTGAGGATGGCAGATGGTCATGTCTTTGTATCAATGATACAAATGAATATGCTGTTTATTTTTAGTGATGTAAATTCAAAAAAACATATCCAGGTTCTCAGGGAATATATAAACTTGAAGGATAATTAGCATGTGGTACTTGGAAGATGATTTTTATTAAATCGTTATTTTATAGAGAGATCTTGTAATAAGTTATTTCTGAATAAAATCCATGAGATATCTACATGAATATAATTCTGGAGCCAAGTATAAAATATTCTGTCATACATCCCACATCAGAAAGGCAATGTCTCCATGAATGTGCATGAATCTCTCTGCTCTTCACGTTAATTATCTATATAAATATATTAATCTATAGATGTAGCTATATCAGTGCCTGATGCAAAGCAGCTGTTTCTCAAGGGCTAGTCCCACAGAAGGGCAATAGACTCCTGAGGCCTAGTCTATTACAAATTAAGACCAACTCTGGAGCTTTGTTGTTTACTGAAGTTTATGATGCTATTTTATTCCCTGGTGCCCAACATACTCATTAATTCTCTCTGTGCAGTGTTTCCCCCTGTTGTGAAAAGGAGTGTGCTCTTTGTGTAGCCTCGCACCTGCCCCTTTCTCCAGAAATTAGCATCCATGTTGCCCATTTTCAGCTCCCCAAAGCAGAAAGCTCTCAGATTAACTCACTTCTCTTTCTCTGGGAAGATTTTTCCCCACACGCACACTATTGAGTATGCTACTTACGCTTCTTTATGTTCTTAAGCCATTGTATTACACATGATGAGCATCCTGGATATGAATGATTGCTCTCAGCTTTAAAGATCTGTCCTCCAAAGGCAGCACTCTCTGAATCATAACATGCTATAACAGTGTGTGGTACAAATATTAAGACACAGTAAGAAACAATATGACATTTATTCCAGAGTCATTCAGCTGTGGATCAGAATGAACTTGTTTGTGACTCACTGACTAAAATATGTGAGAATATGTGTTCATGTATGTTCAGATAAGCAGATATCACATTGTTCCTGCTACAACAGAGAGCTCCAGACATTTGGTGGGGTTTTTTTTCTGCTTGCCTTTATAATGTGCCTATGCATAGTATAAAAGTTATTGCTTATTAAAATGTCATTAAAACTGAATTAATAAAAGCCAAATATGAATGTAGGGCCAAAGCATGTTCTTTGTTTCCATCACTATTATTTGCAGCAGAATTTTACCCATCGTTTTATATTCAACTAAATGGAAAACATATGGCAGGCTGCAGTTAAACCACAATCAATACAAACAAAACCAAGGATACTATCAATGGCTCAGCTGAAGGTTCACAAAGACGGATCTCTGGTATAATTACACAGCACAACACTACAGCCAGATCATCTTAAAGTATGTATCTACCTCTCAGGCTCCAAATACAATTAATTATTATGAGAAATAACTTCCACAGGAACTGCTTTCCTTTTGCTCAGGAAAAAAAAATTGAAAACAGTTGGGTGTAAACTTCAGAGAAAGGTCATAGGTTAATAGAGTTCGTAAATAGAACAGCAAGGGAATCTAAACTTTAATTACTGTAATGTAAATTACCTTAGAGAGCCCAAATTAGTGATCACTTAGCCTAGCCATTCCACCTTCCCAGTAGGTTCTGCTCGCTTTGGGGGCTTAACCCAAATTCCCTAAATTCCATCCAGACTGCTGAGACTGTGAACAATTTGCATAGTTGCAGCTTCTTCTCCAGGAATTTTAGGATGTCTTTTTCCTTCCACATCCCTTTCTACCTGTTTAGTGCAATTGTTTATACAGTTGGATTACTGAAGTATCACTACTTACTAACTTTTGTCTTAAATAATATGTATAAAGAAGATGACAAAATCAACTATATGAACTCATTAGGGGGAGAAATGCTGACATACAGATGAGAATATTGGGGCTGGGGCAGGGTATGGCTTGCAGTTCACATTCCTAAGCAGTAATTGTTCTGTGGATTCTATTTGCTTTTAATGACAGACCTGAATACGTTAAAATTTACTATACAAATAAATGTATTTAACAAGTTATATATCAACAAACAACTTCATTATATTCCAAATTTTCAATTCAGTGATAAAGTAGAAGTTGAAACACCCATTTTGAATGATCACTCTGAATAGCAACATAAAAATTTTGTGTTCCCACCAACATGACTGTGAATAGTCTGGCTGAATAGACACAGTGTGACGAGCTGGGATAAAGGAAGAAGCTTTCTTTTATGTTTGTATTTATTTGTTTTTTCTCATAGTTTTAATAAGTGCCTGAGTTTCAAACATAGTAAATACTTTTTCCCCAGCAAATCTTAAGTTATGCAAGCAAGCACAAAAAAAAAAAAAGAAGTTTGACAAGGTCTGTGAGGCTCCCATTCCAGGATTTGACATTACAGGGGAGGAATTATGTCTCTTTCTTTTTAGTACCATTTTAAGTGGAGATTAGTCTTTGGTAACAGGTAACTGTGAAGTGATTTATGATTTATGGGTACTTCTGTTGAGAGGCAAACAACAATATCTGTTTTTGTAATCAAGATGTGTTCAAAGTTTTGGTGGCCTGACTCTATAATCCTGATTCCTAGTTTAATTTGTCCTATGAGTCATACAAAAGGGTGCTGCAGAGAAACATTCCAACAATGTTTCTTCTTAGAAGCCATAAAGAAATAATGAGAGCAAGTGTAGACTTTTTACTTTTGACATCACAAAATGTACTGATTGATGAAAAATTGTGGTTAATTGCCAGTTAAATCTAAAAGCAACCCAACTACAGAGTTAGAAAGTTCTAGAAGCAGAAAAGAGTTTGAAAAGGGAAACATTTTAAATTAAAAAAAAAAAGTTGAAATATATTAATAAAAGTAATTGCCTTTTTTTTTTTTTTTAATTGAGTTGGACTTTGGAGATGTGGATTTGATTCTTGACATTTTCTGTGAGACTTCCTATAAGACTAGTCTGTCATTGATTATGTCCTACGTTTAAAAAAAAAAAATCTATACAGATGACAAGGTCTCCAGGAAAAAGGACTTAAAATATGTTTTACAGTGCCCAGAACAGTATGGTTCTAACTGAAATTGAATATTGTAAGCTTTACTGAAAATTTATTTAATGTTAATTTAAAAATTGTAGTAGTCAAATTTGTAAAAAAAAATAAAACTAATAAAAAATAGATCCTTAATAAGGAAAATTGTAAGTAAGGATGTCATCTTTTAATTCTCGCCTCACTGGTGTAGAAAACTGATTCTTAATTAGGTTAGTTCTGTTAATAAAGTGTCTACAACAAAATCTTATATAAGACTCCCAAGATAAAAATCACCCTCTCCCAAGTGACAGTGCAAGATCTTATTTCTTGACCAAAGAGAGCATCCTTCCAGGAGAGGGAGCTGCTAAGCCTAGTGACTCAAGGCTTGCCTGCTCCAATTTTATCTTGATTCAGGGATGTGAATTGCAACATGTTCTAAACTTACCCATCCCCAGCAAACCTGCAGCTAGTAGACTGGGGACCTAGTTTAGGTATATGTCCACTACATCGCAGCCTCTCAGTAGAAAAGATACTACAATGTGTCCTAAATGGAGGTTATGAAACAGCCAGGGCAGTCTGTTTGTTATGAGTGCAAGGCAATACAGGGAAAACAGATCCTAGGAGTGTCTGGGAGGGATCTCCGATACTCCTGTGTGTATTACTGCCCTGGGACTTACCAATGTGAGGCCTCTGGGCAGAAAGAGGAGTTAACAGAGTCAGTGACAAGGCAAGCAGGAGATGCCAGGACTAACAGAGGTCTCCAGAATGGTACCAGTAACTTCTTCAATGGAATTTGTTTCTCTTCCATAATAAAAGCACGTTTATATAAGTGACAAAACCAGTTTGTTTTAAGCACAGGGAGAATGAGCTCTGAGTTACGCAACAGATTTGCTGTATGTTATTGTACTTCCAGAGTGTGGTCTGTCTGTCATAACCAAGAAATAGTGGCTTTGCATGGACCGGGAAAAGAAAGCACAATATTCAGTTGAGAAATGTTCATCTGGTCTGCTTTCAACGAGGAAAACAGAACACGAGCTGTTATGGTAGTTTTACTTAATAGTGCCCTAAAACATTACCTGCTTTTTTCTTACTGTGGCCGTGCTGGTGCTGCTTTCTGTTAAGATGGGATGTTAATTACCGGTTTCTAAGGTGGAATGTGAGCATTTTACCTGATTCTTTGAAACTCCTCTATAGAATAATACTCTCCCTGAGGAGGCACGTGCTGTTGGTCCTACTGAATCTGACATATGGGGTTGTCATTCTTCTGCTTAGCTAGCATTGATCTTTTCAGCATTGTTAATGGGGACTACGTGTATCACTACTCACAGCCCTGTCTTCTCTCTGTAAGCGAATCTGTGAAATCCATATCTGGTACAAATACAAGGGTAGTATTTAGTATTCTATTTTTCATCATCAAAATCAAGAAGAGCTTGTTACTGTGCTTTGCATGGACAAGCTCTGTTACTCTGCACTGCTCACTCTCAGATTGAATGTGAAGATATGTTTGCTGTTGACCTCATTTAAAAGCCCTCTAGAGGAAAAATCTGAAAAAGTTGATAGTTTGGCATGGTTATTCATTATGCATGGGAAGTGCATTGCTTTATTTTCATTAATTTTACATAGAAATGAGATACAGCACAACATGCATTTCTCATTTTTGGGAGCTTCTCAAAGCTTATGTTGTTATGTTCTCTACACAGAACCACTTATAGACAGGCAAATCCAAAAGCATTCTGTTTTCCCCAGCTCATTAATCCATGCTTAAAGAGGATGGGATTGTCCTTGTGTTAAATGCTGGCATTCTGTTACTTCTCCTGGCATAATATTTTGTCTGAAGGCTGGTTCTGCAGAGGGACTGGCACTGATGAAAAAAATTCAGGTGTGCTAAAAATATAAAATATTCCTTTGGCATATCCTTGAAAATGGTAACTAATCATCATGATGTGAATGTGTAGGCTATTGAAGTATAAGAGCAAAGGTATAGAAATCTAGCTTTAGCAGCACTGGGCTAATGGTATTGTTCACAAAAATGATTGCAGCTAAAATACAGCCTGATTGTTGAGTTTCACTTTTAATAGGACTTGGGTATTCCTACAGCCACCTTTTTCATTAAGTAACACCAAGTATCTTTCTGTTTATTTTTTCTCTTTGAAGGAGGTGTGAATAAAAGGTCAGTGTGTCAAATTTAGGGTGATTTTTAGTAATTAGATGAAACAGTGCAATACCATTTGTTATTGAAATGTATACTGCTTTTTTAAGATCATACAACTAAAGCTCAGAGAAATCTTGTGGAACTCCACACAAATGTGATGATATACATACTGGTGAGAACATGAATATAATTTTTTCTAACCCCTTCTAGAACAGAATAATACAAAATACAGCGTTATCTCATGAAGATATTCAATATTAAAGGGATTTTAAATACTTGCATTCAAGCTGAAACCTATTCATAGTGACCTTAGTTGCAAAGCTGTATGTGTTCCACGAACCCAAAAGTCTGCAGAAGTCTGCAAGTGATGTGCAGCCACTTTTTCTGCTCTGCTTCCTATCCCTCTCTGCAGCATCCATCCACTCTTACCCCAAGTCTTGTGTTCTAAACCCCACAAATGCCACTGTGAATCAAATCTTATAGTTTTTAAACTTCCAGGATGACTGATTTTTCTTTATAGCATAAATTACGTTAGCTACAATCCTAGCAATCATAAAAATACTTCTTCTTGCCCTGAAAACTTAGTTAAGATCTAGTCGCTTGGCCGCAGAACTAGGAACGAGAAACTTCCTTAAAATTCTGTAACCATTGCCACTTGTTTCATCCAAAGTACACAAGTCCTTGAAGCTGTTTGTGGTGTCAGTTCTTTATACATAGTATGTATATGGCCTCTTAGAAGTGTAATGGAAATTATTTAAAATCCATGGTCCTGAATGACCTAGAAGTACTAAATGTTATCATCTAAGAGTAACTAGTCCTGACTACGGATTTTGTATTGTGTGTGAAATGATAAATACGTGGTTGTTTATGGTATTATTTTCAGTGGGCTAATGCATGCACTGACACCAAATTAACGCAATTAATCACTTTTCTACCTTAGTTACTAAAGGTAGTACACATTCAGCCCTTACTTGCTCCTCTGTGATCCTATTGATTGTTTTGTGATTTACTCAGAGCTTAAAATAGGGTAGAGTTTGACCTAAAATGTTATTTCTAATGTAAATTAGGTTTTGACATCAGTGGAGATTTTGTTCCACACATCTGCCTTGCAATACCTCATATGAATTCCATGCAGGGACTCAGAAAACCTAATGTTGTCAGTAGAATGTCTGGAGTACGTTTTGCATAGCAGTAATTCCCAGTATTGCATAACCAAAGTCATGGCCAAAAAAGAGAGACAATTACTGACACATCAGATAGTTACTTAGTTAAGTATGGGCGGCTGATAAGAGTAATATTAGTTATGTGTATGTATATTAAAAACAATAAGTAAAGCTCTTCCTCTGTTGAAGGCACTGGCTCCTGTATTTCCTATCATATATGGGCAGAACATAGTTTTCCATGTGAGCATTGCAGCAAAAGACAAAAGAAGATGCAGAAACAAGCCTTTCTCTGTTCCAGCCACCCGGCTGTCCTGAGTCCAAAGTGGTGATGGAAGCTGTTCTTTTTCCTTCCCGCCTAATCCAACCCTGAGCTGGATTAGCAATGGCGCATTTCTTTGTCAAAGTGCAAGCTTAGACTGGATAGCCATGTGGATATTCCCAGCTGGGAATCCTGCCCTAAGTACCCTCACTTGACACACATAGACGGTCTCTTGGCTGCCTAAGACCCCCGCCCATCTGTTTGAATGGCATTGTGCCCACTTCCCCAGCTCACTGGCCATTTTCAGTAAGGCGTTACTGCCAAATGGCCATGGGTTTAGATGGACAGCTGACATAGCATTACTGCCCGCTCTTTGGCTAGAAAGTCTTTCTTTTCTAATAGTATAGAAGGCTGTGTTACAGATCTGTTTGGTCTTGCTCTACTTAGAGTTGTATGGGCAAAATCCTAATTGGATTGAAGCTGTGGCAGCCTTACAGTGACCCGACTGGAAAGAGAGCTGAAATATGTCTTCTTTGCACTGGAGGAAAGACATGATAAAAACTGGGTCTGCCAGCTGAAACTGAGTCCAAAACTTTGCTGTATAAGTGCTCTATAGATGACATAGAAGGCCTGGTCATAAAAGGCAATTCATGACAGCTGATGAAGCACGGAAGAGCTCAGTCTCACCATGGTGATTCCAGGGGAGTTCAGGACATGCTTTTACTTAATGCTTTTTGTTTCTGCACAATATTTGAGTCATATGTTGATCCATCTCCCTAAAAGTAAAAGTACCTGGCTTCTTGACCAGCTGACACCCAGCTGATTTATGCCTTTTTAAAGATCTCACATCCCAACCCACATATGTGCATCCATGTTGACAGATTCTTCTGAATTTTGGGGACATTCATAGTCTGAGTGTTTTCATAGCTTCCACATACTTGCTGTCTCAAAACTTAGCAGTAATGAGGTTTTGACTCTAGAAGAACTGAAATCAAGAATTAAGAAATTGTGAAGACTAGACTTCTGCTCCATTTTTTTCTTTAAAGCAATTGGAAATGTTTTAGATCTTCAGATTTTTTTTTTAATTTCATTTTTTTGTAATGTGGGTAGGTACAAATTCTGGTTTGTTCTATGAAAGGTAAATGATGGAATCCTCTCAAAAGTGAAATACCAATGCCAGTTAATTTCAGTAAAAAGAATTCTATGTTGGTTTTACCAGTTTATATTTTCACCTGACAGAGTAACACACGGAGAAAATTGGGCTCTCTGTGTTGCAGTGTAAAAGGCACAGTGGGAAGGGAAATGGGCTGAAAGTCAAACAGGACTCTTTTATTGCCTCTGCTGTTAAGCTACTTTATGACCCTTAGCAAGTCACTCAACTTCTTGTGCCTTGGTTTTCTTTTGGTATTAATTAACTAAATTGTAAATGATTCAGAAACGAGTTCTACCCTGATCTTGGCTTAGGATTCAGATGCTAATGGATCAAAAGTAATAATGTTCAAAACTTCATAACCAGTCTTTCATTACCCAAATATATTCTTACCTTTTAGGGAAAGTGCTGATTTACTTGCATAAAAATAGGGTTCTGTAATAAAGGGAGAACATCATGATACATGTCCTGTATTGTCACTCTTCTGTTTATCCTTCTATTCCATATTCAAATAGAAGCAAAATATTTTATATCCTTGAAAACAAAGAGCATAGCAAAAAGCAAAAGGGATTTGTTCTAACAATGATAGCATTTACAACTTCCCTTATGCCTAAAAATGTAAACAGCTCTTTTAGATAGTGTCTCTGTAGCTGTATAGGTGTGTGTTATAATGTATACACAATGTACAAATACAGTGTATAAAAAAGAAAAGTTTCATATATCCTTGTAGTTAGATATTAACTTTTCATGTTTTCATTGTTAAAAACATGAGTGTTTTGGATATAACCAGTGTCATATGGAAGCCTGAAAACAGGCATCCCCTTCAGTAAGACGAGCAAATGGCAGCTTCAACTCTTTCTGTAAATGCAGGTCAATTCCTGAAGAAGGAAATTTGTGCTTCAAACTGTAGTCCTCCACGTGCACAGTCCTGGGTCCCACAAACTCTAGAAGTTGCCAGCACAAAAACTTATTAAGCTTCTCTTCAGTTGTGTATCTTTTCCCTTAGCTGCATGATGTGTTTAAGTTGCATATAGAACATCTTTCTCCATTCTTAGTTCAGGTGGCTGACAAATGCATTTCTGCTTTTGGAAATTTGGGATTTTACCAGTTCAGTTAGGTGTATTGTTGTATTCTCCTCCCTGCCACTCTGCCCCAAATGTCTTCCTAGTAGCCTTTAAAAAATAACATATATGTTTCGAAGCTCTCTGAAGTTAATACAAATAGAGAGTAAACTATAAGGATAGTACAACTGATATCACTGCCTAGATAGATTGAACATGATAAAATTCATGTAACTTTCATACATCTTTCTTGAAGGGAGGTGGGTAGCTTGTACAGAAGTTTAGATAAATCAGTTTTTCCTTTAACATCAGGAATTTAGCTGATATATCCTATTTTAGCTATTATTTCTTCTTTGGAAGTTCTAAGGATTGCTTATTCATTGACCTCTGATCCCAATTCGAACACTGCAAAATTTCCCATTTACTCGTATACCTCTGTCCTTTCAAATTTTATTGAGAAACTTCTGAAGGGTTTCATCCAATTAGTACAGGCAGTGTTTACCCTGTCCATCTTTCTCCATGTGCGACCACATTTGAAAGTAGCCTTGAGAAATTTTGTCTCTGAAAGGAAGACACCGAATTAAGAATATGGTGGAACTGATACTTCTTTTTTCTGCTCCCTTTAGTGGCCATCCAAGAAACAGGTTATTATTCTACAAAAATGTTTGTGTATATGCATATATGCATGTACACACACTTAAAAAACACACAGGTGTATATTTATATATATAAAAGTTACCCTTGAGGGGTGCTTGCTTTAAATAGGAAAGATTAAAAAAAAGAGTGTGTTGCCTGAAGGGTGAGGTAGCAACAGATCTTCCACTATACCTCACAGCTGAATACATACAGTCTACACACATCGCTAAACATCCTGAGGGGAAGGAGAGTAAAAAACCCCACCACTTTACACTTTTGGAAAAGAAGTGAGCTTATTTAGGTGTAACTGGAGAAACACTGTACCTTCTTCAGGGAGGAAACCTTAAAGGCACAGGAGCAGGTCATCCCATGTGCTGAAAGAGGAGCTGACAGGGAAGAAGACCCGCCTGCCTGAACAGAAAGAGCTTTGGCTGGAACTTCTGAAAAAAAGAGTTTATGACCTTTGTGGAAGGGGCAGGCAACTCAGGAGGACTACAAGGATGTTGTGAGGTTATTCAGGGAGAAAATTAGAAGGGCCAAAGCCCAACTAGAACTTAATCTGGCTACTGCCGTACAAGACAATAAAAAATATTTCTGTAAATACATAGCAACAAAAGGAGGGCTAAGGAGAATCTCCATCCTTTATTGGCTGCGGAGGAAACATAGTGACAGAGGATGAGGAAGAGCTGAGTTACTGGACACCTTCTTTGCTTCAGTCTTTAATGGTCAGACCAGCTATTTAAAAGACTGTAGATGTGGTGCTTAGGGACATGGTTTAGTGGTGGGCCTGGCAGTGTTATGTTAACGGTTGGACTTGATGATATTAAAGATCTTTTCCAATGTAAACGGTTCTATGACTCTATGGTTCTCTGACTTCCACAGCTGAGGGAGAATCCAATTAACCATTTACATTAAATTACAATATACACACAATTTAAAGTGCTTCAAAATCCATTGTTATGCAATTAGTGGAACTACTGCAGTACCCCCAAGCACTGCTACTACCTCTGAAATACATGCATATGCAGTTTCCAACAATCTCTAGTGAAAAAGAACAATTGCTGAGGAGACAGAATGGCTGGGTGGCTCAGAGATTGATAATTTAGAGAGGGGTCTATGTCAGAATCAGAACACTGTATTGATGACATCGTTCTCAGATAATATCTGATAGAGAAGATTTTTTTTAGAATGTATTTACTAAAGATGCTTTACAGATAATCAGTATTATCAGAGTATGTGTGTATGTGTGTGTATAAAAATGTTTGTTGCTATGGAGTCACAACTTTTACATGATGCTAACATGCCAAAACTTTGCAATGCACTCAGCACTCTGTGTAGCCGTTAGTGCTTGTTTTACGTTTTTCTTGCTAGTGTTTGGGAACTTAAAGATACAGGCAATTCATGGAAGTGCTAGGAGGATGTCTTGGCAAACTAAATAAGCTAGATTAATCCCCTTTGATGGGCCCCCTTTTAAAAGGTTATACAAAAGAACTGTTTTGTTGAGCGAATTGCCTTCTACTTTGTGAAAATCATATATAAATGAGTCCCAGATCAATACTCTTGAGGCTGCAAAAGGAAAAAAAAAACAACATAAAAGATAGATCAGAAGCTATATTTTAGCAAAAAATGTCTCTTAAGTGCTGTTGTCTGACACTATGAACTCCAATCAATGTGTCAGTATTTTGGAATTTGAAAGGAAATAGGGATCAGACCTGACAATCCAGAGCTGAAATTTGATGCTCTGGTCTTTTTGATAAACTGACAGGCAGTGAAAATTGCACACGTCTGCAGGGAATCAGGAGAAAGAGAGAGACAGTTTTGTAGAAAGTCTGCTTATGATTCACAAAGGCATGCATTTTATCAAAATGGATTGATTTTGCAGTGTGTGGCAGGTTGCCTTCCTTTTTGAATGGAAGCTTTTGCAGCTTGTAAACTGGTGGGTTTTTTACACATCTACAATATACTGTGACTTCTGTTGGCTTACAGTTTCGTTTCAATTGCTCTTCCATTCTTGCAAATGAAACAAACCTGATAGAAACGGATAATCACGAGGGACTTAGAAACTTTACCCCCTAAAGCTTTTTTTCTAAATGTATGTTCAAATTTGACAAAATGGGTTTTAAAAACAGTTCTTGTCAATAGTTTAAAATAACTGAAAAGAATTCTATATGTTTCATCTTCCTAAACATTAAATCCTTTGGATTTATGTAATACTTTTCATCTGAGGCTCTCAAACCATTCTGCAAACATTCGGTCTTAAAATATCTTATTCACACAGACAAATATTATTCTACCCATATTGCAGGCTGGTAAACTGAAAAATGGCAAGATTGGGTGACCTGCTGAAGATCACATAGCAACCAGGAGTCCAATGTGGGAACAGAACTCAGGACTCCTGACTCTCAGGATGTCATTCAAGATGTTACACACAGTTTACCACTTTTAAAATGCTGGAATCAAATCCTGCATATAAATGTGCTTAAATGTGCTTTGTGTAAGGGAACAAAGAAGCTGCCTTGTGGGACAGGCTTACTGATCCACTGAGTTCAGCGTACTCTCTCTGGGAGCAGCTAATACTTCCAAATTCTTCACCCACTCTGTGGTGGTTTTTTATGGTTAATTCATTCCTGGAATTTATCTTAGTCCTTCAAATACAGGGATTAAAATGCCTTTTTAAAATTATTCTTCCCCCCCCCCCCCATTAACTATTATAACTCAATTTTGTTTTCAGACATGTAAACATGTTTTGTGCATGCAGGCAGCACGCAGTAGGAGTGGAATACTTTCGTGTTCCTAGAGTCTTTGAGCTTTGAAACACTTCTCTGTATAGTTTCCTTAAAATTTTAAAAGATCCCTGGCTCTCTTGATTTTACGGCCTTTACAGAGGTCACAAAAATTACAACCTGTAAACTGTTTTATGACACTTTAGCTTTAGTATATAGTCTTATAAGAGAGTAAATACCACTACTTTTCTTCATTAGAAGTGTTCTTAAATGCCTTGTTATGTTCCCTGTGCTCCTGGAGATGTTAGTAATATCAAAGAGAACTGTCAGCTCTGAACACCAGCTTTTATAAAACTTGGAGATGACTAGACATGTTAGAAAGTTTAGCTTCCTGGTTTTTGGCCATTTCTGAAATTAGACCACTGTGTTATTTAGAGATGATCGTACAGCTGTGGGGACAGAAAGCAGAACAGTTGGAGATGACTTGCAGGGAACTGATACAGTGGAATATGGAGAGAACAGGGCTTGAAGGGCTATAGGTTGCCAGAACTCATCCACCCAAATCTGGTTCAGTCTAACTAAAACTTAAGTTGTTTTGTTTGTGATTTGTGTATCTTAAAATATGAAGACCCCTTCTGATCTCTTCATCACTGAGAAAAGGCCTTACTGCACTCCATGCCTTTGGTAGAAGGGGAAAGATAACCATCTTCTCTTACATTAAGTTACTGTACTGTACAATACTGGGCAAAAGCATCCAGTCCCAGGCTGCTGCTGTTTTAACATCTATTATCTTGATTTCACATAGCAGTAGCTGTAGATAAAGTCACTCTGACCATCTCAGCTTCTGGAAATTCAAGTCTAGCTTTATGTTCATGGATCCCATCCATAAATCTAGTGTACTTGTGTCTGAAATAATTCTCTGCCAAGGCTAATACAGCTGTTTCATTCTTATATCATATCAGGCTGTAAGCAGGGTATGGCTGTTTATGCAGCTGTGAACCTTTTGCTTACTGGGTTCACTCTGTCTCAAGCATTGTAGAACATAATCTAAACAGCATGTTGTGTTCTATGCAGGCCACTTACATGGAAGAATCAATAATGGAAAAGTAAGTATTGTGTTATCAAACAGGGGGGAGTGTCATTTGGTTTCTTTAACACTATTACATTGCATACTGATGTTTCGTTGTAGACAAAATCCACATAGATTCACTGCAAGTAAGGAAAAACCACCATTACTACTAGTTCTTCAATAAGTAAAAGGTTATTTGGTCTGGTGTCTTTCTCTCCTAATGTATATTTTCTCCTTGGGGAAGGGCTGCCTGTTATTGATTTATCTAAGAAAAAAATATAACCCAGAATATATTAAACATGATAGGTCCTATTCAAACTGGCAGCACGTGTAAATTTTTAGCTCTTTATTGGAGGATAAAGGATTAGCCACTTTCAGTTTTCTTTTTAGATAGATTTGTTTAAGAAAGGATACAGTGTTATATGGCTATTGATTTTTTCCAACGTGCTTGTAGTTGTGCCCATCCTGTGCCTTGTTCTAGTTTTTAAAAAAAATATCCATAATGGCTATACAGAGATGTTGTCCCTTGTTGTCTGAGCCGGAATAGTTTTAATTAAATAACTTTCAAGCATGTTTGTTGCACCCATCTTTTGATGAAGATTTGACCCAGAGAATCTGCACTAGTTGATTGTCATACTGACACACTTTTGCTTCAATTTTGGCCAGTCTGACAAGTGAAAAATAGATGTCTGTCATGTGACAAGCTGCTGAATATAAATTCTGTTAGCGTTTGCTCCTGAGAGAAAGAGAAAAGGTGAGGCTTGGGGAGGGGGTGAAGAAGAAAAGGGGAGTTAGAGAAGGCTGGAAAAAGAAAAAAGGATGTTAGCTACTCTTAAAAACATCAAGCCAAAAAGAGAGTGGTAACCAGGTTAGTTAGTTATTAGTAGAAGCTAACAAGCCAGTCAACTCTCTCTCTCCAGCTGTAGATGTCATATAAACACCTGCAGCAGAAGCGCACCACAATTTCAAATTGATAAGTAAATAACAGCAGTGAAGAGCCACATTTGTGGTGCCATATTCAGGTATGTTGTCAAATCAGCCTGATTCCTGTATCGACTGTGCAAATGTACCGACACTTTGCAGAAGATTATAGAAAAATTTTCTTGTAAAATTCCTAGCTAACTTCTGAGTGATCATATCCAGCACAGACTTCAGAGACCTGCAGCACATTCTATTTATTTTTTGCAGTAAAGGCTGTATCTGTTTTGTTAGTCACATAACCAAGAGAGGTGATCTTCATTTAATTCTGCTACCTTGTTTTGAAGGGAGATGTTTTGCACATGTAGAGAACTGATCTTTCCAATCTTTGAGAACGTTCTCCTAAGCAGAGGAAGTTCTGCTTCTGCCTGGCAGGAGACACAAGGGCCATGGACATGAGTCAAACCTCCATATACCTGAACAGTTTATTATCTTCTTCAAAAGTGAGTAGCTTAAGATGCTACCAACTTAGTAGCTCTAAATTAACAACCATCCTGACAAAATTGGATCTACATTTTAAAGATATCTTTGTTAAAATATTGTACAAGCATTATTTGTTTATTTGATAGCAGACAAACAGAAAAGATCTTTTGACTGTTTCTATCCACAGAAGCTTATTAAAGGTCAGTCCCCTGTCAGAATTCAACATAACAGTACAGAGAGTGAGGATAATATGTGAGGCTGCACTTCAACACTGTCTCTGTGATTGCCAGCATCTGTTGTGGTTTCCAGACTTGTCCAATGAGATTTGCTAATACAGTTGTGGGTTTGATGCCATGCTCCTGAATGCAAATATATGGAGCATGTTAGATCCAATATAGCTCACCCTCAGGGAGAGTCTTATTGCCACGCTTCCCTTTATACAGCCCAAGATGTATTGTGAAGATAACATGAATATATAGATGAATCAAAACTCGGATACTGTATTTGCATCAATAAATATGGACTTTAACTGCAAAATAGAGTTGGATTCATACTTCTACAAAATTCTGATCCATTCAGATTGGAACTGAGATTAAAATCTTACCGTTTAAGAATGTTTAAACGGGAAGTTTAAGAATGTTTTAGAGAGAATGTTGTCCCTGTTTGCCCACTTTCTGAATTTCTGACCATTCTCCTTAGGCTGGAATGTTTTGTGGGGTATGCCTTCAAATAGTCTATCACCGAAGATCAAAATGATGACAGATAGCGTTTGAAAACTGGAAATAGAGGGTGACATTTTTTGGCGGCATTGTATCTGCTAATAAGTGAAGCAGGGAAGTTAAGTATCTGGAGGAATAGATTCTAGCTTTGTGACTCATGCTTTTACTATCAGTTCACAGAATACATGGATTTGAACTAAGCTAGTGAATGTCATTACTGTCATGATGCAAAATTGAAAATGAACGTGTATTATTCCATTTGTAGCCAATGATGGTTCCTAAGAATTCATATTCTAGATAAGAGAATGTTTCAATATTAATTTCTCAAAGGGAAAGTAAATCCCTGAGTATCATCCTCTGACCAGCCAAATTCATATTCTCAGATACTATCATGATAGGTGTGATATGAAAATACAGGAGAAACTCTCTCTACTCTTACCATCACTTTTGTACTGTTCTAGATTTTTTGCTTTTTTTTTTTTTTTTCATCAAGGCTTATTCTAAGGAGTTGAAATCAGAGATTGGCAGGAACCAGATATTTATGCAAAAGGGATATAAGTTTTAGGCAAGTCCTGTGTGTTACTTTTGTTATCAAAATGCCTAACCAACAGCTATCTGTAGATAATAATGCATGTTGTGACCATAGCATATTTTCATTCTATAGTTTGGTTTGTGTAAAATATAAATCTCTTGTAATGCGTTAACATCTTTCAGTAATTGAAGTACTATCATCTTATATAACAGACAGTAGTTAGAGTTTATGGGACAGAAATAATCTCTTACTGTGCTGACATCTTCAGAAATGCTTATAGAAGTATAAGATGTGTTATTAACTAACAGTAAAACTTCATTAGTTCCCAACATTTATCTCAGAGCCAGACAACATATCTACAACCAAGCTTCTACCTACATCTTTTCCAGAGCACCGTGCAACCCAGCTCAGTGTAAGCCTTGCTCCTGCCCTGAAAGCAAGTAGAGCACCTGGGACGTGACCTCCTCACTAGTGCTCTTATCCTTTGTATCCACCTCACTGGCCTCCCATGGAAGGCTTTCTAAATAAATCTTCACTTGAGTACTTAACAGATGACTTTCTCTGAGATCCTTTGTGCAGCTGACCCAGAGTTCTGATAACTGCAGATCTGCTGACACTCCTATACAGGGGCTGCATTAGATGCAAAAGGTGGACAAGCTGGTGAAATGAAGGCTCCTTGCCCCTTCCCCTCTATTCACCTACAAAAGTGCAAAGTAAAATCCTATGTACAGTCGTTAGCCACAACGTTAACTTTTCCGAATCTGAATTTCTATTAAAACAGTAGGGGGTGAAAATGACTGGGCTAAATGCAGGTGAGACAGGCCCCTTGAGAACTATGGTGAAGGAAAGGCGAGTAAATCAATACGTGCCATGGGATAGCATAGTGTCTGAAATGGCACGATAATGGCAGCAGCTGAAGCTTGTATCGATGCAGCAGGAAATGCTTTTTGCTCCACTGATGACTGTTGTTCAATTTCAGAAAATATAGAAAGTTCTGCTTTTCATTATTAAAAATTATCCAGAAGGTGTCTGTATATCAGGTACGAATGTTTACAAATTGTTAGAGCAGTCATTTCTGTTACAGAACTCTAGTCCTACTGTACGTGCGCAGTGAGTTATTTAACAATTGTGTTTTACTTACGAAGGAAATAAGGAAACAATGATCTAATCCATTTGGTCTAATTGTGAAATTTATTCTAGAATGTAAAAAACGTTTTAGCCTATTTAAATAATGGCTGTGATTATAGCACCCTAATACGGTGCATTCTATACTACATAACATGTTATGAATAGCATGCTGAGTGATTTTTTTAGTATATGTAAATTACATAGAAGCACAAAGGATGCATCTCTGAACTGTTTTTGTAGAGCTGATTATAGGTCGAACTGCTATAGGAGGAGGCTGAAAGAGCTTTGTTGAGAGGCATTAATTGATTAATAAAGAGTGCAGCAGCAACAGACATAACATTGCAGTTATAGATTTTCCATACTTTATCTTCAGGGCTTGTAAAGATACAGTGGTGATCAGATGATGAGGTTTTCTTTCACCTTGCAGTAACGCGCAACAAATCATGGCATTCTGCAATGCCACAAAACAGCTTTTTGCAGAACACCGAGTAAAAGAAAACTCCTCCACAATCACGACTTTACAGTTAGACATTGTCCTTTTTCCTTCTAATCTCCTTTAGTGAGAGATGCTTCCAACAATAATTTAAAGTAATGTCCCAAATATAGAAACAAAGTGGGAACTGTACATTCAAACACTTAGGGATTCTATTTTTATTAAACTGAAAGTGTGAGTGGAAAGTCACATGTGAAGCATGCGTGCATTTTATTCCTGCTGATAGATGCAGAAGATTTGCTGAAGAAACCTGTATTTAGGTTCAAAGTTAATGAGTACAATGGCCTATAGTTAAAAATCATATTTCTTAGAATAAGATAGTAACTTTGCATACCTGGTTAGCAAAGAGAGGATATAAACAGATCCAGATCAGCATGTGACCAGAATAGATCTGAGTTGATATTTTTATGTGAAAGACAAATCCTGGCAGGGAAAACACCCCATTCCAGCTATAGAAGAACCAATCACATGGACACTGCTGCAAATAATGTGGATTCTTATTCATTAGCTGTCATTTTGCTGTACCCCTGCAACAAACATCTAAATAGGAGCAGAGAAAAGAACTGCTGCAACAGACAAATGTTTTCATTACCACAGAACTTCTTTTTGGAAACGTGTGTGTTGGAACAGGTTCTTTGCATATTTTCACATAATTCCATACCTTTCCAATAAATCCACACTTACCTAAGTGGGACCTAAGTTATCTGAAATTTAATTTGAGTTTAATAGTAAGTTGTTTTGCAGCTGCTGTTAAAACTGCTGATCTTTCTGTGTTTTTAAACCCATCTTTAATAATGTTTTGTCTTTTGCTTGGTGACATGAAGGATCTGTACAGATGGGATATTGAGTGTAGTTAAATTCACAAAAATGTAAGACAAATTGAAGAAATAGGTAAAATATAAGAACTGCTAGAAGTTTTCCAGACAGTAGTCTGCTCTTTAAATTGACGATCGCCCTTTCATGTTTATGTTATTTTTGTCCTGAGTTTAATTCACAATGCACCCTCTTCTATCCATTTGCAATATAAATTAAGAGTCAGAACAGAGCACATGAAGTTCTTCCTAAATGGTCTTTTTTTTGTATTTGTAGATACATAGATTTTAGAGTATTGTAGGACAAAATTAATAAAGAAACTGCTTTTAGAGGAAGCATCTCCTCAAGGATAATTACCTTTTGGCAAGCTGCAATTTAAATTATCTGTAGTATTCCTCTGTTCCTAAAACCCCAGTGAAATTTTACTTTGAAACATTTAACTTTTTCTGTTCAGTTTCAGGGATGATTTTAGTTTAGGCTAGAGTGAAGTAATCTCAATACATAGATCTGTAAATGTAATACAGATACATATACCCACATATACGTATGCTTAAGTCCCTAAGTGCATTTTCAGGATAAATGCTGCAGTGAAAAAAACATGAGGTGAACATCTCTCTTTGATATGTGTTTCTTTGAGGTGTGAGTAGAACGCTGAGTAACAGTCATTGGATTTCTGTATGGCACTTGTGCTTAAAAAAAGCCCTGTATTCAACATCAGTCCAGATCTCTTCTCGTCTTCTGTAAAAGTTGTCACTGAAAAATGCCTCACAGTCAGAACATCATCGCTAATGATAGTTTCCATTTTCAGCACGTATTAAAGAAAACCCTTTTGTTCCACATACAGCCCACACAATGACGCAGCATTCAATGATCCCGATGTTGAAAACTTAAGTGATTTTTCATTAGAAATTTTAAAATGTGTCCAGTTCTTCAGCTGGTTTAAATTAGCATTGCTCCACTAAAGCAAGTGAAGGTATAACAGTTATGGCACTATAAGATTTTAGCCTATGCTTTTCATTTTTTTAATAACTTGGAGTATAATACAGAGTAAGCCCTGCCATATTCCATACATGACATGAGTTGAGATGCTCCAGTTCTCTGCTGTTCAGGTATCTACATTAGCAAGCAGGTGCTCGTGTTGAATCTGTTTTGTGTATAAAAAACAACAGACTTGATTTTGGAATCTCATAGGCATCAGAAGCGTCAAAGTCATACAGTTATAAATAAATAAACAATGCTGTGTAATTAGCTATCTTTGTGAGATAAAAAAATGTAAGCACATGTAGGCATAATGCATTCCAGATTTTCATAGGATTTAGCAACAGTCTGTTTCAAATATCAGCAGAGAAAATCCTTTTCTGTTGACCCAACAAGAAAACAGTGTGAATTCTAAGATCAATTGCTTGCCAATATGTTCCAGCTATTTTAAAAGGTAAATATGCATATATTTATATTTTAAACTTTTAAATTCCTTTCTTCTGATGATCTTAAATAGATTTCCAAACTTTGATTAATAGGTAGCATACAGTATTTCTGGGATCTACAGGAATCAGACTCTTCCAGTTTAAAAATGAAATTGCATTGTGACAAAAGACGGCAACTATTGTAAAGTGCACAGGAGCACTTCAGAACAGCTTAAAATGGGAAATGAAAAATCCTAGTGGAGACTTCAGGTGAATTTATTAACTACAGTGTTACTGCCAGGAATATGATCAGAATAAATATTGAAAGATTTCATATTCCACAGCAGTGCCTGTTAGTGTCATCCTGAGGCATTGTTTTAGTACTGCATCTGAGAGGAGAGAGACTCACACTCTGTATCAACATTGTGTCCTGGGAAGGAATAAAAAGACAGTTCCTCCTGGTAAATACTGAACACTGTAGGTTTGCCAAGTCCTCTGTGGCACTGGACTCTTAACATGGAAAGCAAATAAAACAGGAACTGTTTTGCAAGTAGATCCTCTCAGATTGCCTCAGCACTTTGGTATATTAGCAGAGTTCCAAAAGGGATGGAGGAGAATGCTTATTTATCTTGGCTGCATTAAATGTATTTGCACAATTAAAAAAAGAAATACGAACCGCATGTCCCTGACAGACTTAAAGCATGTTTATATCTCAACAGAGTTCAGAAAAACTCTAAAATAACCAAACTTAGCTAAAAAGCTACCCCTTTGGTGGTGCCAAGATCAGTTGTATTCTCTATCACTGTTTGCCAACATCTGCTGGAACAAGCTGAAGAGGTGAGGTGAATTTATACTTTACTGCTCAACTTTATTTCTGGATCCATGTCTTCTACTCCTCCCTCTCCTCCTTTTGCTCTGCACCTGTGTGTGTCCCTTCCCCAGCAGTCTTAAAACTGCTAATAACTGTTCAGATTCACTGTGCTCTGTCAGACTTTGATTTTAAGTTACTCCCTGGAGCATTTACTTTAATACAAACAAGAGCATACAAATAGAGCACTTTGTATTTCTTTCTCCTAATGGCACGCAAACTTGCCTGGCAGGGGTGATAGCTGTTGGCACTCAGACCATCTATGCTACTTCCTCCCTTTTGCTCTCCCATTTCCCTGCTGATCACATTTTATTGGGAATGATGCAGAGCAGGTAGAGTGGAATAGGTTCATTGGATTGAGCAGATGCTAAAGGAGAAAGTGGCAATAAAATACTTAGCCTCTGATGTCTGTGATGTCTGGATTACTTCAGGAGACCTCCTTACAATGGAAAAGATTTTATTATAATGATATCAAAGGAAAAAAAGTGGTGTGCTTCAGTGAGAAATACATTTTCTGCTCTTGATTTTCCGTCTGTTGAAGACTACCTCAGGTCAATTCTCACTGTTCAGCTCTTACAGAAACAATATTGTATTCCTTATGCCAATTGTTAGTTGTGGAGGAACCAGAACAGAAGAGGTCCTGTCTTTGGAGGTTCTTGTCACTTTGGCATATGCTTGTCATACAGAATTGATGCTGCAGCAAGAAATATTAGCTCAGCGTTCAGGAAGATTATAGTTCTGTCTGTAAGAGGCATTGGTCTCCAGTTTGTTTGTAGGGGTAACCTGTGGTGTTGATTTTTAATGAGCAGGGCTTTCATGATTCGAGCTGAACCTCCACTACAACCACTGAAATCACTTGGGACTCTGACATTCCTATGTTAGTTCTTAACTGTGGAATTTGCTGCCCTTGCTGCTCCAGTAGAATTCAAGACTGTTGACCTTCAGGGCTTTCTCTGAGGCCTATCTCTTCTCTTGGGCAAAAAGGGATTAGCTAGGAAGGGGGAGTTATTAGGAGCAGTGAGATTTTTTTTTTCCTTAACTTGACATTGTGTCATTCTTGGCACATAGTATCCAGTAAAATAATGGGTAAGGATTATATATTTTGTTCATGCAATTGCTGTACCAAAGCCTACATGTGATAGTTCAAAAGCTGAAGAATTTTGAAGTATCCATTGAATTTTACTTTAGTCACCATACTGTTGCATGAGGAGGCAGTGCTGTGGACATAGGCTATGGTTGAGCATTTGATACAGAAGAGAGACCACAGAGAATGATTTTCCTGTGCAAACTTTAATGAACATAAGGAGAAAGCAACACATAACTCAGTCATGTACAGCAGCCAACAGGGATTTTGCTTTTCACTGCATCTATATGGTTTTGAGTCCCTGCATCTTTAATCATTTACATCGCTGAAAAGCTTTTTAGAACTGCACATGCAGACGTTTTTCTATTGGAGCACCACCAAAAAGTCTGTGTAAGCACAATATGCAGGGAAACACATGTCTTGAAAATATTATCCTGTGGGGAAAAACAAAAAAAGCCGGTATACTGCAAAGGATTTCTGTCCTTTCCTGGAGTCATGACACTTTGTTTATATCAAGGCTACGCTGACTGATTTATTATTTATTTATTTATTTATTTAGAGAATGAGTAGAAAAAGATTGGCCTAGAAGCAGAATGGAAGATTGTAGGACTAATATGCTGTACAAAACACAAAGATAACATTTCTTTCTTTCCCATTCATACCTCCTCGGTTGTCTCCATGTGGTGCTTTACATTTAACAGTGAAACTCCGATTTTTATATAGTGGGTTTTTTTTTCCAATAAAGACAAAACGTTTTGACTCAAGAAGGTTGTATTATGCAGTGCCATGAGGTTTGTACTTCTCCCCCACCTTTCCTGTTAGCTGAAGCTGCTTTGTAATACATTAAATGATACAACACAAAAGATCTAATAGAATCCAAAATAGCTTGGGTTCTTAGAAACATGTAAAACTCCACATAAGATGAATATTGCTAAAGCTCTGTCCAATTTCCATATTCTTTCCACATTGTATTTGTGTATAATAGGCTTCCAGGAATGTTCATGACCTTACAGCTGTCCCTTTTGTTTACAGTCCAGTGCTCTGTCCTTGAGATATGTTGCACGCAGAATGAAGACAAAATCATGGCTTCAGGCCTCCGTCTCCCTCCTCTGGAAAAAATAAATAAAGCCTATATAGGAGACATTCTCCAGTCAGTACTGTTGCAAATACATATGAGTGATTAAAACCTGGGAATCAATTATAGGTGGTAATAAAAGAAATCAAGCTCAAAGGGAATATAGCTTTTATAGCTTTTTCTCAGGAACTTCCAGGAAAAATCCTGTTATTATTATTTTTTTTAATTATTAAACCCACTTATTTTTCTCACCTAAAAAAATTAAAATGGACAGATGCATTTTCTAGCAGTTTGGCTTGATGTTTTAGAAAATCCTTTTCTTTTTGAAGAGACTGTATCCTGCTCACACACAAGCATCCGGTTTCTTATTTGCTCTCAGAGTTAGCAAACAAGCAACACACATTTACAATACCACTTCACTAGCGTAATGGTGATGGTGGTGTTGGGTTTATTTTTGCTGGCATGCAAATTTTCATTCTCTTTGAGTAAATGTATTTTTCTGCTGATATTCTGCTTTCTGGCAGGTGCTCAAAACTTCCTTGTTCAAATGTATTTGCAGATGGCGCAGTCATGGGTTCTGTGTGGTGTCTGAGGAGACAGTGAACAGCCTGGGACAAAATTACAATCACTAATTATTTTAGAACGAAGGGCATATGTGAGATTTCAATATCAAACATCTCTATACCAGTCGTGCTGTGCACAAGCATTACCTAACGTAACTGTTTATGAAGTTTTGGGGCTGAATTTGGCTGAGTTTGTAAGTGAAGGTTATGACAGTGAGTATCCAGAACATCCATGCTTTGGCTAAGAGCTCCATATGTGGAGGCTGGCCCAGAGAAATACAAACAGTGCTGTGCAGGTAGCGGAGCTGTGCAGTATTATTGAGAAGTGCAATGGCTTCTTGATGTTAGATTAGTGTCCAAAACTATCATTTTCACTAAGATTTCTGCCTGCACTATAAAATTTATCCATTTTTTTTAAAAAATGGGATGGATGCGTGATGATTGTGTATTATGAAATAACTGTGTGACTCATAGTGTACAATTAATTTAGATTAGAGTTTAAATATTCTAGAAAATTCCCAAGTATTTATGAATGTTCAGATCCATACTTTTCTGTGGGGTCTGAACTTCAAGAGTGATTTGTAATTGCAGGAATGTAGAGCGGCTCAAGTTAACTTCAAGTCTGTTTCGAGACAGCAAGCAACTATTTCAAAGTGTTGTTCCATGTCTCAACAGTAGTTTTACGTGTACATATACAAGCAGCACTACTGGTGAGGACTGTTGCACAGCTCTGGTAACATTCCTGAAGTTCAGCGTTTACTAGGTTGTAATTGGATCTACAGACATACTGTCTACACGCTTCTAAACTTCTCCAAAATCACTGGCCAGGCTCCAGGCACCATCCTTGGCGTGCTTCCTGGCACAGAGTTTCTAGCTGACACCATTACTTTAAAGGAGGGTCTTTCAAACCCCCTTCCCTTAATTTCCAGGACCAGTATTAGCCTGTCAGGGCACTTAATAAGGTTCATTATCTCTTTCTCCTGCTCTCCATCTGGTGGACTAGTTTCAGCTGTACAGTCACAAACATAGACAATGGAATCAACACATTGTACAGAGGGATTTGAATTGCAAACCCTCTTTGCTTTAGCATGAGAAGTGAACATATTCAGATAGAGCAGTCAACTCTCATGACACTGTGTCTCTTCTCAGTGCTTACAGTTACTCTTTGGGATTTGGGTATGTGTCCGGCCACGATTTCTGAGTTCCTTCTCTTCAAATACCTCTTTAGTTAAGGCTCTCTCCTTCAAATACAGAGTGTTTCTCTGACCTTTTCAGTCAGCATCTTTCAATGTCAGGAGTTTTACAGATTAAAAAATACGTTTCTCCTCACAGAAGACATCCTTTTCAGTGTTTTTCGTGGTCCTTCTCAACATCAGGTAGAGTTCATAAAAAGCGTGTTATCAGATTTTCCAAATTATCCATACCCTTCCTGTTATTTATTGGGTAAATAAGTAGGTGTATATGACATTTAAATGAGTGAAAATACAGTCTTTTTCCAAAACAACTTAAGTGACCTAAAAAAATAACATTGGGATATAAAACCACAAGCAAAAAGGTTGTAGAACAGAATATAAAGAGTAAGTCACATGACTTGTAGTTCAGCTGTATCATTATCTAATTTTTATTATTTTTTTATTGTAATCAATTTTAATGATTACATGAGTGAGTTATTTACTGAAAGGTGAGTTAAAGAATCAGTGTCTGGTGAGGTTTTTATAGGCAGAGTCCCTAATGCTCTGGTTAACAATGCTATCTCAATTTTTTTAATGTCTTTCAATTCATACAATGGCGCTTTGTTTTTTATTGCTTGTCTCACTTGTGGGAGGGCAGGGCATTTGCTTTCACATACCGCATTGTTTGAAAATAATAGTGAAAAAGCACATGAACTGTAAGGAAATCTCCTTTGAAGTCTTGAAGGCAAGCTCTGGGAAATTTTAGGGTGGATGTCAAGACAGATACATGCACTGTATGTGCAGGGGGGGATTAGTGTCACATGAGCCTACAGAGCTTTAGTGCAACACTTCATGAAGCCAGAGTGGGTTCTGGCAGTCCATATTCTAGCAGCTGATACTCAGCTGCTAAAGCTAAAGCAAAACGTGCAAAGGAAGAAAAATCAAATAGTAAGAAAACCTTCTTGGGCAAAAGGCTAATAATGAAGAAGATCCATAGCATTCTTGCTTTCCACTGGCTCTGCCAAGCTGTGGTATAAGGGACTAGAAAGATCTAATTCATAAGTTTCAGAGAAAAGCTGTTGAAAAAGTGTTATGTTCCTGCAAACCACAGTGTCTTGGAGTCCAGTTCCTGCTGCCACAAAAGTCACAGTCAGTGTCTGAATGAGATCTTGCTACATGGCTCTGATACATACTTTGAAATACCCTAATATATGGAAATATGCCCTGAAGTAGATAAAGATGCTGCTTTTGTTAGAGTACTGATTATTAATTAGCAGTTTAGTGGTCACACAGTAAATGAGTGCATATGTTTGTCATGGAGGTCCCTAGCATGGCACAAGGACCGATTACATCCTATTCATTGTTTCCAGTATTCTACTACAGAAGGTGCAAAGAGATAATAGGTCTGACTTATAAATTATTTTTGTAAAGTATGCATCTATATTTATAAGCAGTACAAGGATCTATCCTTTCCCTGCTGAGATGAGCACCTTTTATTCTCATTATGAATTTATTAGTAGTGCAGGATGTTCAGCAGTACAAAAGAATGTGCTTTTTATCAAACAGACTTCTGGTAAGTTCTCATAAGTCACTCTATCTTTGTTTTAAGGGAAAATACGGCTCTTCAGTTTAGGAATACACCTAAATGAGAAATGTTGAAAGGCAGGCACCCATGAGATATGCCACTGTCACAAGTGAAAGCTGGGGGTGGTCCAGGGGCACATGTTTGGAGAACTTTAGTGTCATTCCAAAAGAAGAGGAACTCATCACATTCACAGGTCAGCAACATTTAGACCAACAAGCTCAAGGGATGGTATATCAGCATGGACCCTTCTGGCTGGCAGTTAATTTGATGCTAAGGTGAAACTTTATTTTTTCCTCCCAAGAACATCTGGCTAGAAGGAAAGATGTATTACCTCCTGTTTTTCCTTCTGAAGGTATTTTCCTGCAGCTTAACCCCTAGCAGAGATGAATTACGTAGTTGGGTTCATATTGTCAGTTTGCCTTTGCGTTCCTCAAAAGTAGTTCAAGTAAGCTAAAAATTTAATATGTCCCTGTATTCAGGCATATCAGTAAGGAACTGCAAAAGCTTGGTGAACTTTAAAACTCAAATTACGCATAAACCTGTTTATATGTTTCTGTCAAATAAGAAAATGGAAAAGAGAAAAGAGCAGCATTTCTGTGGCCAGCATTTAAGATGCTTAGGATGCTGGAAAGAAAAAATAATGGAAGCACTTGTCATAAGCTGGAAAATAGATTTAGTGCATATGACATGACTGAGGTAAACAAACAAGATCAAACAAGAGCTGAGCAGGCTTCTGTGTAACCGAATGCCACATGAAGTGCAACTGCTGAAAGGATTCTGTGAGAGGGGAAACGAAACCGAGCAGACAAGACAGACAATGACATAGTCTAAGTTCAGTGCTTTCTGATGACACTGGAGATTGCCCTCGTTTTGGCAGCTCATTTGGTGTTTTCCCCTTCTGAAAATGAGCTGGGGAAGTGTACTGTGTTCATCTCTTGCACCTTTGGTGACAGAGTCTGCAGATTCTAGATTAAACATGTTCTTGGCAAACAACTAATGTCCAGCTCTTTGTGCACAGTGACTTACCAGAGTGGAAGTTAGGAATATTTTAGAGATGGATTGTCTGTATTTTTATGTAAAATATTTCAGGGTTGACATTTGATATTTTTCCTTCGTGATTGCTTGCTTATTTAGTGGGATAAATTTGCTTTTTCTCTTCTTTTATTCTTCTGTTTGTGTCCTGGGGTTTTTCTGTGTGATGAACTGTATGATATATTAGGCAACAAATGTAGACAGCACTAGCTGTAGAGTATTATCATCCCATTCTGATGTTCTTTATGAGTAGTAAACATAAGGAGAGGTTACTCTGCAGTATACTGAATACATGCACACATTGCAAAGTTACTAACACACTGTAATATGACATTTTATTTTTATTGTACAATAACTTTCTCATGTAAAAAAGCCCTCATTCGACTTCTTGTTGTACACAGAGGTACAGGATGATACCCTGACAGTCAGGGAAATGCAGTAAGAAGCACTGCTAACATGCAATTATTTTGGAAGGAAGTAGGCACAGGAACTATCTTGGTTTTCAGCATTTGTTCTTCTAGAATCCAACTTTTAGCCATACCAAAGCATATTCCTTGCCCACCTGCTATGGTCACAGTTCAGTCACTCAAGCTTAACTTTCTGGCATTTTTTGAACCCTGGAAGTCTGATGCCACTCTACAGTTTAAAATTATCTTTATAAGGAATATAAGATTTTCTTTTATATGTTTAGTGCTTTAAGTGGGAAGAATGATTACAGCAAAGTCTAAGACCTGCAAGGTCAGCTTGCAAGGCAAATGTGGAGAACTTATCAGGGAATTTTGTGGTCTTCTTTCTGTTTTCACATGTATAGTCTAGGGAAGAATTAATACAACGTCTATAATGTTCTCAGGATGTATCTTAATGCTTTTATAACTACTCTGTTTTATGCCAGAATACCTGCAAAACACTAAAAACTGAGTTGCAAGGATTGTTCTTTACTACTCTTTGAGTAAGGTAAGGAGCATCTGCACAAGTCATCGTAGTGTCTTTACATCAGTCAGTTTGTATTTGTTGAAAACGAAAAATATTTTTCCAGTCCTTATCTGTAGCACTGTAGTCTGTAACTGTAACACTGTAATTTTTGCAGAAGAAAGGGCCATTGATCAGGTTTAAAATATCATCATAGCAAAAAGCAGTCAAAACAAAGCCTACTGAAAACTGCCTTCCAGGAACACAGTAGGTAAAACTGGTGACACAAATCCCTCCTCTGGTACCTTTGTGCTGGATTTGCAGTTTTGCAGAATATATTCACTTGTACTTTCCTCAGCAGCACAGTCCTGTATCCTGACAGCTGAGTAATGTTCTGCTCACGTCTTCCCTTGTAAAATGAAAAAAGTAGATAATTTAATATAGATGTGACAAGTACAAGATAGATTTCTACCCAGCACAGTTCACTGCTGAAAATATATTAGGTTGAAAACCTTCTTTAAAGATAGCCAGATTCTTAAGTTCTCCCCTATCACCACCCACCTTCCCCCCTCAATTAAACACAATACAGAGAAAACTTTAAACTAAAAACTGAATTTATTCTTTGATCATTTCTGTATGAAAAAATCTTTTATGTCTGTTGTTACAGAAAATAAACTAATGTCTTTTATTTCTGCCTAAGAGCAGGTTTCGTGCACGGCATGCTAGATAAAATTTCTCAATGTTTCAAGTGCCATTTTTTTTTTTAGTCCATCACTGCTTTTCTTTTCAGTAGTTTTTACATTCTCCTGAATCACAGAAGCAGTTTACTGCTACTTCTTGTGGCCGTTGTGGTTAGGGACTAACGTAAGCTTATTGCCTTCTTAGGCAAAGCATGATAATTTCTGTCAATCCAAATTACGTTTCTGAGTATGGCAGGGTATGCAGTCTGATTTCACTGGCTTCTTAAAAGAAACACATTGAACAATTTTCATACCTACGTGTGCATTGGTAAAGGGTGACATGCTGAACACACAACATTATCGTGCTGTCCTAATGCTACAAGATTAGCCTTGTAACCTGTTCTCTGGTGTTCAACCCATTTATATTCCCCTGTACCTACCTGCTGTTACAGCCTTTCTGCTCCAGCCGTAGGGTGACTGGGTGCTCAAAGCAAGCTATGCTGCTACTCTGTTCTGTCAGCCAGCTCGGCACCTCCTTGTCTCCAAGACAACTCAGAAGTGAAGCAGAGCTCTGGCTGGTGTGGGAATTCTATGAGTCTTTGAGGGATGACGTTGTGGTGAGGTGAGGAGAGTTTAAGAAGGGATCCAGCACCATTACGGAAGCTGCATCCTTAGTAACGGCAAAATGCGATTGACTCAGGAAAGGTGGAGGTTAGCATGGGATTCAGCTCCTGCAAATCCCACTGAGCTTTTTCCAAAGTCTTTAATAGCATAAAGGATTTATTGGTATTGTTATACTTTCTTTTAAAATCAGTATTGTAAAAGATCCAAATGCTTGTGACCCATCACTAAATAGATTTTGTAGTACCTATTGCTATCTAAGATTACCCAGTAGCGGAATTTGAAAGTTTAGGACAGTGTTTTAGAGTATTGAGAATAGCCTGGTTGTTGTTTGTTTGGGTTTTTTTTTTTTAAGAGCAGACTTATCATTGACTTCAATGGGTGAAATGTTAGCCTACTGCCAGACATTAAAAAAACCCTCACATTTGCTGCCTCTAGGCATTGACCAGAATGTATCTGTATCTTTCAACCTCGAGTTTTTAATGCACAATTATCTATGTCAAAGGAGTAACTTTTTTCTGTGTGCTTGATGTGGTATGTATACACTGCATCTATCAGATTCCTCTAGCATGCTCAAATCTCCCCACACGGAGGAAGAAATACAAATTAAAAGAATGAATGAAAATTACCTCTCAATGTTTTCACAAATATCCTGCTTACAGGTGACTCAAATACACTAGTTAAAGAGAGAACTAATCTCTTTAAACTAAAAGGAATATTTTAATCTAAGAACGCTTTAACAGCATTACTAAAAAATTCATAACGATTGACTGTTTGCCCAAACTTGTAGTGCTGTACTATTGACTCTGTGTTCAGCCCTGCACAGATGGTAACTCCCATTCACTTTGATGGGAGGTTTGCCTGAGGTAGGACTGCAGAACTGATGCCTAGGATGTTAATTAGATGTACAGTCAGCTGGCCAAAAAGGGGAGGGTTGAATCATAAGGACAGATCTTCCTGGCTTACCTAAGAGTAGTTCTTAGTGTATAATTAAACCACAAAAACTGACATCAAAGTAACGATAAGGGCCTAATGTAATGCACATAACCAAGGAAATTCAGGCCAACATTCCTTCCTTTGATCGCTGACTGGGCCAAGCTAGTACAGAAGGTATGGGTCTGGATACTCCCTTTCTCAGGCACTGGTGGAGGTGAATGAGTTAAAACTGAACTGGCTAGATTGGATGAACTGGTTGGGAGGTAATAATTTTTGTTGCACATACTTGCAGAATCCCTCCACAATTATAAGATGGAACAGGGATCTTTAGTTAAAAGGAGGTTTTTCCAGGGTGTGAAGGAATAGACTCAGAGACAGCATACCTCTATAGCATGTTGATCTCCATACTTCATACCACTCCAAACTCCATGAATTTCTGTATCAGCTCAGTGGGTTTTTTTCCTTGGATGTTCTTTCTTTACACTGGGAGAAAGTCAGGGCAGGTGAAGGGATGACAACCCGTGGGTGTAAAACTACTTAGGCAGTGCTCTTTGAAGGCATGAAAGTACTAGAAGCCTAGGAACAGTGTTTTTACACCCTATCTCTTGAGGCTATAGACTTTAACTTTAGAGATGCTTTAAAACATTCTTGTTTAACATAATATTGTCTCAAACAAGCTGGAAAAACAAGATCAAGAAAAAGATCTACTATGGAGTGTTAGCAAAATGGCCTGCAAAACCAAAGTTGAAGAATAGTTACCGATGATTTACTGTAAATAGGGAAGGATGTGTCAAATGTGGTCCCACAGGGATCTGTCCTGAGCCAGATACTGTTAAATATTTTCATTAGAGATGTCAATGATAGTATAAAGAATGTTCTTATTAAATCTGTAGATGCCACATAGCTTTGAAGACTCCAGTTATGGAGGGGACCATGATTTGAGTTCCAAGGAATCTTGACAAATTAGAAAGGATGCAATTAAACACAAGTCCAGTTTCTGTGCTTGGACAAGAAGAATCATTTGTAGCATAAACTAAGTGAGAAACAACTGACTAATTTACAGTTTTAGAGGAAAGGAACTAAGGGTTGTAGTTGACTGCAGCTTGAACATAAATGGGCAATGCCTTGCAAGTTCAGAAAAAGGGGGGGAAGAGTAATTTGAGTTGTACAAACAGGACTGCTCAATGCATAATGTATTTTGTCTGGTTTACAAGCGTGGAACGGTCTAAGCTAAGTTCAGGTTTAAATCTCACATGGACCAGAACAGAGCAATATAGTGACCTATGAGAACAGATTACAAGTTTTGGGGTTGTTTAGACTAAAGAATAAAAGACAGAAAAGAAACATGATAGCAGTCTTCAAATACTTAAAAAGCTGATGTAAAGCCAAAGGGAATAACCTTGTGGACAGGACAGAATAAGTGATTCAAGTGCAACACAGAAAGTTTGGCCAGGCTTTAGGCAAAAGGGTTATTTGACAATAAAGATAGTGAAGCACAGATTGCTGTAGAACCTTTACCTTTTTCTGTCACGTTGAGGTTAGAAAAAAAAGGCCTGTTGGGAATGAGAAGGGTATAGGTCAGCACATCTTGGGGTAGGCACAAGATTTCTTCTTGAAGTTCCTTCCTATCCTGTTTTGTAATATTCTCTGATCTGTTACTAGAGGCTTTAGGAAATTGTCCAGTAGACTCATTTCTCACCCCTGGGCAAGCCCTTAGCTTTCAGTCACATTCTTGTAGCCTCTCAAGGCCTGATCCATATTCTTGAGATGCACTCTTTATTTGGCCAACTTTCTGGGTTATCTAGGAGCAGGGTGACTTCCCTCCTGAATGACACACTACACAGCTATACAGCTCACCTTCTGTATGCATTACTTAGGGATTATTACATGGTTGACTGAGCAATTGGTTATATTTTCGTTTCCTGACTAGTTGCCTCACTGGGCATCCCAGATAGCTACTTCCTGGAAACCTAACAAGCTGCGTGGTCAGAGAGATGTGACATGTTACTTCTCTCCTTCCAATAAAAACAAATGAAAATTTGTCTGTGGGTGTCCAAATTTGGGGGGGGGGGTGAGTGCTTTTTTCTTAATGAAAAAGTTTCCGTTAAAATCTCACCTAAAAACCTTTCCAAGGATGGGGGCCTGTGAGGTCTAAAATCTGTCATGAGAGTCAGGCAATTTTATAAAAAGGACTATTGAAAGTAACGTGGAAAATACAGGATTTCTTACTGGTATGTGAATAGTAGGCAACTTAGTACGGGTAGCAACTGGAAGCCAGGTAACTTCTCTGATGATACTAGAAATTAATTGTAGTTTTTCCGTTGTCCTGAGGTTGGTTTTTTGGGGTTTTGGGGTTTTTTTTAATGATGGTCTTGAAGCCTTTGTGAGCAAGTATCCAGTGAGACTGTGTGTTTTAAAAAGGCTTATTTATTACACTGAATGTCTGACCAGTCTGATGTTGTCTTGAGTGCATGGAAGGCTGCTGACTTTTCCTATGTGCAAGTAACAACTGCATGTTTTTAGTGGGAATGACCTTCATTCTAGGTTAATGGCAACAAAAAAAAAAGTATGTTTGTCCTCAACACCAGTCTTCAACAAATTAAGTAAAAATTACTTCCTGCTCTCAGACATCATTAAAGATTTAAAGGTACACCACCTATTAAGTAACGGGTTAAGCCTAAATTCAGGTAAGATCATAGTAAAACAGTAAACACCAGAAGAATGAAACGGATGGTGCTTATCATTGGACCATATACCAGGTCTATCAAGCAGGAGACACATTAACTGGATGCAACGAGATAATTTTATTTCTCTATTTGATTTTAAAATAACACTACAATTCAGTTTCAGACAGTAGGAGGCAGTGAAAAGTGCTTCAGTGCTTCTGTGTAACCTGCTTGAAGTTCTTAGGTAAAGACATTCTTGTCTAGAACAAATCATTTTCCTCCTGAGAGACTCTCTTGTGCTAATAAGAAAAACAAGGGGAAACAGATTGCAAGGTCTTAATAGGCTTTTTTTTCAGTAGGTTCCATGCCAAATTCTATCCTCGCATGAGTTCTTGAAACCTCACTGATTTCACAGGGACCTCATGGCTGTAAAATAATAGATTTTTTGGTCTTAAGGTCTAAAAAGCTTCCTTCTGTATAAAGTGCTTTACACATGGAATGGCTGCTGAAGCAAATTGACTAGAATGGTAGTCAATTTTACTCTGCTGCCCTCCCACCTGAAAAGCACTTTCGGTGCCCTACAGAGAAAAGAAATGAAAGAGGAGGGCTAGAAACATGTGCATGCACACACATACAGAGACAAGAAATGCTTGAGAAGAAGTTTTTAAAAAGGAAGAGAAAATGAAATAGTACTGTATGCTGTCTGTCCTACATATTTGTCGTGCTGGATGGGGAGAGGTGTTTCTACAGGATGGAACATATCCAGTGAATGCACATTGAGCTAAATTCAGTTCTTATCTGCACTAGGACATTAGCTTCAAATAGCTTTGCTTAAGGGCCAGAATATTCCCACGTTACATCTAGGGAAAATTAAGATTTCAGGTTCAAATCAGTTTAAAAAAAGTTGCATACCTACTTAGTGTCTTCCTATATTGTAGTTTTTAGGGCAGATTTTGTACTGATGTTAATCCAGCATATCTCTGCTAGGTATGTTATAGCCATACCAGTTTTACAACAGCTCAATTTCTTGCCCCATATCATCAACCTGATCTACAAGCTTTAATAAATATTGACCAGATGTCTTTAGTTAAAAGTGAAATTATGTCTTCAGTAAAGGAGGAGCCTGACAGCTCTAGCCAGCAGTATTCATGAAGCGCAGTCTGTGAAAGTCTATTCTAGAAAATAATCTTCAGCATGTTTGGTAAAACAGAAGTGCTGCTAATGCAGCAGTTACATTAGCAGTGTGAGAATAGGAGCAATGGGAGAACATGCCAGGAAAATATGTTGATTATGCAAGGTCTCTATCTTTTGCAATAAGAATGGTGTAGAGATATGACATAAGATTGAACAGCTGTTTCTCTGAACATTTGAGAGCTAGTGGAATATATTTTAAGGATTTCTTCTGTGTCCAAAAGGCAGCCTATTTGGTGCTGTTCTTGAATACTCTGGGTTTATTTTCAGGGATATAACAGAAAGGTTACATACAATACAATATGACAGCTTCAAATGTTATGCCATCTAGGGACAGCCTGGTATGCTCACTATGGAACATACATATTTTTCCATTTTCTGTTCTGCTGCTTCTACTTATAACAGTAGATACTATAGCAAATGCACAGCAATAAAGGTAATATTTACTTTTCAGAAAACTTGTGCATCAAGTTTTCTCATGTTTGCCATTCCAGATCAATTGGGATGACAGAAATTTTGTAAACTGATTTGTCATTTTCTAAATTTGGAATTTGAACATTGCTAGATGCAAAAGTTGTCACTTACACTGTTCAGAATAAAGTTCTTCGGTCTTTTCCCCAACTTCAAAAAATCCTTTAATAAGGTGTGAAAAACACTAAACTCCTGCTTTGTTTCCTTTTTACCATACAGACATATCCATTATACTTCAGGGTTTTTTGCTAAATAAGCAACATCCTCCAGTATGTTGTCTATTAAAACCAGAATGCTGGAAAAGTTACATCACAGATAGGCTTTCCATCAGCTTTGTAATATTCTTTGTATAAAATGCCTTAAAAAAGTATTGATAGTTTTGAAATAAGGTCTGTTTTCAAGGATTTTATCTGATTTCAGAGCTCAAGAAAAACTTTAAACTTCACAAAATTTCACATCGTTATAGAAAGCCTTTTTTTATTCATTATTTTCAGATACATTTTCCTCTTTTATATGTACTGACACTGTCTCAGTTATGGTGGTAGTCTTTGCAGTGTTGTAATTTGTTTTGATTTTTCACCTAAAAAGGGTTTCGTTGGATAGTGGCTCTAAGGAAGCGTTCCTCCTGACAGATGCTGATTCTGTGCTCCTCATTGGCTGAAGATAAGGAGTAGATTCTCAGATATTGTAAGCTGTCATAGCTCCATCGACTCATATGGTGTTTTAGACAATCTTACTAATTGTAATCATATACTTTTTTTTATAATCAGCAGCAACCTTACATTAAAAATAATGTGAGATTTCTATCATCAAAGCATTAGTTATACATTATCTTTTGAAGAACACTAATTTATATGTTTATTTTAATTCATAAGGAAATGTATAATCAATTATTTCTATCCATTTTAATTAGGTAAATGTCTGGATCTATATTAATTATGACTAAATCTTTAATTTTATTAGATAGATATGATCTAAACACAGCAGGATCTTGTTCATTGGAACGTCTCTTTAATGAAACTTCTTGTTATCCAAAACTTGGACTGCATATCCCAATCTGCGTCACTTGTATTGAAAATTCATCTTTTATGAGTAGCATATCCCCTCCCAATCAGTTTTATAGTTTAAAATATTTTACACAGAAAGTATTTTATTCTCTCTGAATTCTATCCTGAGTACAGTATTCCTTAGTTTTCAGTCAGTAATGTCATTATGTAGGATCTGTGGTATTTTTTATTTTTCATTTGATCTCTCTTCTTCTCCATGTCATGTTGCCATCAGTCAGTACCAGGACCTGGCCCTCAGTTTGCAGTTAGTATTTTACTAAAATCATCAGCAAATTAAATAGAGACTTTCAAGAACGTTGCTAATGGCATCAGTTGCAACTGTTGATGTGTAAGATTAGTTTCTGGCCATGTGGATCGTACCAAAGAAACCCAGAGACAGACCCTGAGAAACTCAGAAGCATGACACAGGGATCACGTTATACTGTTGAGTTCACTTGCTATTTCTGTTGTATTCTTTATATCCTTGGTCAACAATTTTAAAGAAAGTGATATGTGTATGATTTCAGAAGTTACATGGATCATTAACTGCAATATATCTGACAATCTGATTTCAAAGACTTGTTTCTTAAGTTAGCAGATTTTTAGCACAGCCTAAGATACTTCAGACCCCAGATGTGCAAAGGAATAAAAGAATGAGAGCACTCTTGCCTGCTCCTATTCCTGGGGCTCCCCGAGGAGCAGCAGTTATCCTTGAAAGCTTCTGTGCTAATGCAACTGCTAGCATGAGGAGGAGCCTACTCAGCTGCCCCTAGGCATAGCAGAACGGGGGAGAGCTTTTAGAAATTTTGTGAGATAAGGCAAAGGAAGGGTGCTGGCAGTGATCTTTATCTTAAATTTCAGAGTTCATAAATTCACAAACACTACACTGATTGGATGTTGTAGCTGATGGACACTTTTCAAAATCTATGTAAACCTAAACCACTGAGTTTGATGCAGCTCTAACAGGGACTCACTGAAGCCAGAAGGAGGTCACTTTTAAATAAAAGAAAATTAATTTAAGTGGACTTGTGCCTCCTGAAAGAGGGGAGCCAACTATAAAAGAGGAATTTCCAGTGTGCAGCTGAATTAACTAGGAAAATGCAGTTTACCAGTTACGGGCTCTCCTGAATCCAGGCCTGTCACTGTGGTAGAGGCTCTTTTTCAAAGGATGAGAGCCTCCAAAGTTTAGTGAAAATGGTTTTTGTGGCTGGCCACGTGAGGTTTTGCTGAAATACCAGTTTAAGCACAGAAGCCTGACCTATGACTTTTCCTGTGAGTGTTTTCGAGGCAGAGTCATGCATATTCTGTGATGAATGGAACCTGAAATGAAGAAGCTCAGCACTGCTACTGTGAAGTACCTGACTATAAATAGCGTATTTCAGTCAATTTTAATCCTGAGAAACAGCTTTTATCTCATGATAGCCCCTTCTCTTCTTTTATCTCCTTCTGTAAACTGCTTCCTCAAGGAACAGTTCAAACACATCTACAAACACATTAACTTATTAAGTAGTAATTATGGTAATATAAACAACATAACAAATGATAGAACATGTTGAGAAATATATACATACTCATCAAATGCTGAGATTTGTAATAACCTGCTCCGACTGTACTTTTATTGCAGTCATTCAGTGTAGTCTCACCTGTTTTACCTGTTGCCTTTTTATTGTCAGAAAATGCTAAACTACAATTAGGCTTTGGTCTTCAGCCATACCATATTACATCACAAAATACACTGAAGGCATGGCACCTTCATGAAAAGAGCCCAGTTCATCTAAATATTTACACATACATCTAACTCTAAACATGTAAGCTTTCCTACCATAAGCGTTGTGCTGACTCGAAGCCTACCTTTGCAGAAGGTATCTTAAGCTCTCTGCTTGACTGTGCTCGGAGTTTATGAAATATCTGCATCCTGGTGAGAAAAGAAACTGAAGGCTTGGGCAACATTCACACATCTTTCACGGAAATATTGTTTGTATCTACGAAACTGCTTGTGCTGTTGGATCTCCTGCCTTGATATGTGTGTCCTTTTAGGTGCCCTAGCTGAGAAGCAACTTTGAAACTGTAAGGAGCGATATCAAACCCAAAAATACATAAATTGGATGTCTTGTCAGCTAATACTTCTTGCTTTAATGACAGTAAAGCCTGCTGACACATGTGGTCGTGGCAAGAAGGCTTTCTGCAGTGTGAATGGAGCAGCTGCTGCTGATCAGGGAGGGAAATCAATGACTCAGCATTCATCAGAAGCATCCTGCTGGTCACCACTGCCAAGTGCCGAGTCATCGATTTTCCTCCCTGCTAGGCGTAGACTGCTCTATTTTCTTTACAGCAAGCTTTAAAATGTTTCCAGTGCACTGTATGCAGCTGTCAGCTCCCATTGGTAGGTCTCAGTAGGAGCACCCCAACACATGAATTGTACTGAGGCTGGGGGATAAATCTCAAATCCAATCTCAAAGTCACCCAATGTAGTTTTTTCAAAGTGCCTGAACGCCAACGTGCCTGAAGCTCAGCATGCATGAATCTACAAATCACCCCATATACCACAATCAGCATAAATGAGGTGTTCTGCTTGCCATAAACTCACTAAATATTTTTTCTTGTGAAGTGGCAAATGGAACACAATATGCATGGCTCACAGATTCACAGTCACTGAAACAAATCCAACAGCATGCAGTTGTCATCAAGAAATATGTCTAGGAAAACCTCTATAGCCATGCAGTTTCAGCACAGCATGCTAGTACCAACCAGTTCTTCAATATTCAGACAAAGAGATTGCCATATATAGTGCACAGTAGAAGTGCTGCCCTTTGATTTCTGCTTTTAAAAGAGAGCATCCTTACAGCTCTTCTCTATTGTCCCTTGGTCTTTAATATCTTCTTTATTTAAAGACACCCTGGAAATCAAAAATAGAATCAGAAAGGGGTCTTAGTCTGCCGGTATTAAAATCTTGTGAGTCATGTTTTCCCAAATCCTTCACAAAATTCTGTCAGAATTCAGCTCACAGCTTCAACTTCAGGAATACTGTGAAGGTGACTACAAACAATGATATTCATTTACAATTGGAAAAGTTCATTTAGGCTGGAATGTGTGATATATTTGCACACATCTCTTCTGTTTCATTTATAAAGAGCAACAGAATTGCAGAGTTGAACAATAAAGCTTGAAAGCTTTCCGTTCCATTCCATTCCATTCCGTTTTCAAGATGCAAATGAAGCAAGTTCTCAAATATGCAACCCTGCTTCTACTTAACTGATTTTAACCTAAGAAATAGCATATTCGCTAGAATACTTACTAAAATAGTATATTTACTTAAAAATAATATCTCACTGTATTGCCGTTTCAAAGATTTTCAGACCCACGTTGCCATTCTCTTCAGAAACAAGGAAATATGCAAATAAGTTGTTATTTATAATAGCTGCAGCTTGCTATGTTTCTAAAATAATTATATTTGCCAGTTAATTGACCTTGTGTGCACAATAGGGACAAAAATAAAGAAACGATGCATGAAAATTCAAAGTAACACTGGTTTGGCTTGGAAAAGTATATTAAATGTTAATTTTCAAAAATAGTAAGCAATTAATTGCTGCTGTAATGAACATTTCTATTTTACTCTGGCAACCATACTGTGTTAACATAATATATTGAGAGTCAAGGCAGACCACTTGATTGCAGTGTTTGCACTGTAATAAGTGTGCTTTTTGTTTAATTTAAAATTTTCTTCTCAAAGGACCTTATGGGAATGCAGATGTTGTTCTATTTGTCAGTCTTGTTAAAATCTTTGTCACGTGAGTGCCAGTGAATGTAGTAACACCTAATAAATTATGTGAAGTATTGCAGTATGCTGTACTTGTATGACCATTTCAATATACTGTAATTGTTTTCCAACACTTCCCCCACAGGTTAGTCTGGCTTCCAACAGAGGCAGAAGTGAATAACAAGCCAATCAACATGCAAAATATTGAACAGAGTAGCTCAGCACACAGCCACCAGCCAAATGTGAGATTAGCATGTGGTTGCAGTCGGGACAGTGACTCTTTACACTTGACTTTCTAAACTTTGTGCGTCTGCTCCCTGTATTTTCTGAATTGTACTTCTGGTTTTTACTGGTCAAAATAAATTGTTACTCATGTCAACACTGGGTGATTAATACAACTGCAGAAGTAGGGCTAGATTATGTTCATTGCAGACTACCAGCCAGGGACTTGATTTTGCCTCTGTTGGAGCTTTGGAACTGTGTCCGGATGAACTAAGCCTGGGCCCCCAATCCTGCTTCTGAACTGTAAATGCCAGTAATGTGGGGATATGGCCTGATGATGCCAACTGGCACTTCCAGTGAACAACATGCAGGGCATCCTGTTCTGATACGTAAAGGGGCCTGTCTAGATATTCTTGAGGAAGATTGATTGCATTACAGTGTGTAATTCTGCCTCTGCCATAGTGGTACATTCCTTTTTACTCCATCAGATGTGACTCTCAGAAGCCATTTTCCAGAAACATTTGTGGCTGAAAAAGCTGTCTGTAGAACAAATCCAAGTCTACTATTTACACTGTGGTACTTGGAGAAACTGCTTTTGGTAGCTGTTTGTCCATTGCCTTTCCACTGAGCCCACTGAGTGTCTGTATGCTAGTACCAGTTAAGGAAGCTCTCTTTTTTCTAATGGAAAGAGCTGGCATTAACAACTGAGCTGAGACCACTGGCTCCTTTTAGATAGACCACACTTCACAGATCTTAGAAGGTAGGAAATTTCATTCACTACTAGCCTGTGGCGGATTTAACCAGTGGTTTAACAATTAAAACCTCTGTATCGTATTACAAATCCCCTAAGGCATCCAGCAGGTTTTTTTTGTGATTTAACGTGGGTTTTTTTCCTCCATTTTTTAGCATTTCCAGAATTCACATTAGCTACTGTAAGACTAGATGGATAACTGCCCATAATTTGGCTCAGTTCTCAAACAGTCAGGTATCTACAGGTTGGGAAACATCAGCTTTTGCCTGCGTAGGTTGGTGCCTTTCTGTGAAACATGTAAAATGTTTTTGCTGTAACTTTTCCAAAATGGAATATTTTACAAGCCGGCTCTAGTGCCAGTACACCCTTATGAAAGGAGCTAATCTGTGCTAATGATTGTGTAAGAACAAAATGGAAAAAAAGGAACACAGGAACTTCTCCGAATTTATGGCATTACAGTCCTTCCCATGGCAACACAGATAGTCAGATGGTTAGGTAGCAAAGTACAAGCAGGAAGAAAAGGCGAACAATGACAGAGAGAAAAAAGGCAAAGAAAACAATGTGATTTTCTCTAAAAATATAAGAACTAAATGGTAGAAGAAAATCTTATAAATGGTACTGTCTACTTGTAAAGAATATCTTTCAATGTGTGTTCATTTCTTTCTATTAGACTAGCTTGTCTAGAACATATACAGAAAGCCCTTTAATATCCCATTATACTGTATACTAAAGCATTCAGGTCTAATGCTATTACTGATAAAGAAACCAAAAGCATATTTACAGAGACTGAATGTCTATAAAGAGCAGATCAAGCAAGTCTCTTGAGAAAAGCAAGTCCCATATCAGATTATTGTGTGAAAAAAATAGCATGCTCATCTCAATTACAGCACCAATTGGGTTTATTTAAAAAGGAAGTAATTCTGGTTTTATATCATAAACTCACTTTTTTTAAGCCTGTAAACATCCAATAAATTAAATTTTTAGATAAAATCCATTTTGCAAAAAGCTATTTATGAAAAGCTTCAGATAATAATTAGAGAGGATTTAATAACCTAATAACTGATTAATACTAGCACACAGTAAGTACACTGACTTAGATCCTTCTGTGGAGGTGGAGTTTTACCTCATGTCATTTGGCAGTTTCTTATACAAGGTAAATTGCTTAAGCCTATAATTCCTACACCAGTGAAGATATGTAGCAGAAAACATTTGATTATAGTCTCTTTAGGTTGCAAGTAAACAATCTTTAATAATGTTTGTCAGGGTAATTGTCCACCTAAACCTAATGCAGAAGCCACGTAGAATGTTACACTGTAAAGTTATGCATATTAACATCTGAAACATAAAAGAAAGTTATGATATTGAGCATAAACACAGACCAATTCAATATTGTCGGTATGGTATGGAATATTAAATCTTTTCCTTAAAAAATATGTGTGTATCATGGCTTATATTACCTTTAGTACTCTACTAACCACTGCAGGTACTCTACTAAAGTTAATATGAGCCCTTTTGTTTATTATAATGCACTTTGAGCCAAACCTTGGTATAAATTTAATTCCTGGTCATGTAACTTACCTCCGAATAAAAATTAATTAAATGTTACCCTGAGCCTGGCAAGAGAGAGAGTGGGGTGATGGTCTAAAATCAGAAGCACTAACATGGTACAAGTTATATCCCTTAGAAGTAAAAACTACAACTTTACTACTTGAGTCTTTTCTAGTGAGATTTAATTTAATTTTTAAGAACGTCAGGGCAGGTTAATGAAGGTCTACTCCTGTAACAGACACAAGGTATTTAAAATGGGTCAAACCAAAACTCTAGACAGACCATTGCAGTACTTTGGGACTTCAAAATCCTGAACCAAACTTCATGTGTTAGCAACACTTGGCCATTCTTGCTCTTAGAACTGATGCTACCAGCAGTCACTACTGAGTGGCACAGTGGTCTGTCACACCCGTCTGCTGGTCACAAGCACCAGATACATCATACTGAAAGACAGCACACTCCAGTGGATTAATACACCTTGTACTTAGTCAAGTTACATTTCTGTGTGTATATACTGGAATGTGAAGCAGCACAGAAGTAGTTAAGAAAAGGTAGAAGAGGAAAAATAGAAATATGTGCAAGCAGAACTGTCTCTGAAGTAGTGTATATATATATATATATATATATATATATATATATGCTAATTGGGGATCAGATCCCTCATATTGAAACTGTCTTCAAGAAAGAAAAAGAAAACTATTATAAAAACTGCCGGATCAACAACATGACCACTTCCATAGGCACTCCTCAGGTGCCATTAAAAAGTTTCCACTGTAGATATGGCCACAAAGATACAGCTCCTAATAGCTCCAGTTGAAAAGGTGGTGTGTACCTGTCCAACTCCACCTGAAAGCCGTCAGATGGCCAGAATGGGGAAGGCAGAAAAACAAAAGAGCATTTTTAGGTTTTGATCAAAAGGAGTTTTATATATATGTTTGTATATGCCTGACAAACATTCAGCACTTAAAAACCTATATAATTGCACGTATTATATTTCTGGAAGTGTCTTATTGCCACTGCATTGCTATTAAAATGCAAAACAAGTGCAAGCGTGTCATGTTTATTAAACCACTAAAAAAAAATGTTCCAACAGCATTATGACTTCAGTTTCAAAAGCACAGAAATGGACAAGGAAAAGAAGGGCAAAGAATCAGAGACCAAATTCTCAATTTACTCTTTTGTGCCCAGTTATTGGAACATATAGGGTGGATTATATAGTCCTTTGCGATTTCTGCAGTAATGATCTTAAATTTTAGAGTAAAGGATCTCAAAGTGCATTGCAAATTTAACAGTTTGATATCAGACTTAAGCACAGGATGACTACGGCTATATCTGAGATTTTCTAGGGAAAAGGTTTACAAGAGAAGAATATGTTCTTTTTCCCTCTATGAAACTGCAAAGGAATCATAGATGTGCAGAATGTAATTATGCAGACTGAAATTAGGCCAATTCACTATAGTTAATTCCTTGTCTTGTACAAAAAAAAGTGCCACAGGATCTTTAATGCCACAGATGATTAGGTTGTCAGCTTTTCGTATCATCTGCAAGTTGGCAGGTCTAGTAGTTTACCCAGCTGTGGGTCCAGTTTTCAGAGCATAGGGATAAATCCTGGTTGGGCAGCATGCAGCATTTCTCTCAGTTCTTTGTGGCCCCATGTTCTGCATCAGTGGAGCTGTAGATCCAGTGCCTTCTCATTCTTGCTTTCAGCTTAAAGTTTCCATTTATTAAATCAGCCCTTCCATCATCATCATTTATGTCCTATTCGTACATCATTTCTATCTCTTGTAATACCTCTTTCCAGGATTTAAATAACTCTGGCACTGAATAGCTTGTGCAAATTGAACAAAAAGTCTTAAGCTATCAGAATAACTTTATCTAAAACATACTTACAAACAAGTGAAAGGGAAAATGTTATTTGTGTACTTTTTGTGTTTTGTGAATAGAAGTTATGCAGGAATAGAGATATTCGGCACTGAGTACATTCTGGCAATAGTCAGATGCAGCCCCGACAGGTGAAGAAAGATGCTATGACTTCAGAATGAACTCTCTCTGCAAGTCCTGGAAGTGTTCTTCAACGTCCAGTTAATTACATATCTTCAAATTTTGGATGATATCCAGGATATTGGCTAAAGACTTGATAACACTGGGCTTGTTTTAACTTTCAGCTCTCTCCTCTAAATCAAAGTGTTAATTTCTTTTTGTTACTAATATACATTTCTTGGTGACATATTTCACTGTTCTGTAGCTTTTTCTTTCACAAATCTTCAGCCAGTCGGATGTTGCCAGTCCAGCATCATATCTGTATTTTTAACTTGAAAAACTGTATTGATACCATTTCTTTGCATCAGAACATCTAGATGTTGTGCAACATCCCAAAGTGCTCTGAGATCATGAGATAAAAATTCACCATTGGGAATCCAGCATAGATTTAAGCCAGTAACCACACATAATTCTTGCACGCCAAAGATTTCACTGCAGATTCACTTTTTGAGAGACCATGTTAAAAAAAAAAAAAAGAAAACGTTTTCAGAATAAAGCTGGGATCATACTTGGGAACTCCTCTTCAAAAAGCAAAAGTCTGCTGTGTTGGTGGAGTTGTGCTAGAAAGAATGGACGTGGGGAAAATAGGAGTGATGTCCAAGAGAAGGTCCAGCTGCGTCGACAGGCTTTCTCCTTCAAGTCTGCACTTTTCCTGAACAGCTCTAGGAGAGCTGAGAGAGGAGTGGTTCTGGCCATTGCAAGCAGTGAGAGAGGGCACTTTAACTTTTATTTTCTCAAGCCTCTGTGCTGCAGAGGGTGAAGCTCCCACTGTGTATCTCCCTCTCTTTGTGTACATCTAAAGGTGTCATCCAGAATCCTGCTGATAAAAGTAAAATGGGAAGCATCTATATTCCTTGATATAATGTGTAATGACACAAGTCTGTTGCATGAGCTATGGCAAGCCCTTGCTTACAGTAGGTGTGGAAAAGGGGAATGAGGAGGAACTGGTATTTAGGCATATTTTAGAATTATATTAAAGTTTTCTTTCATTTCAATCTCAAAGTGTATAATGCATGTCAAGTTTTGATGAATATATATTCAAGACAGGAATATTTCATTCATAACTTTAGCATTTTAGGTACAAATTTCAAATGGATCATCAGAAATTACTTTCCCAAACCTCTCAGTTTGTAGGCTTCTGACAATGAGATTTTCAACCCATTTGAACCAGCCCTTTTCCTTGTACTCCATTTTGCTGTGTCCTTTTCTGCATTCTGCAATGTATCCTTTATAAAATTATACTTTGAACTTGATGTCCTATCTGAAGGTGGTTCATAGTATGTAGCAAGGCTGGGTCTGTGTGAAAGGTAGAACCCGTGTCACAGCTTGTGAGCAAGACACAAGCATTTTTATTGCCTGCCATTTAATCTTGCCCTGATAACACTGGCTAAACCCACTGCAGCTGCCACCTTGGCTCTCAACACTGAAATGGTACTAGTAGTATATGTAAGAGGACATAGAAGAACAAACTTAGTTTCTGGTATTTAACACTTGTGCTCATCTGTTTTTCAAAAGGGCAATAATTAATGCTTGCATTTCCTATTAAAAAGTTGCATTATAATAACTTAATCCGGACTGTGCACACCTTCCTCCTCTGAGTGGTCTAGTGAGAGAAAGATGTTTTCAAATTCCTAAGGGTGTTCAGAATGGAGACTTGCTAACACCGTTTTCTTTTCGCTGTAGGAGTTCCTGTGTGTGTGATTTGGTTTTGTGTGATAATTTAAGGACAGATGTAGAAACACTCCTTCCTTGGATCTCTGGAAGTAGGCTAGCAGTATTCAATCGTTATTACATTAAAGTGATTCAAGGCTAAGAATACTGATGCCACCCTTCCCCCACCACTCTCTGTAGACACACACAGACACATGCACACAGAGTATTATCTCTGTTTGCCTTACTAATGTCATTGTGCAATATTCCATTTTCCTCTCTCTTCTTGTCCCCAGGGTCTGTAACAAACCCCTGCTGGACCTTTTATCCACCCACTAAGTCCAGATTAATTTATTATACTCCATCTAGTTTTTGAACTGTTCCTTCTAAATGTGTGATGGGGCTTAGGGCTGTGCAAAGGGGATTCAAGGATAAGGGGAGAAAACATCCTCAGGCTCTAGCTTACAGTGAAAGGTTGCGTTACAGTATGAACACCTCTACTATTATTATGCATAGCCATGGAAGATGATGCAGGAGGAATGACTGATTAGAGCTCATATTTAGCTAAATTAACATCTCAAGTCCATTTTTTTCGTATAAATCTGAGTTCATCATAATCTAAAAGCAAATATTTGCCTTTAATATCTCTGATTTATGCATAGAATACAGTGTACTCTTCATTTCCTTCTTAATTATTATTATTTTTTTAAACAGCTTCCAGGCAGAAAGTCAAAGCCTGCTGTGTTTTATATTATGCTCTGCAACTCATTTTCCTGTTTTTTTTTTTAATAAAACATCTAATTAATCCATGTAATCTGAATACTTTCTGTTTAAACTCAATGTGCTAATGAAAAGAACTGAATGAAAATGTAGCTAATTTGTTGTACCTCAAGGTAATAGCTAGGTAAAAAATATATAGAGATAAAAACTTGAGTACTTTATGCCTAGTATGTGAATGGTGACTGAAGACAACTAATAAGGGTAACTGCAAGTGGAAAATGTCTGAAAAGAGTTCTTCAGTGAAGTGGAAATTATGCTTCTAATTTTTGCCATCTCATTTTTGCTCATTCCATTACATAAGCTGGGCCTGATGATCTTGCAAATATTTGTACCAATAAAACTGCTATTTCTTTTCCATTTGAGGGAAGTCTCAGTGTGAGATTTTTAGGGGATCCTGATAAAAAGAAATCTTGAAAGACTGTTGCAACTCAGACCTCTTTATCTTGGGTTGAACACGATAAATGACTAGTTATGTTAGAAGTTTCTTTTTCTTTATCTCTGTCCGCCTCAGCATCTTCTCCTGGGGAGAGTACAAATGAAGAACTGGAACAAATCATACATCTAGAAATTAAGAGTGTAACTTCAGGTGGCAAAGTCTGTAATAAAGGAAAGGAATTAGAGGTGTGCTTTTTGATGAATTATCACCAGCACAATTTTTAATGGAATGTTTGTCAGGCTTTTCCATGAAATACCAGTAGCTCTTTAACATCTTTAAAATTATTAGCTAGACAATTTCCAGTAACGATGAAGTTGAAAATCGATGTAGGAAATATTACCATAGTAAAAGTAAAAAGATGTCTCCAAATGGTAATGTACAAAACCTCACAAGGGAAAGCTTACTTGCCCTATGAAGCTTTCCCAGTAGAAATGTTATAAATCATACATAAGTCAGAGTATGAATGAGAAAAGAAAAATAACTATCAAAATATAGTTTAGAATTGCTTAAAGTGTTCATGGTTTGGCACAGACAAATGCAAATAGAACATGTTTGTTAAGCATGGTTAGCAGAAACATGGCATCTCACAGTATCTGGGTGGAAGTTTAGAAATCCCATTTAAAAAAAAAAAAAAAAAAAGCGCATTAGATCCATTTCTCTGCCCTCTTTTGCATCTGCACCAAAATCAGTCATAACACATCACTGTTAAGTGTCTGTGTAGCAAGTGTAGAGTCAGACCCACTTTTTTTCGGGAAATCTCACCTTTGAGGCAATGTGACTTGCAGTATGGTCTTGGTTTTACCTATTTTTGCAACTGAGCCCACCAAGACAAGAAAAGATATGTGGCTTCCCCTCTGGCACAGAGTTGGTCATTCACATTTAGAGCCCAGCATGAAATCTCAGCCCTGTTGTACCGGTGGCAAAATTCCAAATGACTTAAATAGGAGCAGCAGCCTTCTGATCCCCCGTTTCACTAACTACAAGATACCATTTGTTCTTGGCAGAGACTATTTACACTGCAAATACAAATGGGCACATTTTAAAATACCTAGGAATCTCAATGTTACCAAATTAGTCGGACTTTTTCCTAGATCTAACTTGAAATTCGGATGAGGAATATAATTATTGATACCATACTATGGCTTCATTCCTGTCTATACCCAGGATCACTCTGTCTTCATATTGTACAGAACAGTAACAAGAAGATTGCCTCCATCCTTCTTCAAAAGTTTTATAAATTATATGCTGAATAAGATACAGCAGGTGGCAAAACAAAGACATGAGTGGCATGGGAAAATCAAATAACATTAAAATAAATAAAGTTTAGCAGAGAAGCTTGGTCTACATTTTATCCAAAAACCACTCTCCTGGATGGGAAGCTGCTGGAGACACATACCTTCTCCTTAGTAGGTACAAATGGGACCTTGAACATGGCTGGAACATGGACAGCAACACAAATAGTAATGATGATTCTGTCATTTTTCCAAGAAATACATACATATTTATTCTGCAGTGTTTTGTAACTAATGTTCAAGTCAAAAAACATCCACAAGATCATAAAAGCAGCTAATAGTGAACGCTGCAGATGCCCACATTAGTTTCTGTCACAGTTGAACCCAGAATGACTAATATTTCATGGTAAAAATCTGTTAAATCAAGTATTATGTACTACTCCTCAGCAGTCCTGGCCATGTCTAATTTTGGAATGCCTTAGTAACAAGTATCAATTTAAAATAAGTATCAATTTAAAAATATATTTTTGGTATGTATCCATGAAAAAATAAAAAAGGCATTAAAGAATCCCAGTAGCACACTACAGAATGTTTTTACAACAATGTCACCTTGTTATTAGAAGCATGTTGCATGTGGATTTGCATCATGTGTGCAAACTAGAAGAGTTTATGAGCACAGAGGCTTATCATATTTTGATACTTTCCAAGCATTCCCCCTTCTAATATTTTTTTTTTCAATTAGGCTTTTCCTTCACCTTATAGATTATATCTGCAGTAAATTTTAAGTGCTATGTAACAATATTTTATTCTCTTAGCATCAGTGATATCGAGCTTTAAAAGATTAATTAAACCCAGATCTTCCTAAACTGATGTATAGCGTACAATGTTAGGGTTGGTGTGGGATTGACAGTTCATTTTTGTCCATCTGGCCAAAGGCAGGTGTCATTTTGCTAGGGAATTAAGAGGGGGAGGGAAGGTGTAAAATAATAGGATATAAGTTGACCTAAAAGAAGGAGTTGGTAAGATCTCAGTCACCTGCCAAGGTGGCTCCACATGGAGCCTCCAGAAAAGATTGCAGATGACACCAGAATTGTCGTTGGAAAGGTTCATGTTTTAATTTACACAAGGACAGAAGGGTGAATACTAGGCTATTTACAAATTCAGCTGTGCCCTATTTCAGTCTGAGACAAAGTCACATTGCATAAAGATAATGCTGTATGCCTGATTCAGGTAATTTCTGACAGTTTCCATTTCTCTCTTCTCAGTTGATCTGGTATAAAGCAAATGACTTATCAGTGGTTTGGGTTGTGTGCTCCCTAAGCATACTGCTTGACCAAATACAACAAAAGCTGGTAATTCTCCTACTATGAAAGCATATCTTCTGTTTTATATGATGAGCAGGATAGTGGAGTTTCCTGATCTTTAAAGCCCTGGAAGAGCAGCTGGCCAAGGCTGTAAAGTGGCAGAGGTGCTGGGAATCAGCAAGGTCTTAGTCCCAGCTGGCAGGTTAAACAGGCTTCGAGCCTAGAAAGATGAGTGGGTTTAGGTAGTGGAAGTTTTTGCAGAAGAGAAGATGTAGAAAGGCTCTATGGCTGGAAGTTTCTGGGCTGATCTGAAGAGCTGAGCATTGTTGTCTGACTTGCAGAAGGTGTTGGCAGTTGTGCCTGCTTCTTGGACTGAAAATAACAGTTTATTCTAGAGGTTTTTTACAGTAGAATGCTGGTAGCTGTCACCCTGCATGATGAGCTCATGTGTGATGCTGTCTGCTCCTGATGTGCAAGGTAAAGATATTCTTGTTATTGATGCTAACCTGATGTTACCCTATCTTTGGGTAGCTTTGTTGTTCTTCATCTGCAAAGGCAAAAATTCAGCTGTGTCCTTAAGTCTTTGCTGGCATAGGAAATGTCTGGAGTTTTTCCACTGCAAAAATGGAAAGAACCCTTACAGAGGTTCACCATGGCCTACCTATTGCCCCTGCATGCAGTGCTGCAGCTCTTCATGTGGAAGTGCACGTGTGAGGGTCATTATATAAGAAGACTTGGATAGTGTAGTCTGGAAAAAACATAACTTGTCTATCTTTCTGATTTCACCGGGAGGCAAAAAAGTTGCCTTTTAACTTATATATTGACCTTTACTTACTTTTGTATTTACATTTAATTATGTTGATTTGGGTCTCTGTCTAGTACTAGCACTTTTGACAGAAGTAGGAGTCTTTTGAGTTAAGCACTAGTAACAGACAATCACATTACTGAAAAAGTAGTCAAGTTAAACTGTTGACCATTGGTTTTAGTATATTTAGTTCAGTAAAATGGGGCTGCCATATCTTTTCTGCTATACTCCCTGGCAAGGTTCAGTCTCCCTTTGAGTGGGGATAGCAGATCAATAGAGGAAAGACTTCAGGAGAGCTGTCTAATAAAAGTCATAAGGAGGATGCTACTGTGGGTGAGGATTGTTGGTTTCTTCTCCCTGCGCATGCAGAGGAGTTCATGTGGCAACACTTCCATTTTAGGAATTTGAACTCAAATAATTCTGTTTCTTCAGGTTTGAAAGAGTTATTCTGCTCTTGTTAATGACTGAGGCTTAGTCTTAGGCTATGAATTTATTTATGACTTTGACCTGCTTTCAGCCTCAGTTCACTCAGTGGAACTGATGATTGCATACAGACTATACCTTTTTGTTTTAGCTAACAGTCTGAATTTGAGTTTTACAGTGCAATGAGAAGTAGATTATAGTTGAAGCCCTCAGCAAATATTTACTAAATGTTTGTCATTTGTGTGGGTAGAAAGGCCCTAGAAAAAAAACACTGAGATGGGCACAAAAGTTGTAGTGAACAAAGCTGAATGAAGACTAAGCAAAACAACTTTAGTAGACAAATCTGTGCATCTGTTTGAAAGGAAAAATCTTAACAGTCATCCAGTCCTATTAACAATCCTAATACAGTAAGTATTCTACTCTTTCTTCCATGAAACTTCTGAAACTGAAGCTTTTCAGAGTTTACATCCAGAACCAACTGGGTGGTTGTCTTTAGGGAGGATTGCTGTTTGCTGATGTGATGCTAGGGATAAACACAACTCCAGCAGTTATTTCTGACTAAACAGGAAATAGCCAAAGCCAGACTGGCTCTGTGCTTTGTTTTTCTGCAATGTGTCACCTTTGCTGAGGATAAAAGTGAGTCAGATATTGAATGTCATTGCTGAAGTTACTTTCGTTTCTGTTAAAACAGAAATGCAAGTTTGTAGAAAACGCAAAAATATATTCATGTACACACATGCTATCTTTTAATGTGTTTAAAGCTCTTGTTTTCAGAAGCCTACTTCAAGTATACCTAATGCAAAATGTTGCAAAATAATCCTGTAAAGCATAGTTGTATACTAATAATAGATATTCAAGGCAAAGCTGTTTGAAGTGCTGCTTTACAGTCATCTGCTGAATTGAAAAAAATCCTTTACAAACAACATTTTTACCTTTCAAGGTAACAGTTAAATTATCTAGACTTGGTATCCCACACTCAAAATGCTACTTTATACTAGTACAGGGAATACTTATTTTAAGCACATCCAGTAAAATACATATTTTAAATGATATTTTACAGTTCAGTGGTTTCTCTAACCTGAAGATCCCAAAGTGCTTCTCGGATGGAGGTGAAGTTAGCTTAAGAATAGTCCTATGAGCACCATTATTTCCATTTTACATACAGAGAAAATGAGCAATGAAGACTGATGGTTTGTTGAAGGTTGCACACAAGTGCTGGCAGTAAGAATAGAGGCTGCACTTCTTGCCTCCCACTTCTGTGTTTTAACTATAAAGCCACTATTAGGCTTTCCATATCATCCTGTGATTGAGTAACTTTCATTAGATCAGTGGAGATTCAACAGTTCTGAGCTAATTAATGCTCTGGCACTTTTCAAACCCTCAGCTGCTCTTTACTTCTGGTTCTGTAGGGTTCGATGACTTTCAGGGATAGGTCTCTGAAGAGACAACAAAGAGAGGCAAATGAAGGATGGGGATTCGCTAACCTTGTCTGCCAAAGGTAGAGTCCATACTCAGAAAATTTGCTTAGGTTTTATAGGCTTCTTGTTCCTTTCAAAGAGAAGGTGTGAAAGCTTCTGAGAAGGACCCTGTCATGTTAAAATCTGATAATTTAAAATTTCTTCATTGCTACAGTCCTCTGCACTGTTCTTCTGCTAATTACAGTAAATCACCTGAATTCTCTTTTAAAAATATGCCTTTTCAATGAGATCAAATTAAAAAAAATGCGATCCCTGTGTAAACCACAAGGAATGAAGTATTATAAATACTCTAGCAGCTGTACTTTTAAATAATTAGGGAGACACATGAACTGCTCCTCTTTGATCTGAATCAATATCTCTCAGAAGTTTGGGATAAGATTTTTTTGGTTGAAATTCGTAACATCACTGATTACAACCTGCTGTTTGTAGAGTTAACTGTTTCAACTTTTCTGTCAGTAAGAAAATTAATTGTGAAGACAATAAAGAGGCAAAACTAATAACAGTGATGAATTTTGGAGCAGGTACTTTTTTCAGTCCAATTAACAGCATATGGCCTGTCAGTAACGTTTGGACGTTAAGAGGCAGTACGCTGCAAACAACCAGGAGGACTTAAGAACATTCCTCATGAAACTGTAATGTCATCTGAATTATCACTGTTACTCTTGGTCTCTCTCCACATGGCAAAGGCTTGTGTTTTGTTTACATTTTACTTCAGTATCTTGATATGTTCCAACAACCCAGAAATGGGTCATCCTTATTGAATATGTATTTACCTGACATAGGTAATTTACCAGGTTAGAAACAAAATATGCAAAATACAAGTTCTTTCTAAAGCTACTTTGATTTTTTTTTGTTAACTTGTAGAGCAGAATAGGAAGGGAATTTTTAGAAATATGGTGTTTTGTGAACCTAAGCCTTTAAGTATGACTTTAAAACTATCAGTATGTATATACAACTGCAAAAAAAATTAATGCTTTGAATGGTTAAAAGCGAAAATACATATATATAATTTCCTCTTTAAAAATCTATAAGCAAATCAACATGAGGAACACATGAATGAAGTGACTTTACAGTGTTAATAGGGCTTAATATATAAAGTATTAAGCACTGCTGTAGCACTCATAAAACAATGTGGCTAATGCTTAAACTTGTTTGACATTGGAGCCTTTTTACTACTTATATTCCAGCATATTTACAAATTGAGAAGAGGCTTGTTGAATCTTGTTCCATGATAGACTTCTGAAGTATTCAGGCTGGTAGTTTTCAATTACCTCATCTTGGCTGAGATTCAAAGCAGTCCAGCGCAAGGGGAGGAAGGCATTCAGCTTGACCAGCTGAAACACAAGAGGGGAACACATACTTTTAAAGGGGAAGAGCCCAAAGTCTGGGCTCTTCCTGACATATATCATTAACTATTAATTGAGATTCATTATTTTGTGGTTTTGTCACAGTTGGCTCTTAGGACAGGGTGTCTACATGCTTTACTAATTATCCCTAACCTGCTTGGAGGCACGTTTGTGAATGCTAGTCATTTATTGCCAATTTACATACTTGGGGGAGGGGGCTGGGGAGAGAGATTCAGTAATATAAAAACACATTAGAGCTAATGCATCAGCGTTTCCCTCAAGATCACCCTGTGCCATGACTTGACATGTCCATCTCTGTCCTAAATAAACTTAACCTCTTGCATCCTTCACAAGCAACAGGAAAGCTGAACAATTTCCTCAAGATTACTTTAATTCCTTGGAATAATGTCAGTCATTGTGTTGAATTTTAGGATGCTTTTAAAGAATGAAATTATACATTTACAATAAAGTCCTGATTTACTTATTTTATGTGAAATGTCAATTATTTTTTGTTGTTGCATAACCCTCTTCGCAGTGTGTCAGGAAGCATTTTCCTAAAAATTCATAAGGGAACATAAATCTGTTAGAATTCATATCAGTTTATTATGCTCCTTGATGCGAGGTTTGCAGTGACTTGTTTTCATGTGGTAAGCGAGTGGGCAAAGCTCAGAGTGTAGGTGTTGGGGTAGTAACATTAGCCACCCATACCTAATTTGAGATGTCATGCCTGACTGTACTGTGCCATCATGACTGAGGTGTCCATGCTTTGTCATCATTAAGTGGGTGGCTGCTGTGGCAAGATGCTTCTGTTCAATGAATCAGTTGTAAAATGAATGTTAGACTTCTGCAGGGGGAAGTATCATGCCTCCTCCTGTGACTTCCCACCCCCAAACCTTTTCTTCCTCTACTCCTCTGACATGCTGTAACAGCTTTATGAAAATCAAATGCTTTAATAGTAAAACTACCACTTAATGGAAAACAGCCAGGGTTTATTCAGTGCCTAGCTCCTAGAGAACACTTTATTTGGCGTTCCTTTTTTTCTTTTCTTACTCCATCTTACCAAGCAAATTTTAATATTTAAACACATCCCACACTGTTAAGGAGGCAAGCGTCAGCATCATAGTGAGCTTTAAAGAAGTTGTTTGAAAACTTCACACTTCTTCGGTATTTCTTTTATACAGGGCTGGGTTCTGCAGTCAGCTTAGGCAAAGTAGCCCTACACGGGCAGCAGCGAGCTCTTCCTGCAGGACAGAGATGGCCATCTGTACCTAGGTGTCCCCTGCCTGGAGCTGGCTGTAGGACTCCGCTATACACCGTCACCAGAGGATCTCGCACTTGCTCCTTGCAGCTGTTATTTAGGATGATAGCTCCAGAATGTCAATGTTCCTTACCACTGCTCTTCTCCAATGTACTGCAATCTAGAAGTGATTTCAGCATGACTGGAGAAAATTTTTTGTCTTTGTTCTCTTTCGGAGGGCAAAGTGAACAGGATGTTCTGTGGGCATAGTTCCTGTAACGTGGCTGCTGCTCATATGGAGAAGTCTCTGATATGCCTTCAACTAGTAAAGTGGATTCGTGACTCTTTCAGAGCAGTTTCTCCATTGATCTGGGCAGAGCATGGTACAGAACTGCCACTGAGGAAATGGTAATTGGCCCAATCTGCCAGACAGAGAAGAGTCTGTGTCCTGTGCTATGAGCGTGCTTGTAGGCACACGGGTGCTGCAGAGGAGTTACTGTACTGTAGGAAGATTTTGCAGTCCTGATTAGAAGTAGAATAAGCATGGTAAAACAAACAAACAAAACCCCAGCAAAAAAACAGGTTGGAGTAAAGCCTGGCAGGATGAGGCCTTGTGCAGGGTATGATGCTGCTGAACAGCTTCCCAAGGAACTTCAGAGCATTTCTGTAGTGTGTGATTATTTTAGATTTGCTTGGTATTGATCAGTTTGGAAAGTATCTCTTCCCCTTGCCACATCAACCTGTGAGAAGAGGGAGTCCCTTTCTAGTGTAAACACTAGCAGTGGGCAGCTTTGCACGCTGTTCAGTTGGGTCACAGTTTGTGAGAGCAAGTTTTGTCTGCACTTAAAACTGCTCACCTCACTAAGGTTGCCTACAAATAAATGAGGGTCTATTTTTAGCTGTGATTTCTAAGTATCTGCTGTAATGCCACCTGGGGGTTATTTATCCCATTTATTCAGAAGTGGCTTCTTTTGAAAAAGAGGAGGAGGTGAAGAGATACAGCTTCCTATATAGTAGTAAATGCATGCTGTGTATGCATGACAATATAGGTCTCCAAGGTTTAGTGGATCTGGAATTATGCCATTTGTTTCACACTAATTGAAGCATGTGTCTACAAGTGTGCAGTGCGAAACATAGGATAAATGGAAATCATAAAATAAGGGGACTGCATAACCTGTCTCATTATTAGACAGGCAGTCACTTGCACGGCACCTGAAAATGTATGTTTTGTGAAGAAAAGCTTGTCTCTTCTGTGCACATGTGTGTACATATTAAACTCGCAGGATTTATTTCTGCTAAGCCAGTCTGAGACAACATATAATCTTTTACAGCTTTTTCAGAATCCTTCCTGTATGTCCCTTGTGTTTGTGAAAGATAGCACGTACTTTCCAGTGCTTTTTAAAATTGTGAGTCCAGAGTAACAAGCGTTAGGCTTACAGCTGTTTGAGAACAAGACATCTCAAAGACTAAGTCTTGTATCTTAAACATGATTAATCTTCATTTACTCATACACTGGACTCTCTAGAAAAAGGTTTATATATTGTGTGGTTTCAAAAGACAGCTGCTGAGATAGGCTGAACTTGGTCACAATTTGAAGCAGCCTGAATGGTGCTGGAAAGAACAGGTGCATCTCTGTACCTGGCAGAGACATTCAGTGCAATATGTAGGTTAGTGTAACATGGCCATTAGTCATTTGTCATGACGTTACATTTAGCACCATGTGTACTTGAGACCTCATTGTAAATGTTTTCAAGAAAGGGAAACGAATGCAGTTTTGTTGTCTGAAGTTTGGTTTCACCAGCCAAGGCAAATGGATCTGTGCTATTGACTTTGGGATCAAACATTTATATGGCACTTCTGTCAGTTTTAAATTAAAAATTTTTTCCAGTAAGTCCTTGATTTCCATTGCTATGTCTACAGATGTATTGAGCTATGCAAGTGGATAGGAGAAACTTAGTTATATTTTAGAGATAACAAACCGTTAAGAGAGAAAACACTGTTGCTGTGTGCCTGGTCTCTGAAACCACTGAGGCATCCACTCATAGACTTGAAAAAAAGGGGAAGAAAACCTCCAACAAACAAACCCTAAGGAAAAAAAATCTCAACCCCAAACCAGATTTTCTCTCTATCTGTACACTTCAGTGCATAACAAGTAGTGTATGCTTTTTAGGCATGATTCACAGGGCAGATTCATGTGCAAGTGACTATAGGTACAGCAGTACAGGTGGATTTGGATCATGTAAGGCCAGTGCAGAACATAGGCAGAATGTGGGAAAACATCTTCCCCCTGACTTCCCAGTAAACAAGGTCAAAGCAAAAGGTTGACACTGCAGTTTTATTGTTAACACAAAAAGAGACCTGGGTCAAACTAAAGGGCCATTTATTCTTATATTCTTTCTACAACAGCAGTTAGTATCTGATACTTATGGAAAGAGGGTAGGAATGAGGACAAATAGACACAGACTGCAAATGCTAGTCTGGAGTTTTCTTTTGTAGAGACAGTGTTTTGAATCATCATGGTCAGAGCAGCCAGTAGAGTTAACTCTGTGACTTTGTGTTTGAACCTATTTACACATTACATCTACGACAGTCTGTGATAGTGAGTCTCCACAATTTAGTTATGTTCTGGATGAAAAAATAGTTCTCTTTGTTCTTTGTTTTAAGCTTCCTACCTAACTAATGGGTGCACTATCATATTATTGGGATGTGAGGGGAAAAAAATCATTCATGTGTGGTCTCTGTTTTACAGCCCTCCAGCTTATCCACTCATTGTTATCACTTTTCCAGTCTGAAAAATCCTAATTCTCTGTGTAAGAAGGTTATTCTATACCTTTAAGCAGCATTGCTGCCATTCTTGTTACCTTTACTGTTCTTTAAAAAAAAAAAAAAACAAAAAACAAAACAACCCAAAACCACAAAAAACAACCCACAAACAAAAACAAACCATAAAAATAAAAGGAATCATTTGGAAGAAAAGTTCATTCGAAAGGTCAACTCAAAGCAGAAGTTAGCCTAACTCCACAACTGAAAGATGACAAAAGCATAAGGATGAGAAAATAGGTGATGTCAAGTGCTTGCTTTCAAATCTTAAGTGGTTGGTCAGAAGTGTTAGAGATATTGTAGTGTTTTCTCTTGGATAATAGAAAGTAAAACCCAGAAAGATTGGTGAAGCTTGGAATGGAAGTTATTATCAACCTGCCATATGAACTTTTTGCTTGTTTCATTCTCATGCATTTATATTTATTTCAAATGGGTTGATTGTAGAAGCTGATAAATGATCTGCTGTCAGTTGTAGTCCACTATGTTTTGTCATCAGTGCAAGTTCATTGTAGTCAGTGATGAAATTTCACCTGCTGTGTGAGAGAAAATAAAATGCACAGTTGTGGTTGTAATTAGGGTTGAAAATCAATAGTAAAAGATGTCTTTAAAATGAGAAAGACGGTAAAAGAGAAAATGAGGAGAAAACTGTGAAAATAGAATTAACTGGGGACAGATAAGAACAGTGAATGCAGAGACATACTGGAGGAAATGGAACATTAATCCAAGGTGGAACAACTACAACCACTTTTTTCAAGGGGCTACATTTTGAGTATAAGAAAGAATGTCTTTTCTAGTAAAAACCTCTCTTCCTGTGGTGGTATGTGCCTGAAAATGGAGCTGCTAATGGTGCCTTGAAGATCCTCACGGTTTTTTTTTCTGATTCAATCCCTTGGTGGCCACCATCCTGGAAAATGAAGGACTTGAATGAAATTCACTTTAGAATTCAGGAGGGGATGTCCCTGAATTAGTGAGAGAGCAGAATCACACAGTAGAGTTCACAATAAAGAATGCTGCACCTATTTTTTTTTTTTCCATATGGTTTAAAACTATTCTTTTATAGCCTTTGAGACAAAGCATCTGGGGGTTTGGATATGACCAGATGGCTGAGCACTGAGTAGTTGTCTTCTAAGTCACTCTTAAAAAGCACCTGTACTAAAAGGGTGGAAAATTGAAAATTCTTGTTGGCTCCACAGGGGATGACTTTGTGTTTGGTTTGGATGGAGTGGAATATCTTTGACTATCGCTGATTATGAAAGAGCTTATTACTGGCTAGGGAACAGAAAAGGCAAAGCATTTAATTCTCTGCTTTTCTTAGCTTTCACCTCAAGAACATCAGCTTAGGAAACAGTGTGTCAGAATGTCAAAGAAATGCTCAGGCAGTTTGTTCTTCCTGTTTTATCTTTCTCTAAATATCAAAAACCTTGGTCATAGAAAAGACAGTCTTTCTCTTTAATAAGAAGATTTGCAGTACAAAGCTAGTACAATATGACAGGCAAATACAATAGCCTAATTAAAGCATCTTCTGCACACACAAACGTGTGAAATGCTTTCTCCTAAATAAATAGCCTTCAGTAAAGTATGTGTGTTGTGTTTAGTTATTAGAGTGCATTCTGATATCGCTTTGAAACTACATCTGCTATAGTTTAAATAGTAACCAACAAAGTATGATGAGATGGCAGAATAGTTTAATATCATGCCCTTTATCCGCCCAGAGAGCACAAAATAAGAACACAGTAAATGGCTAGCGTAAGAAGGGTAGAGCATGCCATTCTGTCAATGCAGACAATTCTGCTCCTGTTTGGCACATTAGTGGTATAATATAGAGATAAAAATGAATCCTTGCCCAGTGAATTGGATGTTTCCTAGAAGATCTGCTTGGAAATTGTTTCTGATGTTGTTAGTTAAGGAAGATTTACTTTACGCTTAAGTTATCAGACATCAGATTCCTAATGCACAAATCCCCGAGAAAGTAACATCTCACAGATATTCATGAACTTATTTTGAAGGGACAATAAATCTGTCAAATAGCTGACTTTGTAGAGCTTTGGTATATGTCATATTAAGCAAAGGTATCCCACAAAGATTTTATATGGGTTTTTTGTAGAAATGTACAAAAGCTAGATGTCATCTGACACTGTGTGCGCTTGTAAGGGCTGTATGAGAGCAAAAAAGGAGGCAGACAGCTGTTTAGAGCTCAGTTCAGCAAACATTAGCCACAAAGAGCAATGTTTGCTTTTACATCTGGGCATACAGACTTCTGAAGTCAGAGAAGTCTGTGGAACTACTCTTAGAAATAAATAACATCCAGTGGGACTCCCTGCTTCTGCCGACATGGTGGTACTACACAGAATTAAGGAGGTATGGTTAGAGTAGCATTATAACTTTCTCATACCTGTTTACAGAAAGTTTGTGGGGTTTTCTGGTTTGCATATCTAAAAAACTCCTGTAGTTACAGAATAGAAACAACTTCAGATCCAAAGCTTCTGTTGACTTCGGTGGGTTCTGGTATCTTTTGAGTCAGTAAGTCCCTTGTGCATCCATGCACAACCCTTGCTGCCAGACAAGATAAAATTGAATTCTTGAGCTGAGTATTCAGCAGTCTACAGCACTGCTTAAATGTAGATCTGAGCCTATTCTCAAGTCCCAGCTTGTTCACCATCAGTGTTGTTTATGCACAAGCCTATGCTAAAGTGTGGATTTAGGCAAAGCTCCAGAGCACACCCAAGGGCAACAGCCCAATGATGCTCAGTCCCTAGCTGGGAATGGAGCTTGTTAGCGCTGGCAGGATGGATTGGATACAGCAGAGGCAACCTGTGCTACCCACAGCCCTGTCCGGCAGCACGCATCCTGCTGTCAGATGATGGGCTACAATTGAGCTATTAGCCAGCAACGTGGGTGGAAAACATGCATGCCGTGAGTCCCATCATGCTAAACTATCTTTTCACCTTTTAGCAGAGACGTGACAGGTGATGATTCTGTGCATCTCCAAGACTGAACCTCCAAGCCTCTCGCTGCACTGCAGGTTCCACAGTCCTCCACTCATTGCATGCACTTTTTTTTTTGAAAGTAACATTGGCAATCAGTGAGAAATCCATTTGCTGTACAAAACTTAACTCAGGCATGGTATGAATTGGAAAGTGATTTAATATTTCAGATGGTAATTGTGTGCTTTTACCCTGAATGGTAGAGTAAATGGCCCCTGTCTATAAATAGGTAACATTTAACACTTTTTTTTTTAAAATGTTAGGACGTCAAACCAATGGGTATGTTGAAAGATGGGGAAGAAGTATTAGCACTGTATTGTTTACCTAGTGTATGGAACACAGCCCTCTAGAACCTTGATAGGAGTCTAATCTCTGCTATTTATGGGGGAAAAAAAATTAAATAACTAGCCATATCTGCAAAATCAATTGCTTGGCCTCCTCAGGTGGAAAGTTTGCTTAATCATGATTTTTTTTTTTTTTTCATTTTTCTATTCTTCTAGCTTTTGATTATTTTGAGATGTTTTCATCTTATTTTCAGGATTTTCTTTGTCACTCAAAGCCCTTGAATCTGATTGGAATGTTAAAGGAAAAAAAATAAAATCATCTACAACACTGAGATCAGGGTTACATTTTTTGAGTTGCCAATGCTACTTATCTGAGGCAGTTTTGATTTGATTACAAAGAGGTGGAAATTAAAATTTTCAAGGCAAGAATTAAGTGAGAATAGAAACAAAAATGCTCAGTAAATCAAAGGAAGGGCAAGTGTGATCTTCAAAAGCCTGAAAAACATAGGCCCAGTTCCCCAGCTGATGTAAACTGCCATAGCAAAGCTTTCATTAGCTGAAGAGTCCTGGCCCAGTGATCTTCAGTGAGTGAAAGAACTGATCCAGTGTAAGAACCTTAACTGTATTTTAACTGTATTTCTGCTTTGCGGAAAGAATCCTAGGGAGCTTGCAGTATCTTATTAGGATTATCATAAAGATTCAGGATGTCCTGAGCATATTGCATACACCTAGAATAACTGCATTACATGTCAAGAGATGCTGGTCTCATTGTAGTTGCTGTGTTCTAGTCCCTCTATGGATGCAGACATTCAGCATCACACCACCCTGTGCTGCTGAAAGGTTTGAGAGGTGTCTCTGACCAAGGTCCAATGTCTTAAAACAGGACTATAGTCTGGACTTGGGCTGTGGAGAGGAATCATTTTAAGGAAAGAATCTCCTTAGGTAATCTAGGAGAGGCTATTCTTAAGTAACTGTTTGAATTTGTAGTGTATATGCCTCCTCTTTGGACAAGTTGTTTTTTAAACAAATAAACACTATCCTGAAATGTATTTTCATGGTTTTCTATAAGTTATAAAGCACATAGTGATAAGCTTTAATGACCATATCATAAAATGTTTCCCTGCAGATATACAGAAATCTCTTCCAAGTTACAGAACTGAGTACATAGACTGTAGGGTTTTGTTCTGAGCTGATTCAAGAGATGAATTATAATAACATGTAGAACTGGGAAGAGGAGAGAGTTTTCAGACAATCAAATGCTCAGTTGTGTAAATTGAGATAAACTTGTATATTTTATGGGGGCTTATGTGACTTATGCAAGCTAAGCATCTGATTAATAATTTAAATATTTCATAGCACAGTAAAGGAGTATCTTGTAAAATATTCTGATAAATTGCATTTTTAGGGTTAAATATCTCTAGAGAAATAGGAGGGAACTCCAAAACCTACTGCCACTCACAAGAGTGTGTTTGTAGCAAACATTTCCAGCAGTTGTGCTCCTAAATTCAATTACACTGGTGGCTTCTGCGTGGACTGTGGTGGACAATCATCCACATCATAAAAAGTGTAGATCGTTTGCCACAACTGAGCAAAACTGTCATTTTCTGCCTAAAAGAAGCTGGGGCTAAACTAAGGCAGAAAATAAATCCTCTGTGACTCATAAAGAGAGCGCTTTTTTAGGTCAGGTCAAGAACAAAGACATTGGCAGCATAACACTGAGAGGCTCATAGTGGTGTATCCCTAAGGACAGCTCCCAACACCAATAGGAATTTTTTTCATGATGGGGTGAATGGTTTTTGAATGGATTTGTAAATGCCCTTAAAATAATCAGTTTATTCAATTAGAAAATTCTCCTTTAAACATGGAAAACATGGAAGGATTTTTTTTTTTTTACCAAATATATTGTTTAGTCTCTGTAGCAGTAGGAAAAAAAAGGAAGAGATGGCTCTCAGAACAGGGACAGAGTAAATGCTCTGGGGAGGGTGAGACAGAGCGAACGTTACCATTGCCCTCTCCTCTGCCATGCACAGACACACACACGCTCTCTTAGCACACTGCAGCTGCATTTTCTTTAGTATTGAGTAGGGAATGGAACAGCCTTCTGCCTTTGGGTCAAGGTGCTTGTTAATATTATTGAAATGAAATTATAATTTTGCCTCCAAGTTCAGATTTTCTTGTGAGTCTTGTTATTTCTGTGAATTTTACTTTGCAGAAAAGGTCCAGAACTGAATAGCTGCTTTCCTAATTTCCCCCATGTTATATTTTCCAATTCTTTTTGTTTGTTTGTTCAAAACCAGTATGCTTGAGTTTTCCTATTGAATCCCATGCTGCTCAGTAACAGGAACAATCTTGTGGTGTTTTTGCAGTGGATCTGCATGTTAAAGGCTAATATTAACGTAACACAGATGGGAGGTGGTAAAATCTTTCCCAGAAAGAGAGGTAGGAGAGAGTTCAAGAAAGCATGGCCTGCTCACTTGTTTTGGTCCAAGACCTCTTTTGACCTTGGTTTTGGATTCAGTTCACCTTGAAATTATAATCATTCTTTAGAAAGTAGTTTGAGAGTGCAGTTTCAGCTACTTGCTACCTTAACACTGATTTTATTCTTTTTTTTTTTTTTTCTCAAGTACTGTTGTGAGCTAACAGTTGTATACATGTAAACCTTATTCAACCTTCCACTTTTGAGCAAAGTTTAGAGCTGGCTGGTTTCAGAATTGACGGTGTATTCCCTGTCCTGCCCAAGCTGATCTTTCTACACAAACTCTGCATTTCCCCATGAATGCAGGAAATTCTCCTGAAGGCTTCCGTGACACACTCCACACCCACACCCCCAGTAATTGGGTTGCTAGGAATAAAATTTGTTTCTGCTTTTCATTTCTAACCTCCAGAAAAATGTCACAAAGTCCACAGACTGCAAGTGGCCAAGTGGAAACCTGACTCCATGACCTGCACTCTGTGGGTGACAAATGAGGATAGTGGGACTGTTCTGGCAAGCACATATGCCAGTACTCCGAGGAGAAAGGGACCCTTGAGATGTCCTTCACCTACTCTACTCATCTGTGAATCCTTCCTTCGCTGCTGGAGGATCATGTAGTATGTGGACAAAATAAACCTCAAGGAAATGAGAAGTCTCCCCTGTCCCTGTGGATTTCTGCTGTCTGACAGTGGGCTACTCTAGAAGTTTGTGTAATGTCATATAGTCCAGTGAATGTCTTCCTTTGCGTATTTGTTGGTCAAAAATGAAAATAAGTTGTATGAATTGTGTGTAAGCTAAGCTACCTAAAGAGTTTGCTCTTAGGAGGTATTACAGCACTCTCAATGCACCGAACTCAGGGAAACTGCGAACACTCAGAAATTTGTGACCAGCTAGGAGATGGCTGGGAACCTCCCTGGGTCACAGCTAAACAAAACTGTTCCATCAGTTATAAAACTGGTAGATCTCTCGAGGCAGCCTGAATTACTTACTATCTGTGCACGTTTCTATGGGGTCAAGTGGTTTGGCATGCATATGGTTTGGTCTAAACTCTGCTTTGGGGCAGTGAATTTAGGCCTTTCTGAGGGTCTGAGATACACTTTTGAAAAGTTTTCCACATGGTCAAACTACAGAATGCACGGTGAGGAAAGAAACCCTGTCCACAATTTTCAGCCTAGGCTAGACTGAGGTGTACTGTAAATCTCACATTAAATCCTTTTTAGCTGTATTTCTAGCCTGACTGTTTAGCTGAAGAGCTTCAGATGTAGGCAGCCAAACTTTTGGATCCTAATGAATCCTTGTGAATCTTTGAAGCTTTGCCCATCATTAATCAGCCCATCCATGAAAAGATATTCGAGACATATGCACCATATGTACATGCATGTGCTCCTGTAACTATTAATAAAAACAGCAATATTGTCATCTCAATATGAGTATAATCAACACCTTACGGAATTGCCTTCCTACTGTTTGAGGTTTAAGAAACTAGATCCCCATCTCCATTGTATAAACATTTAAAAACATCACCTAGTTACAAAGTATTCCCCAAATACATGTTTTTCTTTGAAGATATTCCTACTAATGATGTGTTACTAGTGTGAAGGGCCAAATTATCTACTCATCTAATTGGTTCAGCTCCACTGTGCCGCAGAATTTGACATTATCATTTCTCAGGGTCTAACATAATTTATACAAAAGATCAATTTGTTATACTTATCATGTTAGTATAGAGCACCCTTAATACAGGACATTTTATGCAGCATTAGCTTTCCAGCATTTTTAGTGCAGAAAAAATATTTTTTTTTTTTTTCTTAGCATTAATTTAGGCAGCTCTTATTCAAATGTTTTTGCTCCTCTGCTTTTATAAATTAAGTAATCTAATTGTATTGTAAATATTTATCTTTCCTAAATTAATTGTGGAATAAAAATTAATTAGTTTGAAAAATATGAATTGCCTTTCAATATCACATTTAAACATATAACAAATTAACAGGATAATTTTTCTCTTCTACTCTCTGCATGTGAAAGCTAGCCAGTGTAAACCACAAGATATGGTTTCCTTGTTCTCAGTTGTCATTAAGCACAGGCCTCTTCTGACAAGTTTTTGACACATTGCTCTTCCATCAGGTTCCTTACTTTCGATTGTGGAATGACAAGTCTATTTTGTGGCGGTGTGAAATGAACCATGTACTGCTACCGCTGTCTCATGTCTCATAATGGAAGGTTCACAGCATGGACAATTGGGAATTTCTCCAGGCAGGGGAAAAGCACTTATTTTCAACCCCTAGCTTTAATCAATCAAGGAGAAACTGGAAATCGCTGTAAAGTAATGAATGTCAATTTATGTACATGCTATTGATTTTAGAAATTTAATGCTCTGTTTCCCTATTTTATGTTGACCTTATGAAGCTTAAAGATGAACACAAAAGGTGAATATTCTTGAGACAGAATTGTTTTTTCCCCTGGAAATATGAACAAATACTTTGTACCTTCTGTGTATGGAAGGAAAAAAAAAAAACAAACAAAAAAAACCAAAAAAAACCCAGGGTCATCTGGAATTTAAGCCAAAGGGCTGTACCAAGTCAAGGGACTGAAGACAGGGGTATGTTATTAAATCCATTTGTTGCAAAATGGACAGAACCATTCTTGCAAAACACATCCCAGTTGTTGTCATCTTGGCATACTGAGGATTTGGGTTATTAAAATTCACCCTTTGGTTAAATGCACTCTTGATTTAACATTCGTTATTTTTATATAAAGTGTGAAGTATTGTTTTGAATAATTCACTGTTCATCTACCTTGTAGTTTGCATGCTTTGTGCTCCTTCATAACACTCTGACAGAGAGTGAGAGAGAGATTAGTAAACATGACCCCAGAAGACCTTTGTAAGTGCCTGTCTAGCATAACTTATTGGCTTCACTTTCTCTGTTCTGAGGATCGTTAGCTTCACTGGATACATTACACACGAGTTCTGCTATTGCTTATCTTCACAAAGTTTACATCTCCCTGCTTTTTATTCCCAGATAAGATGCTCGTGCACTGTCAGTTAAAGTATACTCCCAGGAACTTGCCCTCTCCCCTGTAGAGGAAGAAAACAATGACTTCAGATATTATATAATTTGAACCTACGTTGAAAAACCTCATTCTCATAATGTTGTTTCTCTAACTCCTCCTAAGCATAAAAAACAATTCCAGTAAGAAACAGAATGTTATGCTGGTGTTTTAATCAGTCACAACATTCTGCTCCTACAGAAGCAGTAAGAAAACACATACAGAATGTTTTGTTCACTCAGAGGATTTCTTGTTGATCTCCACTGTATATTTGTACAAAGGCTCTCGGGGGATTTCTCATGTTACTTCCCTGAACACACAGTAACAGGACGGCACAGGAAAAGTGCTCGAGTAACAGTATGCTCTTAAACAGTGTATTCTTCTACTACTGCAAAAATTGAAGCCAGCTCTGAAAGACAGGTTTTTTCCCCTCTTTGCAGTAGTTTTACAAATGAAATCACAATACTCCCTGAAATTACTAGTGCACTTGACTCCACGATCAATTTATTCCATTTTCAATATAGACTTTGACAAGAATGATTTGTTTATGCTGTCACATGAATCAGTCTCAGTAAATTACACCTGTCAAAGTTACTTTGTCTGCACAATACAGTTTGCTTTATTTTTGACACCTGTGCAGTTGGAAAAGCTATTGTAAATAGTGTAAAAACTTGAGTCAGAGGGTAAGCTATCTGCCTTTAAATCCTGTTCCCTGTGTCAAAAAAAAAAAAAAAAAAATCTCAGCACTCCCTCCACAGGAGTATTTTTTTACTTATTATGGAATTGATAACTAATAATGATTAAAATGTGATTTGAAGTTTGGATTTTGAATATAGTGTGTATATCAAAATGCATATTAAATGTATTTGCAGACAAATGCATCTGTGAGAGTATGCATGTAGCAGAACTCTACTGCCAAACTGTAGAGATGTCACGTCACCATCAAAGTGTCTATGCAGCATGTCAGTGTAGCACCATTCATTAGCTTCTTTTCTTTTTTAAACTATTTTGCTCCCTTTTTATCATTGCATTGTAGCTAAAATCAAGGTCTAGACTGTGCCCTGGGGTTCAGCTGGACCTCTTGCATATCCTTGCCATCAGTGAGCCTCAGTAAAATCTTCTCTCAGGGAGCTCCCTCCCTGGTTTGGGGTCTTGCTGCCCTACATGTAACGACAGATTGCTTCTGCACTTGTCCGAGGTGGAAGGGAAGTAGCAGCTCAATACTGATGTGCCCAAGCTTATTCCTTCTGGCGGTCTTATACAGGTGCAACCCAGATCAAAGCTGAACCTTGATACTGAGCTACACAGCATGCTTCGGGGTACTGAAGGAGAATAATTGTAATGATGATTTCTTATGTTAACAAAACACCATTTCATCTGTTTACAGAAATTAGAGTTGGTTTGTGGCATTAGTTACTATTAAGCAAAATAAAAAAGAAACACGTTAGTAGTTATACACTGAAGGGTCAACAAAAAGACTTCAGTTTTATCTGCATGACAACAGTGCATCAGTTAACTTGCATATTTTCGTGCAAAACTCTGTTTGCCTGCCTTTTCCAGTGCCAGGGAAACTTGGTTTCATTTAGACTGATATGTGGTCACATTGAGTTAAACCACAATGAACCCACTTTAGACCATAATAAAAGTATTGCCATTTTCAGCAATGTAGCTCAACTTTTTTACATAACAGGCTTTGTTTAATCTGGAGCAGCATTTTATGAAGACAGGCCCTTAGTGCTCATTAAAGCAACGCAGGGACGTCTGCTTAGATGGAGCCTGAATTTTGCACTTAAGGAAATCTTCCAAATTGGAGAGGTGAAAAATGTAAAAATATTGAGGTAAACTGAAATGAATAACTGCTAAAGAAAAATAAGGCACTACAGTTATTATCAGGCTAATCTGTTAGTAATTAATTGAAGAACCAGATTACTTGGGCTCTCTGGTTCCTCGCTCTGCCTCTTCCTTTCAATTCACCTATGTCTTTTCAATTTGAATGTTCTGCCAGGAACTAAAGCACTCGGTGCTTAACAGACCTTCATGATAGAGTTCATTTGATCCAGGCAGGCCCAATTTATAGCTGCCTCTCCCCAGAGCCTTTTTACTTTGCTAGGATTATGATTTGCTGTTGTAATATTGGGATGTCAACAAAAGAAGCCAAAGACAAATGTTGTTGATTGATGGTACCCTATGTTTCTCCAAGAGGAGTGCTTTATCAACATCATAAAGGACCTTATCCTTTCCAAAAACAGGGTGGATTTTGTGGCCATGACAAACAGGAAAGGTTTTTATCGTTAACATTGTAAGCAGTTTTGTAATCAGACACATTTCTGTGTACCCGAGCAACTCCTGGTGCTATTGAAGTGTCACTTTTTATTCGAAATCGTGCTCTAAAAACTAGAAAGCAAAGAATGAATATAGGATTTCTAAAAAGAAACTAATTTTTAGTTCAACAGCATTGGCAGGAGGATTACTGTAGCAGTTTTCCCTTTCTTGCCTCCAATTTATAATTTTGGATAGTTGGTGATTTTTTTTTAATTATTATTTTGAGAGTAAAATGAGTTGAATGGTCCTGTGTATTTTATAAGATTTTGCTGCAAAAATCTGTCTCTGTAATTGGTAAACTGTCTTGCAAACCATAGCTTGTGTAAGTAGTTTTTATTTATATGAATAATCTCTTTTACTTCCTTGGGGCAGGAATACTTAAGTAATCTTAAAGAATATTTAAAAGACGAGGCTTTTGCTGGCAGTAGTTTTTAACTCATACTATTCTGCTTCCTTTTCTGTCCTTTAATTGAAATATGCATGGATCTGACCTCAGAATCAAGAGAGGCCAGATCTCACTGGCTCTTACCAGTCTAACCTGTGCTCACCAGAGCAGTTCCAGTGGTTTGGAATAAGGGTCACTTGTGTCAATTAAGCTTTGCTGGATTAATCCCTTCTTTCAGTGCTAGGATACGACATGCTGTTGGCGTTACTGCTTAAGTATGCTACACGTGTCTGTGGGTAGAATTGATGGATAGGGGCCTGACACCCTCGATAGCTGTCAGGGCCCCGAGCTCACTAACGCTCCTCAGTGGCCCTGCTCAGCCTCCCCAGCGCCCCTGCCCACGGCCCAGGAACCCCATTGCAGCTCAGCGCTGCGGCTTCAGCCCCTGCCGGAGCTGCGGTGTAGGTGTGCACAGCCCCAGCCCTGCTCCTCAACTGTCACTGGGATTTCCTCAGTGGGCCTTGGACGCGGCGTGTAACCTGCGGCTCACTGGGCTGTCACAGGGCCTTGCTGTGGCTGTGCCGCTGGGCTGCAGTGCCGCGGGACTGTGCCCTGGTGCTCAGCACCCAGCCTCTGCTGTGGCCTCACAGCTCCGGGATGGCCGGCCCTCGGCGAGCAGCCCAGCTCGTGCTGCTCCCTGACTGTACAAGTCAGGGAGCTGCCTGGAAAAACTGTTATGATTTGTGTTTCACACCTTGAGGGAAACCCAAAGAAGAATGTATTAATAGTTTTGGCAACAGCCATTCACTTCTGAGAGGTCATTTTTCCTGATGAGAGATTTACCATTCTCCTATCCCAGAGGATGTAGCACTGGCTCTTGTCCTTATCTTGCTCAAGCTTCCTGATTACTAAAAAACAAAACAAAAAACCCCCAACCAACTGAAAAAACTGTTTGCATAGATTCCTTACTGCAGGTTTGAGCTTGCAATCCTTGCTCAGACAGAGTTCCCACTGAGCCTGGTGTTTCTTCAGCACACCTGGCCTCAAACAGTGGATGGGCTATTGAAGACTTATCAATGTGAGGATCAACCTTTTCTTTTTCATTCCACTTGAGTCCCTTCCTCCCCACTTGTGATTCCCACCCAACATCAATTCCTTTATCTCTTTGATACATCCCTTGTCCCTGGCTGCAGTTGCTTGCCTACCTCAGCAGCGTTACCTACCCTCGGTGCTCACTTCTCTCTTCCCTAACATAAGGGAATTCCTCCTCCTGGGTATCCTTCTGGGTTTTTTACTGAGGTGCTGGCAGGCAAGTAGCAGTGAGGTCTGAGGGAAGGTATTTCCCTGTCAGACCAGTCAGAACATGCAGGTCTTGTTATCCAGAATGCATGCACGCTCTCCCTGTGCCCTGTGCACGCTTGTTACCTGTCAGACACAGGCAACTCAAGTTGTCCCGTTGTTTGCATTCAACCCCTGGGCACCATGATGAGTGGATCTAGTCTAATACGTGCACTGTAGGTCTGATTATTCTGTTAGTTTATGACCACCTCCTTTCCTACAGTTGTATTTGATTTATAGGGTGTAATAACATGTAAGTGTTTTTCGTGCATATGGTACAGCCTCTAACACCACCCAGTAGGCCTTGTGCAGAACAGGGAATGTGCTTTGAGATACTGCAGTGGTGAACAGTTATTGGTGAAGAAGTAATCTGCACTTATGTGGCTCTCCTTAGATTGAAAAAAGAAAGACTACTAGTGCCAGGAGTTGTTACACCTGGGCAGTGAGTGTGGTATGAACACTTCACAGCAGTCACATCCATTGGCATCTGGGGAACAAATTCAGCTGTCAGTAACCTCAAAGCCCCAGTTTAGGGATTTGTTTTGTGTCTAATGGATGTCAGTGATGAGTTTGGGGACTAAATTCTCAGCTGATACCCATCGGTTTACATCCAACTGAAGCTGCAGAATGGAAAGTTGGGAAAAGTTGGCCCTTTGTGTTCCATGGGAAAGCTTTGATCAGCCAAAGTGTATACAATGAACTGCACCTTACGGACTTCTGAGTTCTTTGCATTCTTTGATTTGTGATGAAGGACAGGTGAGCTAGTGAAGGAATTCACCAGTAGACCCAAGTCTATTCCTGACCCAATTAGAAAATACACGTGTGTTAGGAAAGATTGCGAACTGATCCTGTTAGCTGTGACTTCAGCTTTTTGATGCCAAGAGAAAAATGTTCCTTCATAACCAATTCAATGGGGTGCTGAGCCCTTCCTGTGAGGCTGTTAGCATCTTCAGGGAAGGTCATGGCAGCTGGGTATCTTGCAGGATTAAATCCAGAGTTAGAATTGGAGCCTGAGTTTTGGAAGCCTCAAGTTTGTGCATGGCTGTAGCTGCCATTGGGTGGCCCACTGAGAGAGGGAAGAGCGTTTGTTAGCATTTGGGTAGTATGTAGAGGAATGAGTGTGCATGCTGGGATGGGATTTAAAGCTTCAAACCAATTAGATTTTTAATTGTTTCTTTTTTTCTGTTTGTTAGCAGTTGTGATTAACTACCCTAGGCCAATAGATAGCTAAAGCACAGCCCCATGTAGGGACACCACATCCCTACTAGTCTGGGAAGTTTCTTACAAAAATGAGTCCTGGATTATCTCTAAAATACCCACAGTGCACAAAACCTGCATAAACCTGGTAAAAGTAGTAAGTCTGTTTACTGCAAAGAAATTTCAGGGCAAATTGAGAATGTTTATTTTCTAAACACATTCCACAGTAATTTTGAAATGATGGCTTTTTTTTTTTACAAATAACAGTTTCAATATCCTTTGCTTCACAAGTGTTTGATCTAACCACAGTTGATGTTTAGCCATGGTAACACTCAGGATCTTTTTTTTTTCATGCCTGTTGCTTTTCTGCCCCCCCACCCCCCTCCACCCCCTAACGCAGATTGATTTGGAAACTATCCAAGTTCTCTCAGGAGTGGTATCAAATTTTCTCTGTTCTCTTCACACCTGACCCATTCTGGCTTCCTTTAAATGCTAAAACTAGCAAGGACCCAGCCGTGATGGAAAAAAACAAACAAGAAAATCTCATTACATGTTATCCCTGTACAGTAAAGGTAGCTAATGGGGAATGTGTTTCAATGGATATATAACAGAATATGTTAAAAGGAAAGTCACCAGTCAGGTTTCTTTTTATATCAGATCATATTTAAGAAAAAGGAAAAATAAATGTAGGCATTTCTAGAACAGCTGTACCTACCTATGCACCACTCTGTACCCATCTGTTTATACCCTTTTACTCATGGAATAATAAAAACAAACCTTTTCCATATTCACACTTTAAAACACACAGTGCAGTTCAATCTGATATTTCATGTAATAATCAAACCAATTCCCCTGCTGATAGCAGCACACACATTTGTGCGTCAGTTCTTTAAATACCCGACCTTTGGGAAATAGGCCCTGAGTTGGAGCAGGAGGTACTCAGGCTGAGCATACAATGAGTTTAAATGGAATAAGCTAATTTGTCACTGTTTTGTTATGATTGAATATATGTGTTTAGAATGAAATTTAATTTAAATCCAATTTGTAACATCTCTGTGGGTGGGACACAGGAAAAAAAAAAACCCAAAGGATATATTAACTGGTTACTGTACTGTGAATGTAATGGGACTTCTGAGTTTAATGTTCAATTAAAAAGCCCTGCATGTTCTTATTACTGTTTACAGGAGTGGGTTTGGGGGAGATTTATGTTGTAAAAAAAACCCTGTACAACCCTTTTCTTGTCACTGACTCGTGCAAAGTCTTTACCTGGTACAGTTAAGCCATCTGTTACTCTTGAAGGAAAATTCAGTCGCAGAGGTATCAAGAGATAAAAAGAGCATTTTTATCTAAACATTTGCCTGAGTTGCCGCGTTGTTTTTTCACTTCAGAAAATGAAGATGAATTAGTGTAACTGGCTGTTGTGTTTTGATATGAACCAGAAGAAGCTAAGTGGAATAAACAAGCGTGAGCCTTGCGGGGGCTGATCAGTCACAGACGGCAGGCGCTGGGAGCAGCTCCGCACCCGCACCACCCTGCGGACCCGCACCGAGCAGCGCTGCCGGGGCTCAGCAAAGCCTGGCACCGTCAGCTTCATCTCTTCTCCCCCACCTCCTCCTGCTACTTTAACAGTAGCTGGGGAACATGATAAATGGTAGGAGGAAAAGCAGCTTTTTTTCCTGCTGGTTGGTGGATTGGCACTTTGTTATCGGGCGCTTGGCTGCGGGGGTCAGAGCCTCTAGTTGGGGTCCCAGCTGCTAATAGTCAAGGATTGCTTGGTGGGCTCCAGTTAAATGACCCTACACTGGATTTATTCTTTCAGTTATTTTTTTTTCTCGCTTCTTTACTTGAGAAAAATGTTCAAATTATCATATATCAAGCAGGGTGTTTAAACAAGGTTCAGAAAATGATACTAACCCAGGAAGAGCCAGGAACTGTGAAGCTGGATGGAGGGAAGGAGAGAAGGATGGGCAGGCAGGCACTCACCATTCTTTATATTAAGGATAAACAGCATGAATCAAAGGTATCTAAGTTTGACTGTATAGGCAATCATTAGTTCGTATCACCTTTGCATTGTTTATTTAACCTTGAATGTCTGTATCAAATATATCCTTTATATAATCACTATCCATAGAGATATATAAATATATATACGTATAATAGATCCTGCAAAGACAAGTCTATTTATTATAGACCCTTAAAGTACATGCAAATAATTAAATGCTTTGTTGCTTATATAGTATGTTCTTTCATTTGCATGTTATTTACCTGATATTAAGTAAGGACTTATTACAAGCTCTCAAAACAGATATATCCCTTATTGGGTAATTAATACTAATCTTGCAAACACATTAACAACACAGAGACAGTAACAGCTATCTTAGGAGCTGTTACAGTCCGTCTTGTAAATCCTGTCTTAGTGTGTGGAGGGGTTCATGCTCCTTTGGAGATATGAGAATCTACAGTGTCAATCCTGATGCCATGCATGGGAGCCAAGCCTGTAGGGATCCCTTCCCTCCAGATTTTGAGGATTTGAATGCAGCTTTAACAGTGTATTTGAAGTGTATGCACATGTGGGTGAGTGAGACACACTAAAAACCACATCTGCTATTTTGAACTGCTTTAGTGTTTTCCATTTTATTTGGTCAGCATTAGGAATAAGCAAACTAAGCTTTTAAATTTAATTTTTAAAAGTGAATAGAAAAAATCAGAAACCCCTTTTAAAGACTTTGTTTATTAAAGTAAACAAATAGTATTGTTCAAGATAGGTTTTGTGGATGATCTGGGTGGGTTTGTTTTGTTTTTAGTCTCAAAAACCTGCAGATATGATGTTTTCTCTCAGATATAAATATGCTTTCAGGTTGTGACCTCCAGAAATTACTTCCATAGAGGGAGTGCTGACTGAAATGATTGTAACCATGATTTTACTGTAATAACTTGCAGAACAGAGATGGTGCAGTAAGTGTGATGGTTTCATATACATTTACTCATGGCTTTTAAAATTACTTTTGTGACTAGATGGTAGGACCAACCTGTTTTGTCTTCCATACATATATTTATATTTGGCCATCCACAAGAACTATATTATCCTGTCTCTGAGTAGGAAGTGAATGGTATCTCCTGCCAGCATTGCCTACGCTGGCTGTGCTACACCCTCACAGAGCAACTGATGTTACCTGCTGTTTATGCTTGTGTTAAACTTCCTAGAAATATAAGAACAATTTTATGGGTGCAAAGATAAGTGTTTTGGGTACAGGCCATGTTTACAATTCTACTTGGAATTAATAAAGAAAACAGACAGACTATACCCACGAAAAGAAAAGGTGTAGGTGGCAGAGTATTGATTGAAATTAAATGGATTCTGTTTTGTAACCCAATTATCTCAAAAGTAACCCAGGTCTGCATTCAAAGACATGTAAAATCCCAAGTCATTGTGAATCCAGAACCACCTTCTGAGATCCAAAATACCAGATTGCTTCAAGCACTACAATAAATATTTATATTTACAGTCCTCTTTGGTTTGCGACTTGGCTTATTGCATATTTTCCAGGACAAGAAATACTCTTCTGACATAGTGTCTCTTAGAAATGAGCATTCCTTCAATTTTCATACTCTTTCATTTTTCTTTGCACTGTCAGATCAGTGTTTGTAGTGGCACAAAAGGGGATATGCTACAGATAGTTCAACTTCCATTATACTGGTGCCCAGTGATGCAGGGGTGGATTTCAGTTCATCATGGGAGAGTTACTGTAATTGTCTCAGAGCTTCATTAGCTGTCAGTCCTCCCCTCTGTGTCTGACATGTCAAAACCCAGAGACAAGCTGCTAATTTCTTGTTGAAAGCAGCCACAGTCTCAGGAGCTTGAAAAGATATACAAGCTCCTTCCTTTTATGCTAACACACCTGACAAGTGCCATGTGCTCTTACCTCTCAGTGAAATCTGAAATCAATGGTTTTTGTGGGTGCTCAGAGCTCTCAAGTGGCTCTTTTAAAGATGCAAACCACAGCTGGGTTTGGCGGGTTCTTGGCATCCATCTGTGACTCTGCCACATGCATTCTTTCTGACCTTGAGCAAGTCACTTAGTCTGGCTCCTCTTCAGCTTCTTGATCTCAAAAATGGAGCATGTAGCTTTTTGTACCTAACAGGTCTGTGGTGAAGATTAATTCCTGAATATTGGTAACGTGTTCAGGTTTTATGGTGATGGTTATTTTGCAGAATAATATCACAAATAATATTTAGATCCTTAAGGTGTTCACATGGAGTTGTTCATGCTGCATCTATCCTGACTCCACATCCAGACAAGATTTACGTCCTACCCAGCCCATAGTCTTGTTTCCCTGAGCTGGAAACTCAAGAGCATGTGTTGGAACACAAGTGATGTGCAGTGTTTGTGGGCACACCATGGAGCACATCTGCCCTACAGCTGCAAGGTGAGATGCTGTGACATGCTGCAGTTTGTCTTCTCCTGAAGCTTGGCTTTCTCAAGTATGTTGGAAGCACCTTAGCAGCTTTGTTATTCCAGGCCTAGTGGATCCAGAGCGGTCCTTGGGGTAATTCTGTGAAGGCTGTGTGTTCTGCCTACATGGTTGCCTTCAGCAGCAACATGATAAGCAGCAGCTTGTGGCACCATCGCACCCTCCCACACCGGGGATGACTAGAATGTGCAGTTGTCTTCCCTGTTTCCTAAACGAGTACATGATTTTATAGCCATTGGATCCTGCGCTGATCCCAGACAGGCACACAGATCTCGCATGCTGTTACAAAGGAGGAAACCTTGAGAAATGCTACATGTCTGCAACTTAAGCAGAGTTGCTAGTCAATCTAGGCTCTCAGAATTGCATCTGTTCTTTAATGAAAGTATGATGTATGCAGCCATTTTGCATTTAAAGAATTGTGGTTTTTTGTTTGTTGGGTTTTTTTTTTTGTATGGATGGCATTGACCAAAAATATTGTCTAAACACACTGATGTTTTTATATAATCTTTACTGTGATTGCCTTCTGCAATTTTGGAGCTGTTATTTTTAGCTCTTCATCTCTACACCAAGACCTTTTGGCATCTTTGTGGAACAGGAGCAGTGTCCTGATTTAGTACAGCTCCATGATACTGACATTGTATAACTGAAGGAAGGAAATAGCTCCCTTGGTATGTACTTTTACTGTTAAGTAGCGTAGGGATATTTGTTGAGATTCATTGAGGAGCAGACGCTGTAAGAAGTTGCAGAGTACTGTAGCTTTCCAGCAGAGGACAAGGGTATGGAGGCTCCAAGGGAAACAGACAACCTTTTTAATTCTCATAATGCTTACTGTTCTTTGTTTCCAGGATGAGCAAAGCAGTAAATATCAAGCAAAGGATGTTGATTTGTATGCACAGCAATTGTTGGAATAAAAATCAGTTCAGACCCCAGTGACTCTTGCCAGCCCTTGTTATGGCTGTAGAGATGTAAATGCACAGAAAGTAAATACAACTTAAAATTCAAGCTACCCATCAGATTGTAACTCCAAATAGATCACTCTCCTTCCAGAAATGACTGGAAAGTTTCCACAGGAGCGGAGAGGCAGCAGGGGAGCAAGACCTGTGGAACTGTGCTTGTGTGGGGAGCTGTATCATCAGCTCTGAGATGCTGCTGGCATTTCATTTGTTGTTAAGTAGCACAAAAATCTATTGCAGAGCAAAACAAAATGAGGACTCTGTATCAGAGTGTAGATGCCAATCTTGCATTAATAAAACAATAAATGAAATTAATAATTTATCCATGGCTGGTTTTACTTTTTGGGTGGGTTGTTTTCAGTTTTTCTAAACACCAATAGAAGGATATTTCCATTCAAACTGAACTGGAGTGAAATTACTTCTACTACAGATAAAACATATTCAGATGAGCGGCATGCTTTCCCCACAAAGCTAACTGCAATCCCAATTAACACTTCTCAAAACTGAATTTATTTTTTTCCCCCTACTTCCTAATGAGGTTTTTTCCTCCCTGCTGTCTTGATACAAAGCTTTATGCCGTATGAGTGTGTTCATATGGTGCTTGAGTGCGTTATCTGACCTTGATTGGTGTTTTGGGAGCCAGTTAAATAGATTACATAGAGGTTACCTTGACAACTGTCTTTGCTGATTTAGCAATGCAGTTCATTCTTGGGCACAAGACTCTCAGCAACTGTGGAATTCCACTGACTTCATATTAATCATTAACACAATGTTCTGGGGAGGCTCTGCCGAGCTAGCAATAAGGACTGTATTGAAATTATTTTTTTTACTGGGTAAATGTTATAGACCAAGATATGTTTACAGTATGAAATGCTGTTCACAGTCATAAAATGAAAATATATGTTCCTGTTTATTTTTTCTCTCTCTTCTAGTTTCAACAATAATATTGGAATAATAAATCTCCTATCGTGTCTGATGGGAAAAGATGGTCTTTTAAATGAAACTCTTTCCTTAACATTGATCTTACACCATACCTTCTTTTAAGTCTGTGCTGTAACCTCACAGGCTTGACAGATAGTTAAATTCAGTGTGCAAAAGCTTGTGAGCCTGGAATCTGATCCCTATTAACTTCAAGGAGATTGCTGCTGATTTACATTAGTGTTACATATTGGTCAGAATCTGGCCCTTTTCAAAAGATGCTTGAAGCAAAGATAGCCACTTCCATTGTCAAAACTGTTGTCCAAAATTGTTTACAATAGCCTTAAACATTAAAGATAGTATGTAATCAGGGCTTTTGGCTTTGTCTTTAAAATTAATCTTTCTACTTTTAAGTTTTAAGCTCAACCACAGTTTTGCAGGAGGATGTCAAGATTCTGGGGCTGTGTTTTGTAGGAAGCTAGAAATCTTGTGGAAATTAGACAAAGTTTTTAATGAATTAAATATGAAAATGAATAATGTAGTCAGAGCAGGGGCCACACTTTTTTCTTCCGATATGATATTCAATGTATCTCATAATGTCTTGTCCATCCTCCCCATTTTCCATCTGCGGTGTTGTACTGAAAATCCAACTGAGTTTTGAGTTGACAATGTGTAACTGTGTCATACAGAATGTCACATACAAAGTCAATGAAGAAAACAGTTGAGGTCTATGGCACATGTGGATTTCACATGTGGAGGGAATTTATGGGTAGACATATTAGCTAAATATTTTTGCTAATGCTATCAGGTAATGAAATAATTTTTTTTTTTAAACTGCCATTATTAGGTTTCAGAGTTAGTCCATTACAGATAAGTCAGTCATTTGTACTTCCTGGAGTGGCTGCCTGCAAACTCAGAAAGACAGAATTAATCATGGTGTCTTCACCTCCTGGTTTTAAAGTTAGTATTTGTCCAGTTTGAGAATTTCTTTTTTTTTTTTTTTTGACTGAAATTATACTGAAGAATAATTTCTCCCAGATTTGTTCTTTCATTCTTTTAGCAGTTTGGTGCTGGGCCAGTACCACAGGCATGAGCCATGTTTGTTGTTTGGGGTGAGGTCAGTGCACACATTGCTGTGCTGGGCGCTGCTGTGAGCTGACTGTGGCCACCACAGCTACTGAAGATTTTCTTTCTTAGGTGTTTTCTGCAGAGAGCACTAGAAATTATTGAAACTTTTCTCTCAAGATGTGTCTGGGAATGGTCTCGTATGCTGTCTGCGGTCAGGAAGGACTTTTCACTCACTTCAATGCAGAGGACTACACAACCATGTGAAGAGGCAACTCTTATCTAAACAGATTTCAAATTTTTTGGAGGCAGGTATCTACTATCGTTCCATAAATGTCTTAGTGAGACATTACAGTTGTCGTTGTACTCCTGATTCTGTGTCCCTGATGCTGTCTTGGCACACTGATAGCATTTGAGACAAAACATTGGAAGCATCAGTGGAAGAGTCAGTAGAAACTGGATTGTGTGGCTGAGTTACTGTACCTGAGTACTAGTCTTCCCTGGTCCCCTCCAGGAGAGCTCTTCTGCATGCCAAACTTAGGCTTTCTTAGCGTAAAAATAACCAGGTCTGTAACTGGAGCCTAATTTTGAACATGCATCAAAGTATCTCTGATACAGCATACTTAGATTTAATTTTGATGGTGCAAGTGAGAATCAGTCTGAAGCAGGCTGATGTGGCTTGGCTGGAAGATTTTTCAGAATACCCAAATCCTTCTCTGCAAGTGTGAGTGGGCTTGCTTAAGGAAAGGAGGAAAACTTTGTTACTAGACATTTTAATCTGTCACTTTAAAAGATAGTGAATGTTTCCAATATATGCTCTAGGGTGTTTCACGATTGGCAGAGCTGATCTATTTTGGAGGCCTGTAACCCCGCAAGAACTCAAAAGTAACGCACTTGGGGCCTCTGATTTTAAGTTACAGGGTACAGATGATGGAGATTTCAACACAGTTTCTCTCTTTTCACTTATAATATCTGGGTTTGAATATTGAGCACAGTGGTGCCCAGCTGCCAGCCACCTGATTATGCAGTACTGCAATATTGTTCCTCCTGGAGAAGGACATGGAATAGCCAAAGTATAAATAGAGAGAAGGTTGGTGTTTGTTTGTTGTTTTGTTTTGTTTCTTATTGCAGCTGGGACAAAACACACTGGTTTTATCAAAGGAACCTAAAAGCATGAAACATCTAACTTTTACATTTTATAGGAATGGAGTTTCCAACTACATTTGACTAGTTTGAAAATCCAAGGATCAACAAAAGTCTTATTTTAGAACAAGATCTATTGCATACTGCTTTTAGTGCTATGTCATTTTTACACCCATTCCTGAAAACTGTGACCTCATGTGATCCAAATCAAACTCATTGCTCTGCTCTGCCATTCTGACACTTCAGGAAAAGCAGGGAGATATTTTTGTCTTGCATGATAAATATCTCTCTTGTTCATATATGACTCTTCTGTGTAAACCTAGTAGCACTACATACTGATAATTGACACATTTCAGCATTTATAAGAAAAAGGTTTTTCCTAAATTTCCACTAGTAAGAATTTAAGAATTGTGAGACAGTGTAATTTGATGCCAAATATCTATGCATATCAAAGCTTAATGATTAGTCAAGACACACAACCATGGTAACATCTGGGATATAGCTATGCTTTAGCCGTTTAACCAACTCAGTCAGAAATTTCAAGGCAGTGTCCATCTGGGCCTGAGAATTTTTTCAAGATTATGGCATAATGATACAGTTTGAGGTCTACAGACCACCTTCTGAGATTGATGGATGTTTGTGGCTTCTAAATTTCTTCAGAGGAACAAAAAACCAGAAACTTTCACAGACTCAGATATTATAAGAGCCACTCTTTGATTATCAGGAGGATATTTTAACTAGATACTGTAGAAATGTTAAATTATGAATAACAGCCAGCATGGTGTATTCTCGCAGGAGGCGATGAAATCTATCAGCACACAAGTTATGCAAAGAGTTAAATAAGGCTTTCCCCAGGCTGATGAAGCAAGTGGCTCTGGAACCTATTAATTCTTTTCCCAGAGAATACTCCTGTGGTATTAGGGAATGGTTCCTAATGGGCTTTGGACTGGAACAAAAGGCATGTTTAGATGCTGATGCTGAAGGCTGCTCTAACTTGTGCTTTGGGGCTGTCTCGCAATTAGCTTGGGATCAGGGGATTTCAAAAGTCACCTTTGCACCTCCTGTTTTGAGCTGCAGTGTGCATTTTTGATGTATCCCAGATCATACTAGGGTAGGTGACTGGAGCAGTAATTTACTGTATTACTTTTCCACACACACCAATAAATAGAAAATATTTTGTATCTTTTAGAGATTTATTCTTTTGAAATAACTCCAAAATTTAGGATTTGTACAATATTTGTCTGGGAGGAGAACACCTTTGCAGGCTTTTGCTGTTATATATGTTTTTCTAAAGATCTTTAATGGAACAAGATAATTCCACCTGTGTGTCATCATTCAATGTAAGGGTAAAGTTGTCAACAGATTGTGCAGGGAGCTGAGCACTCTCGTTCCCTTCATATTAAAGTGAGATATATGTGTGTTATTTCCTTACATGTCACCTGGAAGGTTTCCCCTGAGTATTACCAAGTCATGCAATTAACACTGCTGAATTCCCCAAGAGAGTCTACGCTTCTAATTTTCTACCCATACTAAGACAGTGATTTCAGCCCGACTAGCTTCAGTATTGAATAATAGTCAAGTACAGGAAACTAGAAAACTTGTTTATGTGTATGTATGGCAAAGGCTTGACTAAAGCAAGACAACGCACTAATTTAGGCTAAAGAATGATTTCTCTGTCTTCCTTTTTTTCTTTTTTTTCGGGGGGGAGGGGGGGGGAAATGGGAAAGAACCACCTCTTAGGTCAAGGTTGAAGACTTTAACGCAGAACAACAAAGCTTGACTGTGATAATCTGCAGAGCACCTGCCCTGAGGATAAACAAACAGTTCACTTTTTAGTGCTTTCTAGTATGATACGAGCAAAAGATTCTTTTGGACCTCATAGAAGAGGAAAAATGGAAATCTAAAGAACAAACAAAATTATATTTTATATCCTGTGATGGATTTTCTGTTTAACAGAAGCTGCAGCATGCAAATCATATTGATCATAATCAACCATGTCATTAACAGCATGGTTAGATCCAGGACAAGAAGGTCTTCTCCCAGTTTTTACCAGCTCCTACTTGACCATAATTTTGTCTTCCATGCAGCCCTGGCTGCCCTGCACCTTGCTGATGGCAGAAGCACACTGCTTACCTCATGAAACATGCCTGTGTTTTTTCCTCTCACAGCTCTTGTTTCACCCAGTTGAAGATTCCAAATTCTAACCCATGAATTAGCTCTGTGCTGGTATTTTCAGTCAGGGTATGCCTGTTGTTGCTTCATTCCCTGATCTTTTGAGCAGTGCCAGCGTGTACAAGCTGTAATTGTAATGTGGCCAATTGCTTTATTTTTTCTAAGTTGAATGAACAAGACTTGTGTTAACAATCTGATTTTCTCATACCTGGTCTCCCTTAAACAGGGTCATTTTTTTTCCAAAAAGTTTTGCTAGTTGCTATTCTTTGAAATCTTTTCCATGTACTCCAGAACTTCCCAGCACCTCCTATTCTTCATAGCCTGAATAATTATATTTTTAGACTCGGCTGTTCTAAAGCCTTCTCCTAACTAGCAGAATTTTCATAACATACCACACACCTCTCACATGTTGCATGCTGATCATCCCACTGACACGCATGCAGGTTTTTCCTCCTCCTTTTGGATTTCAGTCTGTTGTTCAAATATGGTGTTGATGACACTCTAGGAGAAGTCTTGCATGATCTCTGCTTTGTGCATGATGCGCTCTCCAGCCTTTGTGAAAATGTTACGTGGGATAATCCTTTAAGAAAAAAGTTTCCCTTTCAAGTCAGGACTTTGGTCTCCTAGCACAAACTCTGAGCAAATGGGATTCTGATAACTTAATTTTACCTCAGATGATATTCTGATAAATATTGAAATGAAAAAGAATTGAGGACAGAGGCCGCATTGCCAGACTGAATGGGGAACCATTAACCAAGAGCATATGGTTAGGCATGGAGAGTAAGCTATATATTGTTGGAACACGGGCAAATTGAAAGGGAACTTGTCCTGATTTGTGCTGGGACAGAGTTAATTTTCTTTCCAATAGCTGGTATAGTGCTGGACTTAGAATTCTGAGAGTAATATCAATAACACAGTGATGTTTAGTTGTTCCTATGTAGGGCTTATCCTAAATCAAGGGTTTTTTAGTTTCCCATGTTCTGTAAGCAAGGAGCTTCACAAGAAGCTGGGAGGGAGCGTGGCCAGGATCACTGACCCAAACTAGCCAAAGGGGTACGCCATACCCTAGGACATCATGCTCAGTGTAGAAATTGGGGGGAGTTGGCTGGGAGGTGCCAATTGATGCTCGGAACTGACTGGGCATCCGTCAACGGATGGTGAGCAACTACATTGTACACCACTTGTCTGTCTTAGGTTTTATTTCTCTCTCTTTTTGTTATCTTCCTTTTCATTACAAATATTGTTATATTTTATTTCAGTTATTAAACTGTTCTTATCTTGACCCATAAGTTTTACTTTTCTTCTTTCCAATTCACCTCCCCATCAAAAAAACCCAAACTAGGACATGACACAAGCCTCAGAAGTTCACATCAGGCTGAACAGCAACAACTGAGTCCAACAAACAGACAAGCTTGCTGGTGTCCTGAGAGTTCTTACTAACTAGAGCCAGGCTCTATCTTGATCCCACTGGAAATCCCTAATGAAACTCCTATTTATTTCCATTGCTGCACAAATTGGCTCATGTGATCATTTCAAGATTTATTTGATAATCTTAGGAATAATAGAAACATCTATATGCAAAGAAAATGTGTGTGTTTATGATTCTCCTCTGGGTTCTATTTTCTCTAGAACTGAAGTCCCTTCCCACTTCATGATGAATCTAAGTTTTCAGTTCAGCTTCACTTCTGTTAGCACCACAGAGAAATTTCTGACAAGACAGATGTCTGCAGCCACCAGAAGCCTTAAATTGAACACCTAAAAATAGAAAGCTACAGAATTTATAAATATTTTTGCAAATCAACCTTTTATAACTACCCTCCTTTTGTAGCAGTGGTAGTTAGCATTGAAATCCAAGTATATTTCAGCAAAAGAGAAAGCTGACCAAGCAGCCCAAAAAATTCTGCAGAGTTCTGCAAATTGCAGGAGGCCCGGGGAAGGAAATCACTGCATGCCAAATTTTCCCACTGATTTCTATTGTGTCTACTTATCATATGTAACACTAGCAACTCATTGTGGAGCACCGTATCTTCCCCACAGTTCTTACCTAGCTAACAGTCTGATTATATTTTATGACTTTGTATTCTCATTCAACATAATTTACTCTTGAGTTAGAAAATATGAATGTCTCCAGAGAAACATCCAGCCCTTTGTTCTCTTTGTTCACAAATTAGTTTGGAGAAGGATCGACCAGTAGCTTGGAAAGCCTGTATTAGATCTGCTAAGATCTCTTCCTATTCAGAGTTGCTTTCTGTTGCTGGAGGCTACCCTTGATATTTATTTGGAATGAAATATTGTTCATCCCCTTAACAAAGAGATAGTTGGTTCCATTCAGTACTTCCATGAACCTCAGACAGTGTTTATATAGTGTGTATTCAAAACACGCCAGCTATTTCTTACCATCATGAAGTTTCCCTGAGCATGGGCTGGGCTTCTGTTTTATCAGAGGGCTTCTGTTTACCTGACACCTTTTTTTGTTCTTTTACATCTTTCTCTGTGCAATCATTTCCTGAACAGCCTAAGTAAATATAATTATGAAGAGGAAGAACTGCAGAATTCCCCTGCAGTAAGTTCCTTCAGCTTTTCTTCCAAACACTTACTCCTCTCCCCCCTTCTCACACTTCAGGTTTGGATACCCCCATGTAACTCCTCATGAACCCCTGGGCTCCCTTTCTCCACTGTCCTGATGCCAGCTCATGGACATTGCTGGGGAGCCCGTAAGCAAGTCACTGTGGATGATTTCCGTTTATATCTCAGTCAGCTTCCTCCTGGGGATTTCTCTCCTCTCTTCTGTATCCCATAATCTTGCTCTTTCTGGTTTCTCATTGCTACTGGAGCAACCTGTGTCAGACAGGAACAAAGTCTGGTGACTCTTTTAAGTAGAAAGTTCCTCACCCCCAAGTAATTTCTACTTCTAGGAGAGGTCTTTGCTGTTGAATAGATCTACTGAGGTTGGTCTCTACTACCAAGACTTTGCCAGGGAGGTCAAACCAGTAAAAGCTTCTTGAGAAGGATCAAGTTCTGTGTATAAAAACTGCCTGTATTGCTTGACCAGGCTTCTCTAACTTCATAAACCATCCTGCAAAAGATTCCTTTTGCTGCTATAAATTGCGCCAGCCCAGGTGGTTGCCTTTCTAAGCTGTTTTGGCAAAATGCTGCCTATGCAATGCTTTGTAGGCTAAACTGATCCCTTGGGGAGGATTTTTTTGAACTAGGTGAGTTCTTTCTGTTGGCCCACTATGAATATCAGTGGAAATCTAACTTGGGTCATACCAAAGCCTTTGGTTTAACCTGCAGGAGTGGGAAGATGAGAGGAGGAAGGCAAGAGGCACCTCCACCGAACTTAAATCCTAGACATTGCAGACAAAAAACCTCCTAGCAGATCTCAGTATGCCTAATCCTGCTAAGTAGCTCACATACACATCTATCATCTATCACCAGAGCGTGTGAACATTGACAGTACGTATCTTTCCTCTGCTGTGCATTGAAGTCATTATGGACAAGACATATTAGGTATTTTCTTATGTTTGTGTAGCCCTTTGAAAATGTAGGGCCAGATGCACAGCTGCTTTAGATTAATGCCAATGCACCTCTTTATACCAGCTGACAACGTAGTCCACAGTTCACTAAGTGCTATTTTTCCCCTCACTCGAGAGAATCTCCTTTACAGCTTTATTTTTTGTTAATGTTTATTTAATAAGATTGGCACGTTGGCAGTCTCATAAGCTTGTTACTTTATGTATCTCTCAACTTCTTTAGCTTTATTAATCATCATGGTGCTTGAAGTTAGTAGCATGAAAAATGCACTGTGAGAATAAATAATCATTATTATCAAAGTGCTTTCATAAAAATGATCTGTAGGATTAATTACTTATTAGATCAGCATTATTGGTCATGATTGTTATTATTATTATTACACATTAATTAGTAGTACCAAGATAGTGCAGCTTTCAGAATCATCTTTACTAAAGTCAGTTAAATATGAAGGTTTAAACTTTCAATAGACATAGTGATTTAAGACATGGTAGTGAGATTACAGTTAATATTATTTATTCAGTTCAGTAGCTGATGATGATGTCAGTGCTGTGCACAGCAGAACTTGCTGCCTGAAACACATCCTTTAAGAAAGGGAAGGAAATAGTTGCATTAGGATAGTGGGGGTTTTTTCTTAATTCTGGAATCCAGGAGTTCTATGTTGTTTATGGTTCTGCCACTTCCTGTGTTTATTAAATTTTTTGCTTTGTCATTTATTTAATCTTTCTCTGCCTCAGTGTATTGATGTGCATAAACTATGTTACATTAATTAATCTGTGTAAAGCATTATGAACTATGGGTACCATATAAGAATGGGGCATTTTTTACCATACCTGAGCAGAAGCTCTAGTTTACATGGATTGCCGTATCATATGGCTGTGTATTTTTCATAGATGTGTTGCCTGTTTGGTTAATGTAACTGTGAGGTGACATGATGGGCAGATTGTGTACAGCATAGTTCTTTCTTTTTCTTTTATCTAAAATGATACTATTACTCCTTTCCTTTGATGCAGTAACCTAGTAAAGCTTCAAGAGACATAGGACGAGAAAAGACTGACAAATAAAATATTGTTATGGCAGGTGTCATGAGATGGTGCTGTTATATAAAGTCTTCTGAGTTCTTTTTTTTTTTTTCCCACCTCATTATGTGAGCAAACGTTCAGTCTTGGGAAGACAGCGCTGTGTTTCTAAGGTTTTTTTTGCAAGGTCCTGGATAGAGAAAGTCAAATAAATAATTTATTTTATTGCCTCAGCCTCTGGGTGGAGTTGTTCTGGGGACAGTCACTCCCCAATAGACAGGCATTAGTACTTGGTTAAAATTCCTGAACAAAGCCGTTGCTCTGCTGTTGCCGTCTCTTTTCCAGGTCTAATTTTGCTTGTTGCCTTCCCTTTTTATATCATACCTCAAATTTAGCATCCCAGGCTTTTAAGAGCAAAGACTCTGTGTTACATACAGAAATCCCACTTAGGTACAGACTGCCTGCAAAGCAGCAGGCGGGCTGAGTACTTAAAAATGACAGTCCCAGAAGCCAGGATACTGGTGGGGAGTTAGTGAGGGAGTAGGGAGGAGATGCCCCAGGGAAGGAGAGCCTCTCAGGCTGGCCTCTGAGTGCATAGGTGTCACCTGGGATTCTGAAATTTCTCCTGAAGGTAGATACCCCAAAAAAGTTGACCCTTCCCCAGAGTGAGGAAGAGACCATTTCTTTTTTCCTTCTGTTAACAAGGCATCTTTACGGAAATGGGAAGCTAAATGACCCTTTGTCAAATCTGGCAGATGGAATTAAGTTTAGGTCTCCCATATCTCAGAGAGGGGTCTGCCCACCAGGATTTTGGAGTGCTGTGGGCTCATTCAGTCTCTTCCAGTGACACTGCTCCAGTTTGCAGGGAAATACCAGTGGTTGTAAGAATGACTTGATGAGATGTCCTAACTTTGTCATCTGCCACGTGAGTGACATAACCGTTGGTTTACAGGATCTTCCTCTCATAACCCTTCTGTCTTGAGAAGACCCTGCCACTCCTAAGAAATATAGGAGATCTGGGTTGACATCTCCATCAAAGTGAGGCAGAGTAGGGCTTAAAATGTTGATCACCCAGATGTCAGGCAAACACTCTAGCTCCTAGAACATGGTTTTTAGAACGTGTTTTAAAGGCATCTACTAAACTTGTCCTTGTTGGTTAGTAACTAGGAGATCCTAAGGTCTGTTGTGCTGACTAACCTGGTCTAGATTCTTGTCATTAGTGTGCCATGGGGGGCTTGATGTATTGTGGACATAATGGCTCTTCCTTTAAAAGCATTAACTCCTCCTGCAGTCAGTGGCATTTTAGCGTATGCAAGGAATGCAAGAGCAGGCTGCTGAGAGTGGCAGCAAGTCATTTGAGCAGTCTGAACTTTTTGCTTGGCTGCCCTATTTAAAATAGGTACCAGTGGAGCAATAGATTGGCATCTGATGTTAGTTAGAAGCAAAAACCTCCACACTTAAGCGATACAGTAGCAAAGTGATTTTTGTAAATCTCTGGAATTAATAACTACAGCTATTTGAGAAGAGAAACAGTATCATTCATACTGAAAAATGTTCTCTTCCCTCCCACAGGGGAAGCCTGTGTAGGTGTGGAGCTGTAGTCTGGGAAATTAAAAAATGCAAATTAAAAAATGCAAATGTAAAAGAGAGGCATTGCTTGCTGCAGTGCTCTAAGGGTTTTCTTGAATAGCAGCAAATTAAAGAAATGCTATGTAATCAAAGTTTATATCAAGCCTATGAAAGAAAAGCACCATTATCTCTAAATATAGCAATAGTACTCTCTGCTCCTGATCTTTTACATTGTGTACATATTACCAGTAAATTACAAAGATACTGTATTATAGTTTTCAACAAGTCCTTGAAGAAAATGAACATTACCTTTTTATGTGCCACTTTATTCTGTTGTATTAAAACATTATGATTAGGAAGGAGAGGGTAGTTGGGCTACTTTTTTTTTTTTTTTTTTCAACCCAGTTCATTCAAGTTTCTTCACTCCATTTCCCTTTGCTGCTCAGTACCAATGAGGGCTTCCCAACTGCAGCTGTTCACCACTGACGTTAATACAGTTCGGTCACATGAGCCTCACTGATTGTATATAAGTTTAGATAGTAGATATGTTCTGTCTTTCGCATTGCTTCTCAATTTATCCATATATAGCCATATACGCCTGCTTTTCTCAGCTTCACATCAACTTCATTTGTGGTCCGTTTGCAACATTTCCAATAAAAGGCCAACACAGGCCATCTAGGGAAAATAAATGCATATGCATATATTATCTGCTCAGTATTTCAAGGTAAGCACAATGCATTATGAGAAGCAATGTAAGCCACATGACTACTTAAGGACTTCCCAGCATAAGGGTACTCTGGGCAATGTCCAAATGGTTTAACAGCACAGGGAGCAGATGATGTGGCTGAGAAAAAGGAGAGAGATTTTGGCAAATGGTGCAACCTAGCAACATCCAGGTAACCTGTGGGTCTCCAGGGCAATGTGTAACCGGTTTTGAGAGTGATGAGATCATTGCCAACTAAAATGAAAAATAAGCCGTGATGGAAAGTCGCATTTATTTGATTGGTAATTCCAAGAAGCTTCACTTCCTCCAGCAAAACTCAGGATCTGTGGGGCACAGCTAAGAACACAGCCACGGCCATAAATTGGGAATTTCACCAAAGGTAAGTTAATGGTATTTAAGTTCTGATTCCTCTGTTTGAAAGAACTTGTATTGCTTTGTGCTGTGATGATCTCACAAGTCTCACTATTTTTTTGTGATTCTTGGTCATTCCTCTTCGACAGAAAGCTCACTGGGGCCAGAGATTGTAACGACTGTCTCTGGGCTCTTGCAGAGATTAGGTGAAAAATAGAAATGGAAGCTTCGTGGATCCTTCCTTCCTCAAGTGTTGCAGGGGAAGCTTGTAACCACAGCAAGTTGCAGAGCCTGGAAGTTGTGGAAAGTAGAGCAGATGTAGAAAGAGCAGATTTGTATAAAAGCAATACAAGCCTTACACAAGTGCCTGTAACCAGTGAATTCAGATTCTTTTGGCTGAAAATGTGCCTACAGCCTGAGCTGTACACAAAATGCAGGTCTGTGGATTTGGCAGATTGAGCAAATGAAGACTTCAGCAGAATCTCTAGGTACATAAAGAAACTAGGCCAAGCATGCCCAGGTAGATAGCCACTGAATAAAATATTTTTTTAGACTCTGATTTTAATTAAAATAAAGCATAACTACCCCATTGTGACACCACTACAGTTTACAATTCTTTCTTCGTTTATTTAATCAGTCAAAGCAGATAAATCAGCACATATTGCTTGCAAAGTCTCCTAGATTAAGAGATGAAACTCAGATAACCTTCACCAAATATGTTAATAAAATCAGAATTAGCAAAATTCCCCAGATACCTCTATGGATGAAAAATACTAAAGGGATTTGCAAAGAGCTCTTAACAATAGTTGTAAATAGCATATATTTTTAATTGAATACTGCAATATAGGATTTTACTGTTTACTGTTCTTACTCACTAGACAGTGGATATTTGAATAAAATTCAGGCCTGGATTGAGATGTCCTGCAGTGGGAAGAAGGTGGCACTTTCAGCAGCTGTTATGACCATGATGTGGTGAGGTGAGCAAAGACTCCTCCAGGGCATCTTCTTGAGCTACATCTTATATTTCAATGATTTTCCCTTTCACCGGGTCTGTCAAAGAGGGAAGAAAAAACAACTGCATTTGGGGTGCAAAACACTCACTGTTAGGACTATGAAAGTCACTTATGATGTGACATTTCTTACCTCTGAGTGACAGGGAGGTGACCTTCTCCAATCCCAAATCGATTACTACAAAGGAGAGTCATCATCACTGTTTCTTTACCCACATACTGTATCTTATCAGACTTTTGTAAGTAGTCTAGCTCTGCTTCCAGAGTGGCAGTTTATTAGAAAAGAACGTACGTGTTTCCATGATCAGTATTCCAAATACTTCATGGTACAACATAGGAAATGCAGGTCTACCTCTCCTTCGACATTTTAATACTAAATTGAGATGGCCACTCAGATTTTACCGTCATCAGTGTCTCTCTGTGGTGTGCATTTAGCAGCCTTGAAACTCTTCCAAATTGTCTGGCTTTAGCTGCTTAGAAGATTCCATTACTCTCAAATTCAAATACCATCATAAAAGCTGCTGTAACACCAGGGGTCCTCAAAAGGTCTTTGTCCAATTCACCTAACATTATCAAAGTGCTTGTAACTGGACATTTATATTATATTCCTAACTTTAGTCTATTTTTAATGTAACTGGCATTGGGAAAAGATGGTGAATTTCTCAAGGTCTTAAAAGAATCTAATATATCTTTTCTATTGGGTCTTCTGTTCTTTTCACAGTCTCTTGTTCCTGACAGTCTCTTGTTCCTGACAGCTAGAGTCAAGTTCTGCTACCAGTAGTTACTGGGTTTATGGGTGTCAATATTAGCTGTTCTGCAGCCTTTAAAACTGCTAAAGAAGTTACTGAAGTCATTATCATTTCTATGGGACAACACAGGCAAAACAAGCTGAGCCGTCAGGCTCATCATTTTCAAACCAACTAAATCATACCTTCCTGCCCTGACACCATTAGAATTACCCATCTGTTTCCTGTATTTTAGTGCCTTGTTCATTTGAGGAGTGCCTTGCTCATGTTTCTTACTAAAAGTGATGTGCTGAAGCACATCAGCAGGCATTGAAGCAAGCTTGCAGCACCTATTCAGTGAAAGGATTGAAGGACTTTTGCCTCTAAAGCTATTAATCTTGTAACTTCCAAGCACAGAAATCAATAACCTTTTGGAAAGTCAAATTGTTCATAAAGGAACTGTGGGTGGTGTCAGTGCAGGAAAAAAACATATTTACCAGAAAATACAAAGAAATGTATGTATTTATTTGATATTGGGTGGTATGTATCATAAATGTAACAAATATCTTTAGGAGAAAACAAACACAGAAATTTTTGTAAAAGCCTGGTTGGTCAAGGAAAGGGGAAAATGGATCTAAAACTAGTAGAAGCAGTGCTGTATGAAATAATAAAATAATCAAATGCAAATAGTAACTAGAGCTGGACTACAGTGCATAACCTTTTCCTTCAAATGTGGATTGAAATCTTTCCAAATATCAATTAATCCCTAATCTACCATGCATTTCCTAGTTGCTTCCTGTGCATTATTAATGGACTGGTCACCCTGAGATGAAGGTAGGAAGTAAAAGCAATTAAATTCCTCTCCCACCCCTGCAGATACAATTGACCTAGAGGATTCAGCTACAAGTAAAAATGAAAAAGCTCCAAAAAAGAATAAACATGCCCTTCTTGCCTGAGCCAGACTGTGTAGTTTAAAAAGCAGCATGCCAGAGCAACAGCAAGCTCCCTTTATATAAAACATCAAATTCTAAGATCCAGGGCTGATCAAGGAAAAGAGCAGGTGCCCACTCTCTGCTGATTTTTCCTGGTGTTGTTCTGTAGTTGAATGAATACTTCGAGCCAGAACTCCAGACACTGATTCTTTTTTCAGTATAGAAAAGAAAACCCCATCTGTCTCCTGAGAGGTATTGATCCCATTTGAATTTGAAGAAACAATTTTAACTTCATGTTTTTGTTCAGGGTGATGGCCACAGAATTCATCGAGGCCTCTGACTGTATAATACGGTTAACTCTGGCCTGAGAGCGATACAGTCATCCTAGCCTGCAATTATCATACACATCAGTCAGCAAGGATAACAAGAAGAGCTCTGTGGTTGTTGCTTGCACTCTAACATTAAAGATTCGTGTTTGTTTCCATGATGTTGTAATGCTGAGGTGAAAGTCTACCCCTTTTGCCCTGTTCAGCATCACTGGAGATAACATATTAAGCTAAAATAGGCATCTTTCCAAATCACCCCGATAATCCTTCTATTTAGGAAAAGTCTCTTAGCTTAACGAAGATTATATTACCAAACTCAGGGTGTATGAAGAACTAACTGGTAAGGGAAGAAGGAGGAAAACACTGACAGTGCCTACATAGCACAGGGAAGTAAGGGGAAGAGTGTCATGTGGTTTTACTAATGCAGAGGGTCAGTTCTGAATGTCTGTGAATTGACACCCTTGGTTATACCCCTCCTGTCTCTGACTGGAAGTATTTTCTCACTGTATGTTCTCTCACTATTTCTTTCTTGGTCTTTTAGGACCATAAAATCTTTGGGAGCAGACTAGCTTGGTTGAGTGACAGGGAGAAGAGAGGGAAGGCAGAAGAAATTGTAAATAACATAAGCTAGACTTCCTTTTGAGCTTGAGATCTAGTGAGCCATTTGGCCTTTATTATGATAAGAAGACTCAGAGGGGTGGCAACAGGAATGTGAACAGCTAGAAGGAGAAGCAGCAGCACTGCAGAGAACCAGATCATAGGTTTTCTTGAACCATTATTTTGCTGGTGACAGTAAAGGTTTTGACACCAATACATGGTTCTCTGAACCTGTGCTGGTCTCAGGCGAGTGTCACACGCAGTGCCTGCCCTTCTGGACAATTCTCTTAGAAAGAGCACCCAGCGGTTTTGCTCAGGGACCCAAAGTCCCCAAGGTCTACTGGAAAAGGAATTATTCAAATATGGGCATTGTGAGAGGGATAAATCTAGAAACTTAAAGGTTAGGGAGGGCAAGGTTTTAGGGTGGATGTGGGACTCTGACATGAAAGTTGTCACATGAGAGGAGACTGAAGTCCAAGGCAAAACCACAGAGGAGAAGAGCTGGGGAGGGGTAAAGTGGAGGAATAAAGTTCCTGTGAAGCAGCCATCCTAGGGCTTTGTAGAGCTACCGACTCTCCACGTTGTCATTTATTTCCTTTATAAGTTTATGCCTACTAGAAAAAGACATTTTTAGTAACCAACTTTGGCATATCTTTTCTATTTTCTCATTGCATGTAATTTTTCAGAATAATTTATGATACAAAGGGCAAGTTTTTGCGAACAAATTATTTTCTGCATAAAGACATCAATTACTTGGCGTCATTTCATGGGACTTCATTAGCTCTTTTGGGATATCCAGTAGACATTGTCATTAAGATATACAGTGAGTGAACCAAATATGGCTCTCCTTGACATGAAATCCTGATGCAGTCAGGAAAGCTCCATGAACAGAAAATGAGGCTGACTCATGTTGAAAGGGTGAGTTGGGCTCACAACAGTTTAGTATGACTGGAACGGGAAACAGGAGGTGTTCATTTTGCATTGTAATTAAGAATGGCATTGGAAACAAGGCGTGCAGAAAGCTGGGCTAATAGCTAAGACTGAAGTGACCATAAAACCACAGGCAGGGTGCAAATTGGTATTGTCATAAAATACCCAACAAAATTATATCAAGTACTAAAAACTATGCTTACATGACAGCAAGACTAAAGTAAGACCTGAGAAAAGCCACAGAATATAAGCTTGGGTTGATTCTGTGCCTTTTAATGAGAATGTTATGCCTGTTCTTCAGAACAACATAAATAAAGGAGAGACCATCCACTTTGATTCTGAATTTCCATATGTTTGTTAAACCGAGTTTCCAAAGCAATTTTTTTTCTCTTTTTCTTTTGAAAGGGAAAAAATATGGTGATCATATTATATTCTAATCACTTGTCAAAACTCCTTTTTTTAAATCAAAGCTGTTTAATGTTCAAGAATCCTCTTTATGCATATAAAGCACTATGTTTTACTCTTCTATGTTTTAAATATGATTTTATTAATATTAGAAAAAATGTCCTCACAGACAGACTGAACTCTTGTGCTGTAACTCAAATCCCAGCTAATTATGGCTCAGCTGTAAAGTTATAAACCTTTGAAAAACAAGGTTTATAAGAGAAGTATTGACACAGTCTTAACTATGGCCATGTGAATGGAGCCACTGTAATATTGTTTGGAAGTAGTGTTCTAAAAGGGAATCTTTTATGGAAAGAGATGCTAGCTGTTCACTTTGGAAACATTTATTTCATTGGCTCATGATAAAATTGGCTGTGGAAGATATTATTCTGAAACACACCGACTTCTTAATTTCATTATGACCTGAAGTCACTGAGAAAGACATGATGCCTAGGAGCTGTGAAAAGGATTGCCACTGTGTCTTTTGCTTATGTTGCTTTTCAAGCAATATACATATTTTCAGGCTGGACAGGCCCTAGGAATGTCATCTAGCACCTCCTGCTCAAAGCAGGAGAAAATACATGATACGCCATTTTTATTTCATTTTGGGAACAAAGATTTTATTTTTAAAAAAGGAGGCTTAATAAAGCTTGATTTTTAAATATATATTTTTGGCAATAGTTTGCCAGACATGAGATGCTTGCTTTGGTTTGAGGCAGAAGTCTGCAAGCATGACTAGAACCACCTGCAAACCCCAGGCACGTTACACAGTCCAGGATGGCACATGAATAGGTGGCTTTAACCACAAGAACCCAAAATCTAAAGAGAAAGAAAAGAAAAGAAAAGAAAAGAAAAGAAAAGAAAAGAAAAGAAAAGAAAAGAAAAGAAAAGAAAAGAAAAGAAAAGAAAAGAAAAAAGAAAAGAAAAGAAAAGAAAAGAAAAGGAAAACAGAGAGGAGTGTGTCCTGTTGACCAACTCATGATGCTCTGACATGTGAAATCTCACTTCTGAGTCAATAAGGTTGCTGGGTCTGGGGACAAGATCCAGAATCTGAGAGTGCTGGCAGGGGAGATGCCACAGTGGAAAATGCTGCTCCAGTGATATTTTTCTATAGAGAACCCAACAGGAAATAGCTGTCCACCCTCAATAGTAAGATCTGGCATAAGTCTCTTGTACATCAAAGGGTGCTTGTTCATGTCACAGCATCCCCTTGCCCCCAAAGTAAAGGAGAGGTATGGAGTGCTATAACTATATGTGCCCAGGTACACCTGGGTATGAAGTCGTGCAACTTTATCCTATATATCCCATATTATATTCTATATATCTCATATCCTATTATAGATGATATTTTAATGGTGCAGTGCTCTTGGAGATGCAGGGGAGAAAGGAATTTGTTTACCTGAGTTATTTTTCTTTAACGTACAGTGCAGAGCTAAGACACAGATCCATGTATGTACATTCCTTACAACCCTACATCATCTTGTCCTTGAATAGTGCTGATGAACTTCTTGTACTGGCCAGTGTCTGCTGCTATTATTGACTATAGTCTCTATCCTCTTCCATGTCATTGAACTCCCATCACCATTGGCTTCATTAGCAATTACTGTTTTGGTGAAAAAAAAATCCTACACCACATATTATGGGATGACCTGAGGCCATTATGGAACTGAATGTTCCCATAAGGATAATCTAGCCACAATATATCAAAGTGCTGAGAAAATATCCTTTGTCTCAGGTCATGTAACCAATGTGGCTGTTAAATGTTTTAAAAGCAGTTATATAACTGGCATTTAAAATGTTTTATTGAAAACCCTTAATGCTACTGTAACTAAAATGACCTTTAGTGAAGTAAAACACATCACACCTTAAAATGGGATTTGATTAAAAATATCAAATGTTATAATGTGCTCATGGCTGTACATGCACCATCCTGTCATACCAACCACAGAAACAGATGCACTAGCTTTGGCTTTTGAATGTTATTTTCAGCTTAAACTTATAACCTAGTTACTTTACAAGGAACGATTGTTATGAACTTTTGAAGCATTCCTTGCAATATTTGACATATGAGCACTTTATTATTGGTATTTTTTTATGAACAGGTGGTATCTTTTAAGGCAGATGTTCCCAAACAGACAGCATTTGATCTAGGGAGAGTTGGCTGATCAGAGGATTCTCACTGGCTTCTTTTCTCTTCCTATGGTATGATTAGATCTTTCTAAGAAACAAAAAATACATCCATTAATCTGTACTGTCATAGAAAAAAACCCACAGAATTGCAAGAAAGTAAAGAGGTGGTTTTACATGCTAGTGCAAAGCAAGCTAGCCATGAAAGTTTTTTCTCTTAAGAGATTGCCCTTACTAGAAGCAATTTTAAAAGCCCCACAGAGCAAACTTACATGTAAAAATATATTAAATGTCATGTTACAAGTCGTATACTGCTGATGTCTGGAGTTTTGAAACACAAAACCATCTGAATAGTGAGAGAGGAAATGCTTTTGAACTCAGGATAACAAAGCTAGAAGTAGAACAGATACACCTGTCTCTTATACAC